>NC_060081.1:67844694-68147789 GCF_922984935.1 Meles meles | reverse complement strand
ACTGACAGAATGGGAGAAGATATTTGCAAATGACATATCAGATAAAGGGCTAGTGTCCAAAAATCTATAAAGAATTTATCAAACTCAACACCCAAAAAACAAATAATCCAATCAAGAAATGGGCAGAAGACATGAACAGAAATTTCTGCAAAGAAGACATCCAAATGGCCAACAGACACATGAAAAAGTGTCCAACATCACTTGGCATCAGGGAAATACAAATCAATACCACAATGAGATACCTCACACCAGTCAGAATGGCTAAAATTAATAAGTCAGGAAAAGACAGATGTTGGTGAGGATGTGGAGAAAGGGGAAGCCTCCTATATTGTTGGTGGGAATGCAAGCTGGTGCAGTCACTCTGCAAAACAGTATGGAGGTTCCTCAAAAGTTTGGAAAATATAGGGGCACCTGGGTGGCTCAGGGGGTTAAAGCCTCTGCCTTCAGCTCAGGTCATGATCCCAGGGTCCTGGGATTGAGCCCCGAATTGGGCTTTCTGCTCAGCAGGGAGCCTGCTTTCTTCTCTCTCTGCCTGCCTCTCTGCCTACTTGTGATCTCTGTCTGTTAAATAAATAAATAAAATCTTAAAAAAAAAAGTTTGGAAAATAGAGCTATCCTATGACCCACAATTGCACTACTGGGAATTTACTCTAAAGATACAAATGGAGTGATCTGAAGGGGCACATGCACCTGAATGTTTATGATAACAATGCTGCTATAAATAGCCAAACTATGAAAAGAACCTAGATGTCTATCAACAGATGAGTAGATAAAGAAGATCTCTCTCTCACACACACACACCCACACAGACACACACAATGGAACACTATGCAACCATCAAAACACCAAAATCTTGCCATTTGCAATGATGTGGATGGAACGAGAGGGTATTATGGTAAGCGAAATAAGTCATTCAAAGAAAGAGAATTATCATATGATCTCTCTGATATGAAGAATTGGAGAGGCAGGGCAGGGGGCTGTGGGAGGTAGTGAGGGGAAAATGAAACAAGATGGGACCAGGGAGGGAGACAAACCATAAGAGACTCTTAATCTCAGGAAACAAACTGAAGGTTGCTGGGGGGTGGGGGAGGAGGGATAGGGTGGCTGGATTGTGGACATTAGGGAGGGTATTGCTATGGGGAGTGCTGTGAATTGTATAAGACTGATGATTCACAGACTTGTGCCCCTGAAGCAAATAATACATTATATGTTAATTAAAAAAAAAAAGAAAAAGTTGTTCCACATCAAATTTTGTAATCGGTTTTTAAAAGTCTCTGATGATTTTTAAATTGTAGTTTACTTACATTTATTGATATTCTTAAATGACTTTTGAGGTATACTAAAATACATAAACAGCCTGAGGGTTTTGGAGGGGCGGAGGGTGGGAGGTTGGGGGAGCCAGGTGGTGGGTATTATGGAGGGCACATATTGCATGGAACACTGGGTGTGGTGCATAAACAAATAATTCTGTTACACTGAAAAGAAATTTTAAAAAATGCATATACAATAAACATGTATGATTTTTTTTATTAGGAAGTCGGTTCTAAAACTATCTTTCTATGAAAACAAATGACACTGTTATCTCTCTAGGGAATGGATAACTGATCGTATCTTATTAGCTTTCTTTGTACTTTTCTGTTTCTCAAATTTCTAAAATAAGTTATAAATTATGAATTCATTTCTGCAATGAGAGGAGCAGAAAGCATGAGAAGGAAAGAACCTCAGGAGACAAGAATGCCCAACCAAGGAGTGGTGCGTGGAGGAGAGGACGCAGAACCAAATGGGGCAGTGAGAGACCAGTCACGTGTTCTCCCAATTCCACACCCCAAAGCTGTTCCCTACCCCCTGCAGGACCTAGTAAAATCCTGGGTCTCCTGTGAGGCACACACTCAAATATCCAGAGTTAACATCATGAAGTGGTTGGTTCTCCAGCTGCTGACACTCTACTGCTTGGTGATCACACCAGTGACAGGAGGTTTTAGAGAAAAAAGGACTGAAGTTAAGCCTCAAGAGTACAGTAGGTATTCTAGTTGAGCTTCAAACTGAAGAGGGGGTAGAAAACAAGGAGCCAGGGATTGGCATATGTGAAAGACTTGCTTCCTTTTTAAAGCCAGGATCCCTGACAAAAGCTGAATGTGCAGTTCTCAAGTTTGATGGTCTCCTGATATTATGAGAAATGATTTTTTTTATGTGTGTTGTGGGGACTGTGGTGGCTACATAGTGTTTTTGTTGAGGAGAACCCATAGCAGTGGAAAGCTCCATATGGCTCAAAGCCCACATGGAGGGTGCCTAGCTTAAGCCACCAGGAGTTCATGTTCTCCAGTTAGGGGCTCCAAGGATAATCACCAAATTGGGAAAGGGGTACTAATTACTTCTTGAAATGTGCCTTTTGTTCAGGGAATTGAGTATTTTAGAATACTGGGCATGGGGAAGAGAAATAAAATGTGTGCTTGACCAAGAGAACTTTAGAATCATTAGGGTTAAAGAATTGAAATCTGCTGAATTAAGGGGAGCATAGTGGGTCCAAAACTGTTAGTAAAGTTTTCTAGAGAACAGCTAGGTTTGGAAGGCTGTCTCAGCCAGACAGGGGAAAGTACAAGATAGTTTCTCCTCTTCTCTGGGACTCTGTTCCTCCCACTCTGTAGAATGAGAGCAGGAGACTAGAGGATTTCTTGGGCCTCTTCGTTCTGAGAACTGGGTTTCAGGACTGAGGTCCTATGATGGTCAGTTCCATGAGGTGACTCCATGGTTGCTAGGTTTGCTAGGGAATGGGAGCTGGGTTTTGACTCTAGGAATGGAAGAGGCCACCAGATCCCTAGGCAGGCAGGCAGAAGAAGAAAAGAAACCAATGGAGTGGGTGCTGGGACCTTAGAGGAGTTGATAATTGTGAGAAAAACTCTTTATTCTTCTTGGAGTCACTGCTCATTTGTTCCTTCTCAGTTACAATGAAGCCGAAACCAAGAACATGCACAAGGAATCCCACTCCCTTTGAATGCAACAGAACCTGCAGAACTTCCTCGGATTGCCCTCATGGCTATGAATGCTGCCTTTCCTTCTGTGGAAATATCTGCTTGCATATCAGAGAAGTTGGTAGGATCTAATATTCACCCCTCTCTTGCTATTAGGTTCTCAAAGACTATGGAACCCCTAACTGTGAGGGAGCAGACAGAAGGAGACTATACCTTCCCAGTCCTGGTACCCATTCCAACCTGGTCCCCCCACTTCTTCCTCTATTGCCAACACCCATTGTCCACTTGCAAGTCTGCCTGATTTATCCAAACCTTAGGAGATCTAACATTTATATCTCTTTGCTCCCTGGGCTTAAAACATCCTGAGAGAAGACTTGTGGGCATCTCCTAAAGTACATAAATATCCCTGCCTCTGAGGTTTGGGTGGATCTTTTATCTTCAAAGAAATGTGTTTCAGCAGACTGTTTGACCATTGAATACCTACCCCTTCTTTCTTCCAGAGGGTGAATATGAGAACGCTTCACCTCCCGCCAAGGCAGAAATTATTTCACGTACCACATCCACCACTGAATCCTGGGAGAGCAAACCTACGTGATGTCCAGTTGTACCATCGTCTTGTCCCTGCTGAGAGGCAAGGGGAGGGAGGTGGTGGGTTCCCATGGCAATGTCTCTCCTACTTGCCAACCCTCTTCCCTGAACCATTATATTATCGACCACATTTCTCTGAAAAATAAACTATGGCAGTAACCAGAACCTCTGTCTCTTCTTCTATAGTCCCAGTACCATTTGCTACCCCCACATTTTCCCTAAGTCCCCAACCCCTGCCTCTCAGTGGATTTCCCTGCCTTCTCATCATTCAGAACATTGAACTCTTTAGCCAAGACACCTGGACTCTCTTTGTTCATTGACTACCATTTCTGGGGAAAACTGCTTATTTGTGGGTTGACCTTATGGCTACAGAAAACACTGTCTCTATAGGCTCCCTGGCCTTCTCAGTGCAGCCTTTCTTTTCTTATTTCACATCTATGATTCTAATAGGTTCTCACAAGCAATCACACTTAACTGATTCAGGGAAGTACAATCTTCCTTACAGGTGACAGCACCCATGGTCTAGAATTGAAAGGAAATGTCATTTGCCTCTCCATCTCCTCTCAGACAATGCATTGTTTGTTAGCATTATTTACTCAATTGCTTGGAATCTATAGTACTATTTCCAAATTCAAATAATCCTAGGAGGAATAGGCAACCTTTAGAAGGCTATACAGAGCCTACATCGTGCTCAGGCTTGTGGTAAGGACCATTCTTTGTAAGTGGAGGAATGACTATCTGTTAGCCTATATCCAAGGAAGGGTTAAGTCTTAAGATCCAAACAAGCAGAAACCAGGATAGGGCATGGCAAGAAGGGATGAATGGGATATACAGTCAGTGTCTTAAGGTATAAATGCAGAGGGATCGTTATGTGCATCATGGTTTCAGGTTTCCTGGAAGAAGAGATGCGTGGTCCCACGTTGAGGGATAGGGAGGAATTGGGGTAACCCAAAAATGAAAGCTAGTTTTCATCCATGGCAGATTAAATATAGACTGGAGAGGGGGCAGAGAAGAACAGGAACTTGAAGGAAAGGAAAGGTTGTTACCCTATCCTCCTCCTGACCCCAATACCAACAGATATAGTTGTGGACAATGTTGAATTATGAATTTGGTATTAAGCTCTGTGACCCTAGGGTACTATAATTTGCTAACTTTTCCTTTTTAGGGTCTGTTGTTAAAACCATAAAACTTGCAGAGCAGAAGTATTACCTGCTAAAATTAACAAAGGAAAACAAACAGGCACAGACATGTGGCTGATCCTACCAAAGTCTGCTCAGCAGGTTGATGACAAATAGATATGTAGACCTCATCCTTTAAATGGCCCTATACTCGAGTTTCCTGACATACATGTATGTCAGGGGCCAGAGATGTTCTTAAAATAAGGGGTAAAGTGGGGAATACATTTGGAGAGGGTCACTGAGCAGAAAGAGTGATAACTGAGATGGGTGAAAGAGGACAGGTCCATAGTATTCTTCTACACTAATTGGGGGGTGGTTGCCTTAGGACAAAACCAATGAACTGTTTCCTGCTAAGCAATTAGCATAAAGAAGCAGTTGAGAAAAACTCTGTAGCCACCAGGTAGATAGGACACTACTAACCAAGTAGGCACAGTAAGGAACACAGTGAGCCTTTGCACTTGGGTGTCTTACTTCAAAGCCTAGGGTGAACCCACCCTGGGAGCAGAATTAGGAGGTGACTACTATTCAAATGTGGGGCTGGGACACCCCAAGGGATCTCATTTTGCTGTCTTGGAAAGATTGGTCACAAGTAAACTGACCTGTCACTGCCAAAATCATAATTAACCAGCAGATAATTTTAACATACTTCCCAGTAACTGATAGCCTAGTAAGACCAAACAGATCAAAATACAACAAACCCAGTAAGGATTGAGAAGGTTTGAACAACACAAAAGAAAAGCGACTAACACATGAAAATGAATTCAGAACTACTGTGGAATATTTTTTACAAATATTTTTACAATTTTTACAATATTTTTTACATTCTTTACAAGAACAATGGAACATATTTTAAAAGTCTCAACAAATGTCAAGAAATTGAAATTAAACCAACCACACAACAAAAAAAGAAAGAAAAAAAACCCAATAATGGTAGAATTAAACTAGAAATAAATATAGGAAAATGGATAGAAAATTTTTCCAGGGGCGCCTGGGTGGCTCAGTGGGTTAAAGCCTCTGCCTTCGGCTCAGGTCATGATCCCAGGGTCCTGGGATCGAGCTCCGCATCGGGCTCTCTGCTTGGCAGGGAGCCTGCTTCCTCCTCTCTCTCTCTGCCTGCCTCTCTGCCTACTTGTGATCTCTGTCTGTCAAATAAATAAATAAAATCTTTAAAAAAAAAAAAAAAGAAAATTTTTCCATAGGAGTAAAAATTAAGGAAAGCAATTCTGAGGAATCATCAGTAAAAATGAAATTATGATAGATAATAGAAAATATTTTGCACTGGAAAATGAATATGACAGTTTTTAAAAACTTTATCTTATTTTTTCAGTGTTCCAAGATTCATTATTTATGCCTCACACCCAGTGCTCTATGCAATACGTGCCCTCCTTAATACCAACCACCAGGCTCACCGAACCATCCCCTTCCAAAACCCTCAGGTTGTTTCTCAGAATCCACAGTCTCTTATTGTTCATCTCCCCTTCTGATTTCCCCAAACTCGCTTCTTCTCCCCTTCTTCCAATGTCCTCCATGTTATTTTTTTTTAATTTTATTTATTTATTTGACAGAGATGACAAGTAGGCAGAGAGAGAGGAGGAAGCAGGCTCCCTGCTGAGCAGAGAGCCTGATGAGGGGCTCGATCCCAGGACTCTGGGATCATGACCTGAGCTGAAGGCAGAGGCTTTAACCCACTGAGCCACCCAGGCGCTCCCCCTCCATGTTATTTCTTATGCTCCACAAGTAAGTTTAGCATACATACAGAATGATGTCCAACAAGTGACAACATATGAGATCTTAGCCTCTGTCCCCTAACAGAGATCAATAATTATGCAGCTATCCATGAACAAAAACAGTTACGGAAGAGTTCTGGAGTCCATATGAGAAAATTCAGCAACAGAGGGGAAAAAACATCTGAAATTAATTGCATAGGAATGGAATTACATAGGAATTGCTTAGGATGGAATTACAGCTATATTTGCCTGCATCACCCCATCCCCAGGCCAGCATTACTCCATGCCAAGGAGAAATCTCCAGGTAGAGTTCCTTTCACCATGGAAGGGAGAGCAGGGGAGCCACTGCCCACCCCCCAGCCTTTTGGGGCACTACACAAAGGTTCAGCTTTGGTTTCACCCCACATAGACCAACAAAGCTGAGACATAGAGATAGCTAGCTAGGAACAAGGATGAAAAAGTAGTAGCAGCCACGGAACCGGAGGGGATTATGCTAAGTGAAAAAAGTCAAGCAGAGAAAGACAATTATCCTGTGGTTTCACTCATATGTGGAACATAAGAAATATCACAGAGGACCACAGAAGAGAGGAAAACTGAAGGGGAGTGGGATCAGGGAGGGAGAAAAACCATGAAAGTCTCTGGACTCCAGGAAACAAATCACGGTTACAGAAGGGAGGGCATGGGGAGATGGGGTAACTGGGTGATGGGTATTCAGGAGGGCACATGTGGTGATAAGCACTGGGAGTTATATGCAACTAATGGATCGTTAAACACATCAAAAACTAATGATGAGTTATTTCTTGGCTAATTGAACATAATAAAAAAGAATAAATGTTTGGAAGAATTCACTAGAGGAATAAAATAAAAGTAAAAATAAAAATAAAATAAAATAAACAGACCTAAATAAAGAAAAAGAAAAAAAAAAAGAAGAGAAGTAGCAGCCACACAGTGGCAGTCATTGTGGCAAATGGTGACCTGCCCTACAAGCAAATCCAGCAGATTTGCCACTGAAGACACCAATGGCCAACATGGCAAACACAGAGCCCTGCAGATTGCATTGGCTTTTGCCACAAGTATTTGCATTCACTGTTACCACCCACCTGAGTCGCTCCCCCCTTCTTACCCTCTGCACACCTAGAGCCCAGGAACTGCACCAGTAGCCTTTCCAGCCCTCTGCAGTTGTGTAATTGCAAGATACCTGTCTAGACGACCATAACTCACCCCCACTGAAGTGCAGTATGCATGCTTGGGGCTGGACCCTCTCTCTGTGACAGGACTCCACTAAAGTAACATGCCCCAGAAAAACAGCAAAGCCACAGAAGGGCATGCTAGCCTCCAGGGCTGATGCAGCTGCTGGGGGCCCTCAGGCCCTGTCTTCGGTCACTGGCCTGTACCATGGCACTCATCTACAGACAGTCCCTCCTGCTGTCCAGCTACACACCTTGGGCCCACCCCCATCACAGGCCTTCCCTGTCAGGTGCTGGGACCTAGCATACAGCATGTTGACTCAGTTAATTATAGTGTATTGCATACTTGAAACTTGCTGAGAGAGCAAATCTTTTTTTTTTTTTTTAAAGATTTTATTTATTTATTTGACAGAGAGATCACAAGTAGGCAGAGAGGCAGGCAGAGAGAGAGAGAGGGAAGCAGGCTCCCTGCTGAGCAGAAAGCCCGATGCGGGGCTCAATCCCAGGATCTTGAGATCATGACCGGAGCTGAAGGCAGAGGCCCAACCCACTGAGCCACCCAGGTGTCCCAAGCGAGCAAATCTTAAGTGATCACCACAAGCTTCTTCAGTCTATAGGTTTATGTCTTCCAACATATTTAGACATTTTCAGTATTATTACCTCAAACACTTTTTCAGCATTCTATTCTTCTTTTCTCCTTCCAGGGCTGTGGCACAGATGTCAGAACTTTGGTTATTGTCCCTTAGTCTCTGTAAATGTTTTTTTTTTTTTTAATTAAAAATTTTTTTTTCAAATTTTATTTTATTTTTTCCATGTTGCATTGTGTATGCATCACACCCATTGCTCCATGCAATACATGCCCTCCTTAGTGCCCACCACCAGGCTCATCTGACCCCCCAACCCCCTGTCCTCCAAAACCCTCAGTTTGTTTCTCAGAGTCCAACCGCTTCTCGGCCTTTTGGCTAAGATCAAGTGTTTCTCAGAGTCCACAGTCTCTCATGATTTGTCTTCCCCTCTGGATTCCCCCTATTCACTTTTCCTTTCCATCTCCTAATGTCCTCCATGTTATTCCTTATGCTCCAGAGGTTAAATGAAATCATATGAGAATTGACACTCTCTGCTTGACTTATTCCACTCAGCATAATCTCCTCCAGTCTTGTCCACTTTGATACAAATGTTGGGTATTCATCCTTCCTGATGGAGGCATAATGCTCCATTGTATATATGGACCATGTCTTCTTTATCCATTCATCTGTTGAAGGGCATCTTGGCTCTTTCCACAGTTTGGTGATTGTTGTCATTGCTGCTATGAACATTGGGTACAGATGGCCCTTCTGTTCACTACATCTGTATCTTTGGAGTAAATACTCAGTAGTGCAACTGCAGGTCATAGGGTAGCTGTATTTTTAATTTCTTAAAGAATCCTAGAAGAGAACATAGGCAGTAACTTCTTTGATGTCAGCCACAGCAACTTCCTTCAAGATATGTCTCCAAGGCAAAGGAAACAAAAGCGAAAATGAACTTTTGGGACTTCGTCAAGATCAAAACCTTCTGCACAGCAAAGGAAACAGTCAACAAAACAAAGAGGCAACCCACGGAATGGAAGGAGATATTCACAAATGACACTACAGGCAAAGGGCTGATATCCAAGATCTACAAAGAACTCCTCAAACTCAACACCCAAAAAACAGATAATCACATCAAAAAATGGGCAGAAGACATGAACAGACACTTCTCCAAAGAAGACATACAAATGGCTAACAGACACATGAAACAATGTTCATCATCATTAGCCATCAGGGAGTTTCAAATCAAAACCACTCTGAGATACCACCTTACGCCAATTAGAATGGCCAAAATTAACAAGAATAGTAAACAACAAATGCTGGAGAAGCTGTGGAGAAAGGAGAGCCCTCTGACACTGTTGGTGGGAATGCAAGTTGGCACAGCCACTTTGGAGACATGTCTCGAAAGAAGTTGCTGCAGCTGATGTCAAAGAGGTTACTGCTTATGTTCTCCTCTAGGGTTTTGATAGATTCCTGCCTCATGTTGAGGTCTTTTATCCATTTCAAGTTTATCTTTGTGTATGGTGTAAGAGAATGATCAACTTTCATTCTTCTATATATAGCTGTCCAATTTTCCCAGCAACATTTCTTGAAGAGACTTTTTTCCCACTGGATATTTTT
This sequence comes from Meles meles, assembly GCF_922984935.1. Lineage (NCBI taxonomy): Eukaryota > Metazoa > Chordata > Mammalia > Carnivora > Mustelidae > Meles > Meles meles. Next base: position 68,137,954 of record NC_060081.1, on the reverse strand, counting down.
TCCTGCTTTATCGCAGATAAGTTGATCATAGAGTTGTGAGTCCATTTCTGGACTCTCTACTCTGTTCCACTGGTCTATGTGTCTGTTTTTGTGCCAGTACCATGCTGTCTTGGTGATCACAGCTTTGTAGTAAAGCTTGTAATCATGCAATGTGTTGCCCCCAGTTTTGTTTTTTTCTTTTTCAACATTTCCTTAGCAAGTTGGGGTCTCTTCTGGTTCCATACAAATTTTAGGATTGTTTGCTCCAGCACTTTGAAAAATGCTGGTGGAATTTTGATCGGGATGGCATTGAAAGTATAGATTGCTCTAGGCGGTATAGACATTTTAACTACGTTTATCCTTCTGATCCATGAGCATGGAATGGTCTCCATCTTTTTGTGTGCTTTTCAATTTCTTTCATGAGTGTTCTGTAGTTCCTCAAGTACAGATCCTTTACCTCTTTGGTTAGGTTTATTCCCAGGTATCTTATTGTTCTTGGTGCTATAGTAAATGGAATTGATTCTCTCTAATTTCCCTTTCTATATTTTCATTGTTAGGGTATAAAAAAGAAACTGATTTCTGTGCACTGATTTTTTTTATCCTGTCACATTATTGAATTGCTGTATGAGTTCTAGTAGTTTGGGGGTGGAGTCTTTTGGAGTCTTTCCATATAAAGTATCATGTCATCTGCAAAGAGAGAGAGTTTGACTTCTTCTTTGGTAATTTGAACACCTTTTATTTCTTTTTGTTGTCTGATTGCTGTTGCTAGGACTTCTACTACTATGTTGAACAAGAGTGGTGAGAGTGGGCATCCTTGTCATGTTCCTGATCTCAAAGGGAAGGCTGTCAGCTTTTTCCCACTGAGGATGATATTTGCTGTGGGTTTTTCATAGATAGATTTTATGAAGTTGAGGAATGTTCCCTTTACCCCTATACTTTGAAGCATTTTAATCAGGAACAGATGCTGTACCTTGTCAGATGCTCTTTCTGCATCCATTGAGAGGACCATGTGTTCTTCTCTCTTCTCTTATTGATTTGTTCTATCATATTGATTGATCTGCGACTGTTGAACCACCCTTGCATTCCAGGGATAAATCCCACACATTCATGGTGGGTAATCTTTTGAATGTACTGTTGGATCCTATTAGCTAGAATCTTGTTGAGAATCGTGGCATCCATATTCATCAGGGAGATTGGTCTGAAATTCTCCTTTTTGACGGGGCTTTTATCTGATTTGGGGATCAGGGTAATGCTGGCTTCATAGAAAGAGCCTGGAAGTTTTCCTTCTGTTTCTATTTTTTGAAACAACTTCAGGGGAATAGGTATTATTTCTTCTTTGAATGTTTGGTAGAATTCCCCAGGGAATCTGTCAGGTCTCTTGCTTTTTTGGGAGGTTTTTGATCATTGCTTCAATCTTATTACTAGATATGGGTTTATTCAGTTTGTCAATTTCTTCCTAATTCAGACTTGGAAGCCCATAGGTTTCCAGGAATTCATCCATTTCTTCTAGGTTGCTTAACTTACTGGCCTATAATTATTGATAATAATTCCTGATGATTGTTCCTATTTCTTTGGTGTTAGTCGTAATCTCTCCCCTTTCATTCATAATTTTGTTAATTTGGGCCCTCTCTCTTTTCTTTTGGATCAGTTTGGCCAGTGGTTTATCCTCTTATTGATTCTTTCAAAGAACCAGCTTCTAGTTTCATCGATGTGTTCTACTGTATCTCGAGATTCTATCTCATTGATCTCTGCTCTAATCTTGATTATTTCCCTTCTTGTGTGTGGGGTTGGCTTAATTTGTTGTTGATTTTCTAGTGCTTTAAGGTGTAAAGAGAGCTAGTGTATTCTGAATTTTTCAGTTTTTTTGAATGAGGCTCAGATGGCTATGTATTTCCTCCTTAGGATTGCCTTTGCCATTTCCTGTAAGTTTTGGACTGATGTGTCTTCATTCTCATTGGTTTCCATGAATTGTTTAAATTCCTCATTGATTTCCTGGTTGATGCAAGCATTCTTAAGCAGGGTGGTCTTTAGCTTCCACATGTTTGAATTCCTTCCAATTTTTTTCCTGTGGCTGAGTTCCAGTTTTAAAGCATTATAGTCTGAGAATATGCAGGGAATAAACTCAGTCTTTTGGTATTGGTTGAGCCCTGATTTGTGACCCCGTATGTGGTCTATTCTGGAGAAAGTTCCATGTGCACTCGAGAAGAATGAGTATCCTGTTGTTTTAGAGTGGAATGTTCTGTATTTATCTATGAGGTCCATCTGGTCCAATGTGTCATTCAAAGTTCTTGTTTCTTTATTGATTTTCTGCTTGGATGATCTGTCCATTACTGAGAGTGGCATGTTAAGATCTCTTTCTATTAATGTATTTATATCAATATGAGTCTTTATTTTGATGAACAGTTGGTTTATGTAGTTGGCTGCTCCCATATTGGGGGCATAAATATTTACAATTGTTATATCTTCTTGGTGGACAGACCCTTTAAGAATGATGTAGTGTCATTCTGTATCTCTGACTACGGTCTTTAAAGTCTAATTTATCTGATATGAGAACCACATCCCCAGCTTTCTTTTGAGGCCCATTGGCATGAAAGATGCTTCTCCATTCCTTCATTTTCAGTCTGGATGTATTTTCAGGTTCTAAATGGGTCTCTTGTAGACAGCATAGGGAAGGGTCCTGTTGTTTTATCCAATCTGCAACACTGAGCCATTTTATGGGAGCATTTAGGCCGTTCACGTTGAGAGTGATTATTGAAGGATAAGTTTTTATTGACATCATGGTGCCTGTGAAGTCCTTGTTTCTATAGATTGGCTCTGTAGGTTTCTGTTCTCTGTCACTCTTGGGTTCTTTCTTCTTTTATAGAACTCCCCTTAATATTTCTTGTAGTGCCAGCTTGATGGTCACATACTCTTAAACCTTGCTGGTCTTAGAAGCTCTTTATCTCTCCATCCATTCTGAATGTCAGCCTTACTGGAAAAAGTATTCTTGGCTGTATGTTCTTCTCATTTAGTGCCCCGAGTGTGTCTTGCCAACCCTTTCTGGCTTGCCAGGTTTCTGTGGACAGGTCTGACATTATTCTGATGGACCTTCCTCTGTACCTAAGGAATCTCTTCCCCCAGATGCCCTTCAGACCTCCTGTGTGAAATCACAATTCATGAATTTCACAATTAAGTGTCTGGAGGTTTTTCTAGGCTCATTGATCTTGAAGCGTGTCTTTCCTGCCTCTAGGATATGAATACTTGTTCCACTCCCCAGATTAGGGAAATTTTCATCCAGAATATGTTCAGCTATATCTTCTAGTCTTCTCTCTTTCTCCACCCCCCTCAGGGATCCCAATAATTCTGACGTTGGAATGTTTCATGCCATCATATATTTCCTTAATTCTGTTTTCATGGCTTCTAAGCTGTTTGTTCCAGGCCTCCTCCTGATTCTTTTTCTCTATCAGTTTGTCGTCTAGATCAATTCTATCACCTGCCTCCGTTACCCTAGCTGTTAGAGTATTTAGATTAGAGTGGATCTCATTGATTTTATTACTGCCAGATCAGCCCTCACTTCCACCCTTTTGAGGTTCTATGTTGTCACTAATTGTCTTCTCCAACCTAGCCATAGCCTGGATAATTGTTACCCTGAATTCCCTTTCCAACATACTGTTTATATCCATATCCAATAGTTCTGATGGAGAGGGCACAGTCTCTGAATTTTTCCTCCTAGTCATTTTGATGAGATGTGGTTGAGGAATGGTATAGGTAAATATATCAATCATGATCTAGGCAAGGTCCATCCCGGAAAGTTTCAGAGCAATCAGAAATCACCACCAAAAAGAAAGAAAAAGGAAAAAAACAGAGCGAAAAAGAGAAAAAAAAAAGAAAACCCAGACAAAATAAGCCCCCAAAGTAAGATTTATAAGGTACACAAACAAAAACGAACAAACAAAAAGACCTACAAAAGTAAAAGACAAAAAAATCCCAAAACACCCAGCCAAAATGAACCCCGAATAATATTTATATAGTACAAAAACAAAGAGGGTGGGGGGTGCTGGGTGAGCCTGGTGGTGGATATTATGGAGAGCACGTATTGCATAGAGCACTGGGTGTGGTGCATAAACAATGAATTCTGGAATACTGAAAAGAAATTTTAAAAAAAAATTAAAAAAAGAAAAAAAGAACCAAATAGACAGGACCACTGACAGAAGAATAAGATGGGAAGGTGGTTATAAAACTTCAGTGTGGTTGAGGAAGGTTATTTTGGTTCTTTCTGGGTATATCTTGTTATCTTTGTTCAAGGACTCAACTTTCTAGAGATACAAGGAAATAAAACGGGTTTATATATAGGGATAGTATTGAATAGGGAAAAGGATTACCTTGAAGCTTATATCTATATGCATATTTTAAAAAAAGAAAAAGAAACACAGGTATATGTATGGAAAAATTTCAAGTTAAAAAGTTATTATGGAATAGTTTGTATTAAAACCTCTAGTCGTAATGGTAAGTTGTAAGTTTTAATTAAAATAATAAGACTCATGAGAATGAATTCTAAAAAAATGAAAGGAAGAAGAGTTGTATCTATGGAAAATACAGGTTTTAGGGCAATACCAGGAGCTTAATATGTTATTTTCCCCTGATGCTGGGTTTTTACAGTTTTATGGTGACCCTGTGGTGGTTGTCCTCTTGTTCCTTTGGCTTGTCTTCTTGGGGAGGGGCCTGCCACATTGTTTTTCAGTCAATCTTGCTTGGGCTGAGTCACCTGCCCCCTATCAAGGGGCTGAGACTGTGGAAACCGGTTTTTCTTTTTTTTTTTTTTTAATTAATTTATTTATTTTTATTTGCTTATTTACAGCATAACAGTGTTCATTGTTTTGGCATCACACCCAGTGCTCCATGCAGTACATGCCCTCCCTATTACCCACCACCTGGTTCCTCAACCTCCCACCCCACCCCACCCCCTCCCGCCGCCCCTTCATAACCCTCTGGTTGTTTTTCAGAGTCCATAGTCTCTCATGGTTCATCTCCCCTTCCAGTTTCCCTCAACTCCCTCTCCTCTCCATCTCCCCATGTCCTCCATGTTATTTGTTATGCTCCACAAATAAGTGAGACCATATGATACTTGACTCTCTCTGCTTGACTTATTTCGCTCAGCATAATTTCTTCCAGTCCTGTCCATGTTGCTACAAAAGTTGGGTATTCGTCCTTTCTGATGGAGGCATAATACTCCATTGTGTATATGGGCCACATCTTCCTTATCCATTCATCCGTTGAAGGGCATCTTGGTTCTTTCCACAGTTTGGCGACCGTAGCCATTGCTGCAATAAACATTGGGGTACAGATGGCCCTTCTTTTCACTACGTCTGTATCTTTGGGGTAAATACCCAGCAGTGCAATTGCAGGGTCATAGGGAAGCTCTATTTTTAATTTCTTCAGGAATCTCCACACTGTTCTCCAAAGTGGCTGCACTAACTTGCATTCCCACCAACAGTGTAAGAGGGTTCCCCTTTCTCCACATCCTCTCCAGCACACGTTGTTTCCTGTCTTGCTAATTTTGGCCATTCTGACTGGTGTTAGGTGGTATCTCAATGTTGTTTTAATTTGAATCTCCCTGATGGCTAGTGATGATGAACATTTTTTCATGTGTCTGATAGCCATTTGTATGTCTTCGTTGGAGAAGTGTCTGTTCATATCTTCTGCCCATTTTTTGATATGATTATCTGTTTTGTGTGTGTTGAGTTTGAGAAGTTCTTTGTAGATCCTGGATATCAACCTTTTGTCTGTACTGTCATTTGCAAATATCTTCTCCCATTCCGTGGGTTGCCTCTTTGTTTTGTTGACTGTTTACTTTGCTGTGCAGAAGCTTTTGATCTTGATGAAGTCCCAAAAGTTCATTTTTGCTTTTGTTTCCTTGGCCTTTGGAGACTTATCTTGAAAGAAGTTGCTGTGGCTGATATCGAAGAGGTTACTGCCTATGTTCTCCTCTAGGATTCTGATAGATTCCTGTCTCACGTTGAGGTCTTTTATCCATTTCGAGTTTATCTTTGTGAATGGTGTAAGAGAATGGTCGAGTTTCATTCTTCTACATATCGCTGTCCAGTTTTCCCAGCACCATTTATTGAAGAGACTGTCTTTTTTCCATTGAATATTTTTTCCTGTTTTGTCGAAGATTATTTGACCATAGAGTTGAGGGTCCATATCTGGGCTCTCCACTCTGTTCCACTGGTCTATGTGTCTGTTTTTTATGCCAGTACCACGCTGTCTTGGTGATCACAGCTTTGTAGTAAAGCTTGAAATCGGGTAACGTGATGCCGCCAGTTTTGTTTTTGTTTTTCAACATTTCCTTAGCAATTCGGGGTCTCTTCTGACTCCATACAAATTTTAGGATTATTTGCTCCAGCTCTTTGAAAAATACCAGTGGAATTTTGATCGGAATGGCATTAAAAGTATAGATTGCTCTAGGCAGTATAGACATTTTAACAATGTTTATTCTTCCAATCCAAGATTATCCACCATGACCAGGTGGGATTCATCCCTGGGTTGCAAGGTTGGTTCAACATTCGCAAATCAATCAGTGTGATAGAACACATCAATAAGAGAAGAGAGAAGAACCACATGGTCCTCTCAATTGATGCAGAAAAAGCATTTGACAAAATCCAGCATCCGTTCCTGATGAAAACGCTTCAAAGTATAGGGATAGAGGGAACATTCCTGAACTTCATAAAATCTATCTATGAAAGACCCACAGCAAATATCATCCTCAATGGGAAAAAGCTTGCAGCCTTCCCATTGAGATCAGGAACACGACAAGGATGCCCACTCTCACCACTCTTGTTCAACATAGTATTAGAAGTTCTAGCAACGGCAATCAGACAACAAAGAGAAATAAAAGGTATCCAAATTGGCAAGGAAGAAGTCAAACTCTCTCTCTTCGCAGATGACATGATTCTTTATATGGAAAACCCCAAAGACTCCACCCCCAAACTACTAGAACTCATACAGAAATTCAGTAACGTGGCAGGATACAAAGTCAATGTACAGAAATCAGTGGCTTTCTTATACACTAACAATGAAAATACAGAAAGGGAAATTAGAGAATCGATTCCATTTACTATAGCACCAAAAACCATAAGATACCTGGGCATAAACCTAACCAAAGAAGTAAAGGACCTGTACTCGAGGAACTACAGAACACTCATGAAAGAAATTGAAGAAGACACAAAAAGATGGAAGACTGTTCCATGCTCTTGGAAACCGGTTTTTCAGGCTTTTGTTCTCTGGGTTTTTTGTTCTTTGGAGGCTTTTTGCAGCTTTTTGAAGGATTAGTGGTAAGCAAACTGTCCACACCCAGACCTCTGCCTCAGAGAGAAGCCTCAGTCTGCTCCCCTCTAGATGGTCCAGAACACACAGACTCCCCCTCTGCAAACTCCACTGAACAACACAACCTCCCACAGGTGGTGTGCACCCACAGCCACTGTCTCAGTGGTCGCCTGAGGCCCCTGTTTATCTCTGCACCCCAGTGCCACTAAAACTGCGAGAGATATTGGTCCTGGTGAACCGGAACCCAGGGGGTTGCTGTTGCTGGGACTGCTATCTGGTGCCCCTCCCCACACCAGTTGTTCGCACACCCAGCAGCAGTGGTGCATGTCATGGAAAGGTGCAGGCCATGGAAGGCTGTGTGCCCAGAGCCTGGACGCTGGGATCGTGACCTGAGCTGAAGGCAGATGCTTAACTGACTGAGCCACCCAGGCACCTCTCTTGTAGCCAGCATCCACACCTGGCTTTTTCAGGCACCAGAGGGAATGCACCCAGCCCAAGTGGTGGTTCAAGCAGCTGAAAACTGTGGGCTCAGGGATCATGGACTGGAGGCCCTGCTGGACTCTCTCTGGCACTGGTGGTTGCTGGTGGTGACCATCCTGGGACCATAGGCTTAGGCCCCTGCCTGTGACCACCTGATTCTACCAGTTGCCTCTTAAGATCTTTGCTCTTTTTGAGTGCTTTTATCCAGACTCCAAATTAATGCTGGTCCCCAATCACAGGGCACTTTCATATTGGGGTATTACTTTCAAATGGGTCACTTCTGGTGTCTCCCTCCCCCTTCTGTTTATCCTCCAATAACAGTCCACTCGCTTTACCTCTCCATTGATGATCTGCCCCTGTAGAGATCCAGAAGTGTATAATCTTACATCTCAGGCTGATTTCATGGGTGTTCAGAGTGTTCTGGTAGATATTAGGCTCACTTTAGGGGACCGGTTGAAACAGGGTCTTCTACTTCTCTGCCATCTTGCCCTTTCTGCTGTTAATCTAGTTCTAACCACCTAGTGAAACCTTCTTTGTATTTAAAAAACATCACTCAGCTTTCTTGAGGTAAGTTGACAAATAAAAATTATATAGATTGAAGATGAGTACCATAAATTTTGATACAGTATCATATTGTGAAATGATTACCATAATCAAGCTAGTTAACACACATTTTTTAATGTATGGTGAAAACACTTAACATATACTCTTAGAAAATTCCAAGTATACAACACAGTATTATTACTTACAGTCACTATGCTACACTTTGGATCCCCCAAACTTACCCATGTTATAACTGGAGGCTTGTCCTCTTTGACAAGAACTTTCCATTTCACACACATGCACCCAGTCCCCGGCAACCACTAATCTACACCCTGCTTCTATGAGTTCAACTTTTTGAGATTCCACATGTAAATGAGATCATGCAGTATTTGCCTTTCAGTGTCTGACTTCTTTCTTTTCTTCTTTATTTCTTTCTTATAATGTTTTTATTATGTTACATTAGTCACCATACAGTACATCATTAGTTTTTGATGTAGCATTCCATGATTCATTGTTTGCTAATAACACCCAGTGTTCCATGCAATATGAGTTCTCCTTAATATCCATCACCAGGCTCACCCATCCCTCCACAAAACCCTCAGTTTGATTCTCGGAGTCCAGAGTCTCTCATGGTTCATATCCACCTTTGAATTCCCCCTCTTTAGTTTCCCCTTCCTTTGCCTAATGTCCTTCATGCTATTCCTTATGTTCCGCAAATAAGTGAAACCATCTGGTAATTGTCTTTTTCTGTTTGAGTTATTTCACTCAGCATAATATCCTCCAGTTCCATCCATGCTGATGCAAATGGTGTGTATTCATCCTTTCTGATGCCTAAGTGATATTCCATTGTATATACAGACCACATCTTCTTCATCCATTTGTCTGTTGAAGGGTATCTTGGCTCCTTCTACAGTTTGGCTATTGTGGACATTGCTGCTATGAAAATTGGGCCTTCTTTTCACTATGGCCCTTCTTTTCACTACATCTGTATCTTTGGACAAATATCCAGTAGTGCAATTGCTGGGTCATAGGGTAGCTCTATTTCACTTAGCATAATATCCTCCAGATTCACCCACGTAGTTGCAAATGACAGGGTTTTTTTCTTTTTAAGGCTGAATAATATCCATATATATCACATTTTCTTAATCCATTCTCCCATCCACTGGCACTTAGATTGTTTCCATATCTTGGTCATCATGAACAATGCTACAGTGAACATGGAGGTGTACATATCTATTGCTTCCATGTCTTTTGAACATAATATACCCAGAAGTAGGATTGCTGGGTCATATAATAGTCTTGTTTCTGATTTTTTTTTTGTTTGTTTCTGATTTTTTGAGGAACCTCCAGGCTGTTTTCCGTAGTGACTGCACCAATTTAAATTCCCACCAAACACACACAAGAGCCCTTTTCTCCACATCCTTGCCAACATGTGTTATCTTGTAGCCATTTTAAAAAAGATTTTCTTTATTTACTTGGCAAAGAGAGACATAGCAAGAGAGGGAACACAAGCAGGGGAAATGGGAGAGGGAGGAACAGGCTTCCCGCTAAGCAGGGAGCCTGATGCCGGGCTTGATCCCAGAACTCTGGGATCATGACCTGAGCTGAAGGCAGATGCTTAACTGACTGAGCCACCCAGGCACCTCTCTTGTAGCCATTTTAACAAGATATCTCATTGTAGATTTGGTTTTCATTTCCCTGATGATCAGTTATTTTGAACACCTTTCCATATAACAGTTGGCCACTTGTACTTTTTTTTTTTTTTTTTTGAGAAATTTCTGTTCAAGTCCTTTGTCCATTTATTAATCAGGTTATTTCTTTCTTTTTGTTTGTTTTAAAATTTTTTTAAAATTTAATTTCATTTTTTCAGTGTTCCAAGATTCATTGTTTTTGCCCCACACCCAGCGCTCCATGCAATATGTGCCTTCCTTAATTCCCACCAGCAGGCTCACCTAACCCCCATCTCCCCTCCGCTCCAAAACCCTCAGTTTGTTTCTCACAGTCCACAGTCTTTCATGGTTTGTCAACCCCTCTGATTTCCTCAAATTCACTTTTTCTTTCCTTCTCCTAATATCCGAAAGATACAGGTGCGGTGAAAAGAAGGGCTATATGTACCCCAATGTTCATAGCAGCAATGGCTACAATTGCCAAACCGTGGAAAGAGCCAAGATGGCCTTCAAGAAATGAATGGATAAAGAAGATATGGTCCATATACACAATGAAATATTATTCCTCCATCAGAAAAGATGAATACCCAACTTTTGTATCAACATGGATGGGACTGGAGGAGATTATACTGAGTGAAATAAGTCAAGCAGAAAGAGTCAATTATCATATGGTTTCACTTACTTATGGAGCATAAGGAATAACATGGAGGTTATTTGTTTTCTTGATATTGAGTTGTTTGATAAAAAAATAAATTTGCAAATAGGGAATCTTTAAATAATAAGGATGGATTACAGAAAACTCAAAATAAGATTGTAGAAATGAACCCAAATAGGTCATTAAAGCCTATAAATGTCAATTAATTGGTAAAGATTACTAGGTTGGATTTTTTTTTTTTTTAGTTTTCATTTTTTTAAAATTTAAATTTATTTATTTATTTTTTTCAGTGTAACAGTATTCATTGTTTTTGCACAACACCCAGTGCTCCATGCAATACGTGCCCTCCCTATTACCCACCACCTGGTTCCCTCCCACCCCCGCCCCTTCAAAACCCTCGGGTTGTTTTTCAGAGTCTATAGTCTCTTATGGTTCCCCTCCCCTTCCAATTTTTTTTTTTAATAAACATATAATGTATTTTTATCCTCAGGGTTACAGGTCTATGAATCACCAGGTTTACACACTTCACAGCACTCACGATAGCACATACCCTCCCCAATGTCCATAACCCCCTCGCCCTCTCCCAACCCCACCTCTCCCCAGCAACCCCCAGTTTGTTTTGTGAGATTAAGAGTCATTTATGGTTTGTCTCCCTCCCAATCCCATCTTGTTTCATTTATTCTTTTCCTATCCCCCTAACCCCCCATGTTGCATCTCTATGTCCTCATATCAGGGAGATCATATAATAGTTGTCTTTCTCCGATTGACTTATTTCACTAAGCATGATACCCTCTAGTTCCATCCACGTCGTCGCAAATGGCAAGATTTCATTTCTTTTGATGGCTGCATAGTATTCCATTGTGTATATATATCACACCTTCTTTATCCATTCATCTGTTGATGGACATCTAGGTTCTTTCCATAGTTTGGCTATTGTAGACATTGCTGCTATAAACATTCGGGTACACGGGCCCTTTCAGATCACTATGTTTGTATCTTTAAGGTAAATACCCAGTAGTGCAATTGCTGGGTCATAGGGTAGTTCTATTTTCAACATTTTGAGGAACCTCCATGCTGTTTTCCAGAGTGGTTGCACCAGCTTGCATTCCCACCAACAGTGGAGGAGGGTTCCCCTTTCTCTGCATCCTCGCCGGCATCTGTCATTTCCTGATTTGTTAATTTTAGCCATTCTGACTGGTGTGAGGTGATATTAGGTTGGATTTTTTAAATGTAGATTGACACTGTTTGAAAAATAAAACAAAAATGCATGGAAAGGTTGAAAGAAAATGGGGGGGGAGTCGAGGCAAACGCAAACTAAAAAGAGATGGTATAGTTAGATTAATATCAGGCAATACAGAGTTAGAAGATGAGTTTATTTTAGGGATAGAAAAAGGGACACCATATAATGACAAAAGATTTGATTCACCAGAAACTCTATTTACCTAAATCAATACAATTTAGATATATTAAACAAACATTGATGGAATTACAGGCATAAATTGAGAAGTCCTTGTACTAAGGGCCTTTGACATACTTTTCTGAATTACTGATAGGTCAAAGAGAGAAACAGTTAGAAAGATTTAAGATATTTAAAGAACACACAGTAGAGATATGCTGAGCTTGGTATGCCACACTTAGAGAGTTTCAGTATCAGAATGCTGATCACTGGATAGGAGTTATGTAGAAGACATCTACTTACTCTGCCTAAATTTAGGGCAAGGTGTATGAAAAAGACCCATGGAGCTAATTGTTCTCCTCAAGGTCTGCCCAGTGACTGAGGCTAAAGACACATTCTTGGTTGAGTAGCCAAGCAGAAGACCTGCCATGCCACTGGCAGGAGGAAAATGTGAGGGAGGAGCTCTCAGCCATGGAAACAGGACCTGAGGCTGGGTGTTCTCCTGGCATGGGGTGGGAGTGGAAGGAGCAGCAGGGGTCATGGGATGTAGTAGAATCACAGTGGGGCCTTATCTGTAGTTTCCCCAAATTTTAACCTGGAAATTCACACTGTTCCCCCAGCTCCTGACCATCTGTAGACCTTTTTATTGCAAAATGCTCCTCTGTTTACTGCAAAGAGCAACCTTTGCCATGTGGAGAAGCTGGACAAGGATGTAGGTTCTATGATGGAGTTCTGGGGAAACTTCCAACCAACCAGGCTCAGGAACTGAGGAACCCATTGGGTTTGAAACATTGTCAAATGGACAGTTGCGATATAAGAAAAAATCCCCACAATCATTTTAAGTGACTTAGCTTCTTAGGGTCCCAGAAATTTAAGCAAGTTAATTTAATCTCTTAAAATTTCTTGCAACAGTACCACTATGCATGCATTAGAATGACTAGAATAGCACATCTACAATTCTAAATGCTAGCAATGAGGCAAGTGGAACTCTCTTATATTACTAGTAGAAATGCAAAATGGTACAGCCATTTTGGAAAACATTTTGGTGGTTTCTTATAAACATATACTTATCCCAAACCAGCAATCCTACTCCTTGGTATTTACCCAAGAGAGATGACAATTTATGTTCATATGAAAATGTTTGTAGGGGGTTTATTCAGAATCCCCCAAAACTGGAAACAACCCAAGTGTCCATAACTAGTGAATGGATAAATAACCTGTGGTAATTCATAAGATAAAAAGGTCCAGGCAACACACAACAGCTATCATTCATCTGCTGATGGCTTCACTAGAGGAAAAATTTCAAACCATTTTGGTTTACATTCATATTAAGATTATTTGTAGTGTGTTCTAAATATATATATTCTTACCTATAAATTAGATAGATGTACCACTATACTAAAATATTATGTATTGGGGGGCCTGGGTGGCTCAGTGGGTTAAGCCACTGCCTTCGGCTCAGTTCATGATCTCAGGGTCCTGGGATCAAGTCCTGCATCAGGCTCTTTGCTCAGCAGGGAGCCTGCTTCCCTCTCTCTCTGCCTGCCTCTCTGCCTACTTGTGATCTCTCTCTGTCAAATAAATAAATAAAATCTTTTAAAATATATATATATATATATATATTATGTATTATAAAAGAGAAATTTAAAAAGAATTAGACAAAAAATGGTATTAAAATTTTAATTTATATAGTAATAATCTTAAAATTTTATATTAATAAATTTGTATATTAAAATATTAAAATATTATTATTAAATAAATAATAATCCTTTACAGAAAAAAATACGAAGGGATCTCAACTGCATTATGTAAGTATGTTGTAAATATTGGTATTGTGAAAACTGCTACATAACTTTTAAAAGTAAATCCATTGGTGTCAAAATACCATCCTAACTTGATATCCACAATCATCCATTTAGAAAAAAAAAAATACATGGAAAGCAATTCTTTAAAAGTGGGACGATTTTTTTTAAAGATTTTATTTATTTATTTATTTGATAGATCACAAGTAGGCAGAGAGGCAGGCAGAGAGAGAGAGGAGGAAGCAGGCTCCCCGTGGAGCAGAGAGCCCGATGCGGGGCTCGATCCCAGGACCCTGGGATCATGACCTGAGCTGAAGGCAGCGGCTTAATCCACTGAGCCACCCAGGTGCCCCAAAGTGAGACATTTTAAAGCACTTCTCATTCTCCTTGAATTCATATTTCTATTCCTATTGCCCCACAAACTCTTAATCTAGTGCAATATAATCTTATGCTCAAGAGTCTTTCACTTTTTAAAATTTCTTTCCTTCATATTTGAGAGTATTTTAATCACAACCTTTTCATACTGCTATGCAATAAAAACATGTGTAGATTGAAATTTTAATTTCTCCTTTACTAGGACCATAAGACTCTAGGAATGAAAGGTTTTCTTATGGAATGATTCTTCGTTCCATTTTTTATTTAAATAACATAATAATAATGGATAAGTGAGTAGATACATTGAAATTATTAATGAAATTTTATTGATAAACAAAATTCTGTAAGTAATGTGTCTCTTAGTAATGAGTAAGTGCTGGGTACCAAAAGGAGTTTGGAGTTTTTTTGGTTTGTTTTTTGTTTTTGTTTTTTATATTTTTTAAATAATTTTTTTATTTTTTAATAAACATATAAAATACTATTAGCCCCAGGGGTACAGGTCTATGAATCGCCAGGTCTACACACTTCACAGCACTCACTATAGCATATACCCTCCCCAATGTCCATAACCCCACCACTCTCTCCCTCCCCCCTCCCCCCAGCAACCCTCAGTTTGTTTTGTGAGATTAAAAGTCTCTTATGGTTTGTCTCCCTCCTAATCCCATCTTGTTTCATTTATTCTTTTCCTATCCCCTAAATGCCGCATGTTGCATCTCCACTTCCTCATATCAGGGAGATCATATGATAGTTGTCTTTTTCCGATTGACTTACTTCGCTTAGCATAATACCCTCTAGTTCCATCCGCATCGTCACAAATGGCAAGATTTCATTTCATTTCTTTTGATGGCTGCATAGTATTCCATTGTATCTATTACCATATCTTCTTTACAAAAGGAGTTTTGTTATAGGTATGTCACTTGGTTCTTTGAACTTCTAGTACGGTGCCCCAAATCACGTAATACTCTATAACAAAAAAATATTTTTAATGATCTAAGTTAAATATTAATAAACTGATTGATTAGCCCTCCTTTCAATTTTTAAGAATTAAGAATTGGAAACCTTAACTTGAAAAGAATTTGTTTCCTAGTAATTAGGATACTGATCAAAAATCAGAAGTGGTTGGGGCGCCTGGGTGGCTCAGTGAGTTAAGCCTCTGCCTTCAGCTCAGGTCACAATCCTGGGGTCCTGGGATCAAGCCTTGCATTGGGCTCTCTGCTCAGTGGGGAGCCTGTTTCCCCACCCCCCGCCTGCCTTGCTACCTACTTGTGATCTCTGCCTATCAAATAAGCAAATAAAATCTTTTTTAAAAAAATCAGAAGTGATTTTCTTAATTTCTGGAAAGTTTTCCATAAAGTCGTATCAGTATTTACCAAATGATCAATAATGGTTTTAATTATACCCAGTATTCTTTTATTTAGACAACTTATTTGATCTGATACACTTTAAAAATATTGGAAAGTTTGACTACTATTAACTTTGATAAACCTGTGATAGTATATATTTTGTAAAGTGCTTTATATATTTTATAAAATATCTTATTGCATGCTTTAAATACATTCACTTTTTTTGATGCCACAGATTATCTCACTATACTTACGGAAAATGTTAAATGAATCAACTAATTGACAAAGTCAATCCTCAACTAGCCAAATCACACCATTTTTCTCCCACAAAAAGACTGACTTCATTTTTCAATTGAAATGAATATTTTCATACACATCCTGTGGATATGTACCATCGCTCTTGGAATTTCTAACTCTAGGAAAGGGGCTAAAGGCATAGCAATGTACTGTGATTTTGTTACCTGAATAAAACAAAGTACTGACCCCTTAGTGTTTCCTATCCACCTATTTTTTGCTTTGTGCTCGCTTCGGCAGCACATATACACCTATTTTTTGCTTTGTTCTTGGGGAAGCATCCCCAGGAAAATGCATTTTCAAATTGTTCCTTTGCTTGGAACTCAGTTTTTATACTTTGGACACATGTAAGGGAAAGGTAAAGAATATGCTTCCATCTCTACCTTTTTTGGAAGCAGTTCAGGACTTTCTAAAAGATAAGTAGAAAGATAAATAGAAAGGGAGAAAGGCAGACTGCAGGCTCTTTTTCAGGCAGACCAACTTCAGGAAAAAGTAAATGTGGAATTTAAGAACCAGGACATGACCTCATGACCTCAACTCTGTCTGTGCCTGTGTACCCTCTGGGAGATCTTGCTGTGCCCTCTGGTGTATGGGTATGCCAGCAGGCAGTACAGACAGGACTAACTGAGTTGATCTTCTCCTTTTTCAAATGGCTAAACTGAGAAAGGAGTAGCCCAAAGTGACATGGTGAATTAAGTGTGGAACTTGCGCTTCACACAGTCTCTTCTTTCCTGGCTCATTGTTGTTCCTACAAGACCCTTGCCTCTGCCTTCCAAGTCTGTCTCAGTCCCCAGAGCCACTGAACGAGTCCCCCACACCCATTTGCCTAATTTCCCACAAGACCCATGTTTTGTAGTCACTTGCCCAAACAAATCCCCCTCCAGAATGAATTCACTCTGTTTTAATGTTGCTGGGTTTAAGAAATAAAAATATAAGATGACCAACTAAATTTGAATGTCTGATAAACACTGAAGCATTTTTAGTGTACCTATGGTCTTTATATTTCATGGGATATACTCCTACTAAAAATACTAACTGAGGACTCTGAGATACAATCTGAAGGTTTTAGAGGAGAGAGGGTGGGGGTATGGGTGAGCCTGGTGGTGGGTATTAAGGAGGGCACGTATTGCATGGAGCATTGGGTGTTGTACCTAAACAATGAATCTTGGAATACTGCATCAAAAACTAATGATGTATTTTATGGTGACTAACAATACAATAAAAAAATAAAAATTAAAATAAAAAAATAATGTATCAGTGTTCATCAATTGTAACTGATGTACCATATTAATGCAAGATGTTAGTAATAGGGAAACTAGATGGCAAGGGGCATATGAAAACTCTCTGTACTTTCTGCTCAAATTTTCTGTACACTTAAAACTTCTCTAGATCAAAGTCTATTTATTTTTCAAAAATACTAATTGAATATCATGTATTATATTTGGCAATTCAATTGGTCTTCATCTTTCCTTGTACCCGCACTGCTGGAGCTCTGCTTCCTACTAATTAGCTACCAGCTAATACGATCAATGAGTACTCAAGACTGGGTTAATGGGTGTAAAACTTCAAACCAAAAGAGTGATCTGGTATAAAAGTGTAAGACACCATAAGGCCTTGGCTAATCTTTTGGGGGAACAGAATAATGAACCCACAGTTTTTGTTTTTGTTTTTTACAGGAAATTCAGGAACTAAAAAGATAATAGATACCTTTTTCTGGTATTCAGTAAATCACTTGTCTATTGACTAAAATATATTAAGCACTAAGTAGGTAGTCACTGTGCTTTCCACATTAGTTCTATTAATTCCCATGTCTATGAAGTAGGTGTGTTACTATTTCCTTAAGGAAAACTGAGGTGTGGTACACCTGGCTGGCTCAGTTGGAAGAGCATGGCTCTCTTGATTTTGTGCTTGTGAGTTCAAGCTCCACATTGAGTTTAAAGACTAGTTAAAACTAAAATATTGAAAGAAAGAAGAAGGTAGGTAGGAAGGAAGGAAAGACAGAAGGAAGGAAAGAAGAAAAGAAGGAAGGAAGACTTTGGCTCAGTGAAGTTCAGTAGCTGAGCCAAGACCACTAGCTGGTAAGTGGGGGATCCACGATATGAACTCAGGTCCAGCTCCAAGCACTGTTTTTGACCATTCCATGCCACTTCATGAATAATCTTCACCCGACCTCATCTAATCCTCACAGTGACAGCAAAGCTGCCGGGTAGGTTGTATCATTTCCATTTTCCAGATGAGGAAACTGAGGCTCCAAGTTACAACTACAGTGATAAGTTGCCAAGCAGGTACCACGAATCAGTGTCACTCACTGGGTTTGGGCCATAATTGTCATTACTGAACAGTCAGGCACTGTTGTAAAATTCGGGAAGGGTACAGGGTTAGAATTCTGGAGACAAAAATGAATAAATTTTCACAAGTCTTCACTCTTAGGCAGCCACATATGCATGGTTTCAGGAGATCTGGAAAAGACTCTACCCCTTTCCCAGTGTCTGAAGTTCCACCAGTAACACAGGTGCATTCCTGGGCATAATGATGTTCTCTGTCTCTCTTTCTGTCTCCCTTCCTTTCTGCCTCCATCCCTCTCTTGCTGTTTTCAAAATGCATTTAGTCTGAGAGAGGTGACACGGCAAGGCATTGTCAGTTCTTCACATAACAAAATTTAAAAGTACATAAGTCAATTGGAGAAAGACAACTATCATATGATCTCCCTGATATGAGGAAGTGGAGATGCAACATGGGGGGTTGGGGGCTAGGAGAAGAATAAATGAAACAAGATGGGATTGGGAGGGAGACAAACCATAAGTGACTCTTAATCTTACAAAACTGGGGGGGGTGTTGGGAGAGGGTGGTGGGGTTATGGACATTGGGGAGGGTATGTGCTATGATGAGTGCTGTGAAGTGTGTAAACCTGGCGATTCACAGACCTGTACCCCTGGGGATAAAAATACATTATATGTTTATAAAAAAATAAAAAATAAATAAATAAAATTTTTTTAAGTACATAAGGACCAGGAAGAGACATGTGTAAATGGGGGGAATGAGTAGGGGAGGGTCATTCATTTATGGGGGCTCTGGGAGTATCAGAAGCTAGGCTTGAATAACACCAGAAGGAATACGAGGAATCTTTGTGTTAAACCAAGGTCATCCGGGATTTTTTTGCTCCTGGGGATCTAAGACCCTGTGGGACATGCCCAGGCCCTCCTAAAAATCTCATACCATCAGTTTCTTGTTATCAGTGGAGCAAGAAAAAGGTGTTCACTCATATCTGGGGTTGCCTTGGGAATGACAGTGGGCAAACCAGCCCTGCAACTATTCCAGACAAATCCCTGTGATCATCCATATGTGACTTCTCATGTAGGAGCAAGACTGGGCAAATGTCCTGCTGGGACACTGTGGAGTACTGTAGCAGAGTGTGGGGCCACTGGAATGGGCCTGAGAGTCCTACCCTACTCTCCACGTGACCTCAGGCAAATCCCTTACCCACTGTGCACCTCGGTTTCCTCATCTGTGAACTGAGAGAAGTGGTGGGCCATTGTCACAGTTCTCAGCACCTGATCTGTGTCTCTGTCTGGCTTGTGCCTAATCCCCATGCCTCTTCTCATCCCACACAAGCACCTTCCCCTCCACAGTTCTACCTTCTCCTGGAGGAATGTAGCACTCCTGCTTCTCTCTCTGTCTTTGGAGAAGACCACTTCATCACCAATCAAGAAAGTCAAAGGTGAGTTCAGAGAAACTGCAGCCACCCTTCCTTAGGAGGCCTTCCTGGGACTGAGGGTCAAAAAGGAGACAAAGACTTGTGTTGTGTGAGGTCACTTCCTCTGTGGCTTTAGAGAACTAGCCCAACTCACCCACCCTGGAAACTTCAAATTCTTCCCTCACTGTTCACTCCAAATTATTTCCCTAGCTTTACCTGATATGTGTATTTTCCAAGTTTAATTTTTTAAAAGTGAGTCATTACTAGGCAGGAACCCAAGGGCAGAAGTCAGTGAGGAGGTGGTTGCACAAGTGAAGGAGAGAGATGGGATGATGTCAGGAGCTGACCTGGAAATGGTGGCAAAGAGGGAAAGCCATAGGACTTGGAGAGAAATGAGGAGGTAGAACTGACTCAAGTACATGACTGACAGGATGCTAGGGTGAAAGAGAGGGAGGAGTGAATCTCAGGGTTCTCATGAGAACCTGGAGGTCTGTTGATGCTAAATATAAAGATGGGAGCAGAGAGAAGAAGGCATTGCTAAGGCATAAGAGATGCTAAGTCTGATTTATACATGTGGACATAGAGGTCTCTTGAGATTCCCAGATATATGTTCCCACGTGGTTGGATATGTGCCTTCAGTTGGAAGTGAGAAAAGTTCTGGAGGGAGGCATGGTAACCACAGTTAGCTTGGTGGGAATGGATGCAGAAAGTGTGTGTCAGGTAATGACAACAGAGACCTGAGATACGACCTTTGGGGAGCATCCCCGGTAGCTGTAGAGGAATGCCCAAGGTATGTGCATTCAGGGAGGAAACCACGGAGACCAGGTTAGTAGTTGAGGAGGGCTGACTGGGAGGGAGGAGGATTCTAAACGACAACTGAAGCTGACATTGGGCAAGGAGTACAATGGCTAAACCAAAAAAAAAAAAAAAAAAAGGTTTACATGCCTCAGAAGCCGAAAGGAGGACTGACTAGAGTCTACACTAGTGAGGGGACTTTTGTCTTTATAATCCCAAGATTTCTATGCCTTTACCTCTTTGGAGGTGTCCCTATTTGATTTGCTTTACTCTCTCTGTGCCCAAACCTAAAACAGTCATTTCTAAGCAGCCTACATCATGGTGCCTGACTGCCTGCTTTGGTGTCACTGGAGGCACTTTTTTTTTTTCCTTTTATGACTTTTAAAAAAATATATATATTTTTTTAATTTCTTTACAGTGTTCCAGAATTCATTGTTTAGGCACCACACCCAGTGCTCCATGCAATACGTGCCCTCCATAATACCCCAACCAGGCTCACTCAACCTCCCACCCCCAGCCCCTCCAAAACTTTCAGATTGTTTTTCAAAGTCCACTTTCTCTCATGGTTCATCTCCCCCTCCAATTTTCCCCAACTCCCTTCTACTCTCCATCTCCCCATGTCCCACTGGAGGCACTTTTAAGGGGGTGTATGATACATTGGTGAATTGAATTTAAATTTTAAAGAGAGAAAAAAATTAAGTCCCTAGGCTTCACTTTCTAGAGATTCTGTTTCAGGCCATGGTCTGTAGTTTCTAAAAGGTGCACAGGTGTTTTCAATGTACACTCCAAATTAGGAACCATAACTCTTCTTAGCCTCAGACATCCTTGGAGAGTGTATGAAACGTGGTATGAAGAATAAGAAATAAAGCTGGAAAGTACAAAAAGTCTCAATGGCCAGTGTACAGGGCTTCTGGAGTGAGTTATGGATTAGAGCTCCTAGACTCAGTCCTCATTCACTGTATTTTTCCCAACTGACTTGATTTTTTTTTAACCTGGAAATTAGGAGGGTGATACTGATGATCAATATGGTGTTTCCTATTCTGAACTCCTATAATTCCAAGACTCAGTAGTCTCCAAAAAGATCATGCTTCTCTGGTCAGAAGTCCAGTGTGGTCTCGAAGGATTTTCTGCTCAGGTTCTCATCAGGCAGCATCCAGGATTGCAGCGAAAAGTGCAGTTCCCATCTGGGACCCAGGATTCCCACTGACACTCACAGGCTGTGGCAGAATCATTTCCTTGCACTTGTACTACTGAGGTTGCTTCCAGAGGTCACCTTCAGTCCAGGACACTAAGTTCCCTCTGTCCTCAAAGCTCCTAATAACATGTTGGGCTCCTCTCACATGTGGAATTTATCTTACCTCTTCTCTATTAGTCAGGGGGGAAACTCTTCTTTTTAAGGTCCCAACAACTTAGATGTGGCTCATTCAGATAATTTCAATATTTTAAGGTCAATTAACTTGGGACTCTAATTCCATCTGTGAAATCAATCATAGCCCACCTAAATTCATGTGATTCAATAACCAGAGGACGGACAACTTGGGGAGGCAACTTTAGAATTCGACTTCCCACAAGCTCAGAAATTAGTAAGGTATGTCAAGTCCTTAAAAGGGGGAAGAAAACCCTTATCTGCCAAGCTCTTCCCATGTGCCAAGCACTGTGATGAATGCATTGTAAGCATCATCCCCCTTAATTCTTAGAAGCCGGTTGTAAGGTAGAGATTGTAATTCTCATTTTATAGATGGGAAATGTTGGACTCAGGAGGAAAACTTTTTTCCCCCAAGATTACTTACCTAGTCATGTTGGAGTCAGGCTCCCAAACCAGGTGTGATACAGTGCTCCTCCCATTGCCCATTTCTGTTCCCTTTAAGGGTAACTGAGAAGGTATATAGTAGAACTCAGGTTGGTGTTTTTTTAAAGATTTTATTTATTTATTTGACAGAGATCATAAGTAGGCAGAGAGGCAGGCAGAGAGAGTGGAGGAAGCAGTCTCCCTGCTGAGCAGAGAGCCTGATGTGGGGCTCAATCCCAAGACCCTGGGATCATGACCCAAGCTGAAGGCAGAGACTTTAGTCCACTGAGCCACTCAGGCACCCCCAGATTGGTCTTGATTTCACAAGGAGTCAGGGACCCAAGTCAGGAATCAGGACTCCTATATTCCTATTTCCATGGTATTTTCTACCCCTCCTTACTAATTAATTTCCTCTATCAACTAAGACTCTGGAGGCAGAGGAATTGGGCATTAACACATTAAGTTTGAAGAGGAGAGAGAAGCTCCTGGACTTAAGGAAAGGCTCTTGGTTCCTATCTAGTTCCCTGAAATCTCAGATGCTTCCCCTTCAGTTGACCTGAGCACAGATTCCTGATTCAGATCAATCAAAATGAACTCTGAGGGGTGAGAGGAAGACCCAGCTCCTAAATTTAAGCAGAGGTACTGAGGATGGAAGGTAGAAGAGATGGCTGATAGAATGTCACTATTCAACTTTGCCATGGGAGGAGAACTGAAACTCTCAAAGGATGTGAATTTGGATGTTGCTTTCTTGTAGAGAAAGCAGGAGTGTGCCCCCGAGAAAGGGTCATCTGTGAGATTCAAGTTCCAGACTTCTGCACAACTGATTGGGATTGCCTAAAACAAATGAAGTGCTGTTCATTTGCCTGTGGGAAAAAGTGCATGGATCCATTCCAAGGTAATAGCCCCCAGGCTGAGGGCACAGGTATCTTTTGAGTTGTCTTACTTCCTTCTCCATCCAGAGCTGGTTGAGTGATTCCCTTGGATGGTAGGACAAGAAGTCAGGGTTCATGCTGTTCTTGTTCTTGAATCAGATTCCTAACCCTCAAGTACAAACAATGAGTCCAGGCATGAGAGATGTCAACTGGAAAATATTGATGACAGTCTTCTGTGATCCAACATTCAAACACTCACACACAACTAATACTTGTTGCATGCTCACTAAGTGTCAAGAGACTATTGTTGGCACATGGTAAATATAAACCTCAGTCAGCTTGGATACTGGGCTTGGTTTCGGACTCTTTGGCTTTCGAAGAGGTTTTCTGGTGGCTTAAAATAAAGAGTATCTCATAATAGGAAATTCTGATATATATATATATATATATATATATATATATATATATACACATATATATATATATGAATGAATGGGTCAGACCACAATAATGCCTTAGGCACTTTGGATACCGTCACTGAACAAATCTTGTCCTCCCAAAGCTCAGGGCCTTAGAGAACAAAGATCAGTTCCATATTTGTAGGAGAGCTAGGCTAGAGCTTTTATTGACAGTGGCTCTCTCTATGACTTGTATGGTCATACTAAGAAGTGCGTAAAAACTGAGAGCCTGACCCCTTCTCTTTTTTCCTACCCTTTATGTTCTTCCCTCTCTGCATCCCACCTTCAGAACCCTGCATGCTACCCCCAGAAGAGGGAGAGTGTAACATTACTGTCTTTCGCTGGTATTTTGACTTTAAACTTCAGTCCTGTGAACCGTTTATCTATGGAGGCTGCTTTGGGAATGCCAACAACTTCCTCAGCATCACAAACTGCAGAATGGCTTGCTCACCACCTGGTAAGATTTATATCCCTGGCAATCCAAGGGATTAGTATATGCTCAGGCTTTGAGGTTAAACTGCCTTGGTTCAAGTCTACTCTATCATTCCCTGAATGGGTGGTCTTGGGTCAGTTGCCTGTTTCCCTGAGCTTCAGTATTCTTGTCTATAAAAGGGGGATAATAATTGTATTTACCTAATAGAGTTGTTGTGTCAGAAAAATGACATAGTGCACTTATCTATTGAGTAGTACCTGAGGCCTCACCCAAGAGTGAAGCATAAACAGGTCAGGTCTGGAATCACATGAAGTCGGAGTAGAGCACAGAGTAACTGAAGAATAGGATGAAGTGAAGGTGAGGGCTGTGGATTAATTCCTACTATAATGACAAGCACCAATTATATTGGGAGATAGTATCTTACAGAGGTAGGTGCCAGATAACCCAGATAAAAATCCTCCTTTTCCCATTTATTGCAATTTTCTTCACCTCTCTGAGTTTCAGTTCTCTCCTCTGTAACACTGAAATAACAGCAAAACATCTTTGAGTTTTTGGTGGATTATGTGTGATCGGGACACAAGGATTTGACATAGGGGTTGTTAAATAGTGTGGGCTTGCTTAATGGTAGCACCCTAGGTGGTGACCATTGATGTTCAAATGCAGCACTGTATAATCTAGCATTACAACTTTGATGTCAGATTCTAGGAAGCAGGTTGAATAGTGTATCATCACTTCCATTATACAGACAAGGAAACAGAGTCAAATAGATAAAGTTAGTTGCCCAAGGATTCACAGTGGGTCAGGTGTAGACCTGGAATTTTAATTCTGTAATTCCAGTGAGCCTGAATAGCAAAGACATTATTGTGGTCTGACCCATTGTGGAAGGCTTTAAGAAGTCATGGCACTATGCATTAGACCTTGGCTCACTCTCAGAAGCAGTAGGAAGAAGAAACCAGCGAAATGAACTTGTGTGGGGTTGGTGGAAATTTATGTTTGGGTTAAGAGAGAACCTACGGGCACCCGGGTGGCTCAGTGGTTAAGCCTCTGCTTTTGGCTCAGGTCATGATCTCAGGGTCCTGGGATTGTGTCGCACATTGGGCTCTCTGCTGGGTGGGGAGCCTGCTTCCTCCTCTCTGTCTCTTTCTCTGCCTGCTTCTCTACCTACTTGTGATCTCTCTCTGTCAAATAAATAAATCTTTAAAAAAAAAAAAAAGAAAGAAAGAAAGAAAGAACCTAACCATAGCTCTGGGAGTCAAATTCACCATACTCTGTCAGAGTCCAACTTGAGGAAGAAGGAGAAGGAAGAGAAGGAGAAGAGAGAAGAAAGAGAAGAAGGAGGAGGAGAAGGAATAAAATAAGGAAAAAAAACTTCCTGTCATCATAGAATTTGTAATCAGGTAATGACAAGAGGAAACATGCACAAAATGTGAAAAAATTGATTTTAACACCATCTATGTCCTAGTGACCCACATTTGTAGCTCCAGTCTGAATTTGACTCCCAAACTCCAACTGCATACTCTACTCCTTCATCTCAATGTCACAGACATCTCATATTTCACTTGTCTAAAACAGAGGTGCTCATCCATCTCAAGCTTGCTCTGTCCATAGTTCTCCCTCTCTTGGTAGAAATGAACTTCTAAATCATCCCTGATGAATCTACATTGACATTCTCAATCCACACCGATGGAGTTAGGAAGTCATTTTAGATCTACCTTAAAAATAGATCCATAATCTGAACACGACTTACTATGTCTTCAGCTGCCACACCAATCCAGGGAGGTGTCTTCTCACCTGGAGCTTCAAAGAACAAGCCTCTCTCTCTTTCTCCTACAATCCATGAGATGCTGAGGCATTCCATTCTGCCATAGCCTACCAGAGGTAGTTACAATAGAGTGAACCAAGTCACAGAAATAGATACTAATTTTAAAGGGAGGGGAAAGGTGTTTGAAGGGTGTGAGAAGGGGTGGGGTTTGAGAGAACTTACATCTACTCTTGTTTTAGCCAAGAATGGACAGTGCCCACTCTTCCCTTTCAAGAACAATATGGAGTGTCCAGCTTCGTGTAAGAGTGACTTCGATTGCCCCCAAACTACCAAATGTTGTGAATCTATGTGTGGCTTTGTTTGTGCCAAGGCCTGGACAGGTGAGAACTAGGGATATACCTCCCAACATCTCTAGGGCATATGCTGAGGATGCTATGTTGTTCCATTGAATAAGGATGCCCCTTTGGTTGACCTTAGATATCTCTAGGGAATTTTTCTTTCTTTAATGCCCTATCACTGCTCTCATGTTGTCCTCCTAATTTCAGGAAACTATTACGCTAGTCTTCAAAGCCAAACATGCATAGTATCACTCCCTATTTTTTCCCCATGAGAACTTATTTATTCTGAGTCTTATTCTTCACTGACTGACAGGTGACAATATCCACTTACTCATACAAAAAAAAAAAAGATAACCATTAGGTACATTCCTAATAAACCCTTTGTCTACACAGAACTCACATGAAGTGCATATTCACATCCTGTAAGGTATGCTGGGGAAAAGATGGGTAGCAAACTGCTATTGGGACAGAAGTGAACTCTGTAGCCTCTGAGACTAGTGTTCATTTCCTTACATAATATTGAGATAGTATGGTCTTGTCTCAGGGATTCTTAGTGTTTGGTGCTGCATACAGCATGGTATAGTGGAAGGAAACCAAGGCCTTTCAACTGACTTCAACTCTTCCACTTGTTTTCTGGATGGCCATACACTACTCACTTGCCCCTACACTAACCTCAAGTTCTGCAACATATAAAACAAAGAAGTTCTGGGTGCTCTCTAATACTCCTTCTACCTCTGGTAATTTGGGATTAGATAACCCAAATCCATTACTTCTCTGGGGGCCAGCAGGAATCCTGTCAGATTGTCTATGTCAGAGATGGCAAACCTTTTTCATACACCTCAAATTATTAGCCGCTGGAAGTTGATACTCTGCCTTCTGCACTCTATTTTTACTCTGGGGGGAAGGGTAAGAGGTTTAGTCAGAAGAAATCCCTGTTTAGAGTTTCCCAAGTTTCCCCAAACTATGATCAAGTATTTCAAGGTCAAATGTCTTTTTTTATCCCATAAAGTCAAACCAGGTTTCTGCCCACAGAAGCCCACAGTGTGTTCCAAGATTGATAGACCCAAGTGTCTTCTGGATTATGATTGTCCAGTGTCACAGAAGTGCTGTTCACGTTGTGGACTGAAGTGCCTGGAACCTCAAAAATGAATAGTAAGTGGAAAATATTATCATTGATGTAATTAATTATGAGTAGGATAATAAAAACTATCAATTTTATCTTCTATCCAACTGCTTTCCCAAATTGACTTATGAAATATAACAATATTTACTGGGGTTACTTTGATTGTATATATAATCTTATCATCTGAAAATGATGGAAAAGTTTGACTCTGCCTTATTCCAATTTTGTGACTTAGTTTCCTCACCTTTTTATATCTAGGGCCTCTGAAATTATGTTGAAAATAAAAGCAATGACATCTATCCTTGTCTGGTTCCTTATTTTAAAGTTAGCATCTCACCAGAGAATCTCATAGTGCACTAATGGTACCTAATCAGGCCAAATTTTAAAGTGCTGCAGACTAAACTGGGTGCTCTAAAGGCTAGTGTGATTGAGGCAGAAAAGAGAGTAAGTGATCTAGAAGACAGATGGATGGAAAGAAAGGAAGTTGAGGAAAAGAGAGTAAAACAACTAATAGCCTATAAAGAAAAATTTTAAGAAAGCAGTGATGCCATGAAATGTACCAAGGTCAGAATTACTGTGGTTCCTGAGGGTGAAGGGGTAGGGGGCAGAAAGTATATCTCATAGCTGAGGACATACCTAATCTGGGGAAGGAAACAAGCATTCATGTCCAAGAAGTAGAGAGAACCGCTCCCAAATCAATAAAAATACATCAACACCCTGACATATAATAGTGAGACTTGCAAAATTCAGAGACAAAGAGAAAATCATGAAAGCAGCTCAAGACAAGGAGCTCCTAACCTACAGAGGGAGAAACAACAGACCAACATCAGATCTATCCACAGAAACCTGGCATGCCAGAAAGGGATGGCATGATATATTCAGGGTACATGTAGCCATGAATACTTTATCCAGCAAGGCTGTCATTCAGAATGGAAGGAGAGAAAAAGAGCTTCCAGAACAGACAGAAACAGAAAGAATATGCGACCACCAAGCCAGGGCTGCAAAATATATTAAAAGGGAACTTGAAAGAGAAGAGAGAGCTAAAGAGTGAGATAGACCAGAGAGAAATAGAGACAATCAACAGAAACAGGGACTTTATGGGCAATATAATGCACTAAATTCATATCTTTTAACAGTTGCTCTGAATGTAAATGGGCTAAATACTCCAGTCAAAAAACACAGAGCATCAGATGGCATAAAAAAGGAAGCCCAATCCATATGTTGTCTACAAGAGACTCATTTTAGACTAAAAGACACCTCCAGACTGAAAGTGAGGGAGTGGAGAACAGCTTTCCATGTAATGGACCTCAAAAGAAAGCTGGGGCATGGAGCACTGGGTGTGATGCCAAAACAATGAACACTGTTATGCTGTAAATAAGCAAATAAAAATAAATTAATTAATTAAAAAAAAAAAAGAAAGCTGGGGTAACAATCCTCATATCAGACAAATTAGATTTTTAAACCAAAGACTGTAGTAAGGGGTGAAGACGGACACTATATCATACTTAAAGTGTCTATCCAACAAGAAGACCCACCAATTGTAAGCATTTATGCCCCCAACATGGGAGCAGCCAATTATATAAACCAATTAATAACAAAAGTAAAGAAACACATTGATAATAATAATACATTGGTAGGTGGGGACTTGAACACCCCACTCACAGCAACGGGCAGATCATCTAAACAGAAGATCAACAAAGAAACAAGGGTTTTGAATGACACACTGGACCAGATGGACTTCACAGATATATACAGAACATTCCATCCTAAAACAAAAGAATTCCATTTCATTCTTCTTGAGGGCATTTGGAACTTTCTCCAAAACAGATCACACTCTGGGTCACAAATCAGGGCTCAACCAACACCAAAAGGTTGGGGGTTATTCCCTGCATATTTTCAGACCACAATGCTTTGAAACTTGAACTCAATCACAAGAGGAACTTTGGAAGGAACTCAAACACTTGGAGGTGGAAGATCATCCTACTGAAGAATGAATGGGTCAAACAGAAAATTAAAGACGAATTTTAAAAGTTCATGGAAATTAATGAGAATGAAAACACATCTGTTCAAAGCCTTTGGAATATAGCAAAGGTGGTCCTAAGACGGAAGTACATTGCAATACAAGCCTCTCTCAAAAAAGTACAAAAATCTCAAATACACAAGCTAAATTTATACCTAAAGGAGTTGAAAAGAGAACAGCAAATAAAGCCTAAACCAAGCAGGAGAAGAGAGATAATAAAGATTAGAGCAGAAACTTTGCTGTTCAACAGTATTAAGGTATAATTCATCTCTGTCAGCTTCGTTCTCCAGTATTTTAATCACTGTTTTAGATATGCTTTAACATTTAATATGCCTCAAACTTTTCTTCTGTAAATTGTTGATTAAATTGTTAAGTAAAGAGAAATGATTAATAAATTGCTTGTTTTTAATTATCAAAAAAAAGATTAGAGCAGAAATCAATGTAATGGAAACCAGAAGAACAGTAGAACAGATCAACGAAACTAGAAGCTGGTTCATTGAAAGAATTAATAAGATCAATAAACCTCTAGCTAGATATATCCAAAAGAGAGAGAGAGAGAGAACCCAAATTAATAAATTATGAGTGAAAGGGGAGAGATCATGATCAACAACAGCAAAGAAATACAGACAAATTTAAGAACATACTTTGGCAACTACATGGTAACAAATTAGGCAATCTGGAAGAAATGGATGCATTCCTGGAAACTTATAACAACCGAAACTGAAACAGAAAGAAATAGAAAGTCTGAACAGACCAACACCCAACAAAGAAATTGAAGCAGTAATCAAAAACCTCCCAGAGGCTCAGCTAAGCTTCTGCCTTCGACTTAAGTCATGACCCCAGGGTCCTAGAATCAAGCCCCATGTTGGGCCTCCTGCTCAAAGGGGAGCCTACTTCTCCCTCTCCCCTGAGCTCGAGCTCTCTCTCATTATCATTATTCCCCTTTCTCAAATAAATAAATAAAACCTTTAAAACAAAACAAAAAAACTTTCCAAAAAGCAAGAGTCCAGGACCAGGTGGCTTCATAGGGGAATTATATCAAATATTTAAAGAAAAAATAATACCTATTCTACTGAAGCTGTTTCAAAAACTACTCTGTTGGTGGGAATGCAAGTTGGTGCAGCCACTTTGGAGAACAGTGTGGAGATTCCTTAAGAAATTAAAAATAGAGCTTCCCTATGACCCTGCAATTGCACTACTGGGTATTTACCCCAAAGATACAGATGTAGTGAAAAGAAGGACCATCTCTACCCCAATGTTCATAGCAGCAATGGCCACGGTTACCAAACTGTGGAAAGAACCAAGATGCCCTTCAATGGACGAATGGATAAGGAATATGTGGTCCATATACACTATGGAGTATGATGCCTCCATCAGAAAGGATGAGTACACGAGTTTTGTATCAACATGGATGGGACTGGAAGAGATTATGCTGAGTGAAATAAGTCAAGCAGAGAGAGTCAATTATCATATGGTTTCACTTATTTGTGGAGCATAAGGAATAACACGGAGGACATGGGGAGATGGAGAGAAGAGAGATGAGGGAAATTGAAAGGGGAGATGAACCATGAGAGACTATGGACTCTGAAAAACAATATGAGGGTTTTGAAGGGGTGGGGTGTGGGAGGTTGGGGGAGCCAGGTGGTGGGTATTATGGAGGGCACGGATTGCATGGAGCACTGGGTGTGGTGCATAAACAATGAATTCTGTTATGCTGAAAATAAACTAATTTAAAAAAAGAAAACCATAAAGAAAATATATTTACAGTACTACACTGTAAAAAAAAAAAAAAAGAAATGGAAGGAAAAGTTCCAGACTTGTTCTATGAACACTACACCGCTTCCCAAAACCAGACAAAGATCCCACCAAAAAGGAGAATTCTAGACCAGTATTCCTGATGAACTTGGATGCCAAAAGACTCACTAAAATACTAATCAACAGGCTCCAATTGGTATTTTTAAAGGATTATTCACCATCTTGTTAATGCTGGCCATTCTAACTGGTGTAAGGTGGTATCAGTGTGGTTTTGATTTGAATCTCCCTGATAACTAATGACGATGAATACTTTTTCATGTGTCTGAAGGAGAGGATGTGGAGAAAGGGGAGCCCTCTTACACTGTTGGTGGGAATGCAAATTGGTGCAGCCATGTTGGAAATCAGTGTGGAGATTCCTGAAGAAATTAAAAATAGAGCTACCCTATGACCCTGCAATTGTACTACTGGGTATTTACCCCAAAGATACAGATGTAGTGAAAAGAAGGGCCATATGTACCCCAATGTTCATAGCGCAATGGCCACAGTCGCCAAACTGGAAAGAACCAAGATGCCCTTCAACAGACGAATGGATGAAGAAGATATGGTCCATATATACAATGGAATATTAAGCCTCCATCAGAAATGATGAATACCTAACTTTTATATCAACATGGATGGGCCTGGAGATTATGCTAAGTGAAATAAGTCAAGCAGGGAGAGTTAATTATCATATGGTTTCACTTACTTGTGGAGCATAAGGAATAACATGGAGGATAGTAGGAGAAGGAAAGGAAAAGTGAATTGGGGGAAATCAGAAGGGGAGACGAAACATGAGGGAGTGTGCTCTGAGAAACAAACTGAGCATTCTGAAGGGGACGGAGGTAGGGGGTTAGGTGAGCCTGGTGGTGGGTATTAAGGAGGACACATATTGCATGGAGCAGTGGGTGTGGTGCATAAACAATGAATCTTGGAACACTGAAAAAAATAAGATTAAATTAAAAGAAAAAGAAATTGGGTGAGGAAAGGGGCCAAAAATGCCATTCATCCTAGACCCCAAAGGCATAAATTTCATCTCACTTGCTTGGAAAGTGAGACCCAAGGGTGAGGCTGGAAATTAGGTAAGACAGAAGAGATAGAAGAACCAGAAATTCTGAGTTTTCATTTACACTCAAGAAAACTGAGAGAAGAATTCAGCCTTATTTGTGGGCCCTGGGAACCATTTGGGCATTTATAGACTCTGGGGGATCTTTAGCCTCTGTCCCCACTCCTTTTATGCACTATTCCTCACTACCTTCAACTCCATAGTAAGATATTATAACCATACTAATATCAGAATATGCCATAGTGACCTCTGACAAGTACCCAAACACTCCATTCTCTTTTACCTTTATCTCTGACACTCACTCACTTGGTGACATTGAGTCAGCATCTGCACTCTTCTGGGCCTTATGACCCCTATGTGTACGATGAGGAAATAGGACTTATGCCCTCAGAGTCCTTCCACCCACGGGGATCAGCTTTGTGTTCTCTTCTGGACTGAGTTTGGGAAGGACACAGAATAAGTGGAAAAGCACCACTCAAGACATCTTGGTTGTTTATTAGGAATTTATTCCCTGGTCCCATTATGGGGTTCACCTGGCTCCTGACTGGTGGGATGGGAATTTGTAGTGTAAATGCCTGATATTCAGCTTTTTCACTGTAATGTAAATGCCTGACATTGACATTAAGTTTTTGAGTGCTGAGGCATCCATTTCAAACACATCCATCTCAAATAGATACACCCCCTGCTATATAACACAGATACTAACAACACAATTAGGATAAGGAAACAGCTGCCCTCACCAATGAAGTTCCCCTTTCAGAAAGGCCTCGAGCAACCCAGATAACTAATCACTGGAGTGACCCTGCTTCTCCCTTTCCACACCCTAATCCCCACTTTTAAATTCACCAATAGAAAGTGAACTCATGAAACCTTAGACATTCCACACTTGGACCCAAATAAAGGGAGAGCCCCAAAGTATGCACTTTCTCCCCCTCTCTCTGTCCACAGCCTTTTGTATGTGGCTCTCTGCCTTCCCATGCTCCCTCCAGGGCTTGTGAGCAAATCTTTTCTTAAGTTCCGTAATGGTTTGGCAGAGGTGAGCCCTGTGATCATAATAAGAACCACAAAGGCCAGTGCAACCACAACATTGGCCCAGTGGTGGTAGGGGGATATCTCTGAAGGGAATGCCCGTAGGTCTCACTTTGAGTAAATATGTCCCAAGGGCATCCCAGGCCTTCTTAGAAGAGAATACCACTGTCAATAGGCTGAGACCCACACCAAAGATTCCCATAGAGGGCTCTGTTGGTAATCCTAAATTTTGTGACCATATAATCACTCATTGATGATAAGGTTGGCTTTGTCTGGCTTTTGCCCATTATATAGGACAAATGGAGAACAAAGCTTGGCCCAAAAGTGCAAACTATAGTTAAGGAAAGAAATGGGGACCCTACAGATGACATTTGCACTTTGAAGAGCATCTCTCCTTCTGCCAAGGGTAATGGACTCACTCGCACTGCAGATTCCCTGTAGGAAAGCTGCCAACTACTCCAGCACTCTCTCCAGAGCCCTTTCACCAGTCCCATCAGAAGCCAGCAACTCTACTGCCTATGGACCTGTACTGGGGTGTAGTTTCTCAGGCAGGTCCCTCCATCTTACAGTGCTTCCTCAAACAACAAGGAGTTTGCATGAGATGGCAAATACTCCCTACAGGTTCTGCTGACATTCTCCACCACTCTCAAACAATAGGACCTTGACAAACACTCTGAAAATTCTGCAGATGGGCTGTTCCTTCCCCACACCCCACTCTATGGCAACACATTTATCTTCAGCCTTAGTTGAAGAATAGGAACTACCCAAAGAGAAAGGGGAGCAGGATGAGATGGAAGGGTGGGAGAGGGAGAAAGAGACACAGAGATCATGAGAGACCCACAGAAAAAGAAAGTAAGTCAGACACCGACACAAAGAAGCACAGAAAAACAGAGATACCAGGAGATCCCTAGAGACATACGGTCAGAGGCAAACAAAAGGGGCATGCCACTCAGCATGCAGATAAAATAGAAAGTGAATGGAGAACAAGCACATTCCACAACTCTCAGAGTCATCAAGAAGAAGACCCCTGATGGTGACATTGACACCTAAGGTCACCTAGAAATTGAAACAAGCTTTGCCTGCTCCCCCTGGTTGACCAGAGGGCCCAGCCCACCCCACCTCCACCCAGGCTGCTGAGGCTCAGGAGCCATGCCATTAAAGACCCTTCCTCAGGGCTGTGTGCTGTAGATGCCAGCTGGCACAGTGATGATCTCAGGAGCTTGGTGTTCCCAGAAGAAAAGGAGGTGGCTGGCTTGACTCCAGTTCTCACATCCAAGATACTGACTACTGAAGAAATAGGCTGGACAAAGGCAGACAGACATTTTCATATTCTGGGATCACCAGAGGGGCCAGCGCTTCTTCAGAATGGAGTCCTCTAGACTTTTGAGCATCCTGGTCTTTTCTACTCTTCTAGTGAATGTCCAGGGACCTGGGCTTACTGACTGGATCTTTCCCAGTAAGTACTGGGGTCTCAGCCCTCGCCCTGGAGAGAGGGAAGTTTGCTGGGAGGAAGAAAGAAGGAATAAGACTTGAGTTGCTTCCCACCATTTTAGCCCTGGACCCAGGCTGGGACATATTTGGGCTATTTCTTCCAAATTCCCTCTTTTTGGAAGATCACTTCAGTGAATGCAAGACTACAGACCTGAGGCAAACCTCATTTTCAGCCCCTTTGAAGTGAGAGTCGGTTGGGGGTTGAGGGAAGAGTCACAGGATCTAGTGTTTATGGGAGGGGCTATAGGAATCTGAGAAGCCTAGGGGACCTCCCCCTCATCTCACAACAGAAACAGCCCCCTTTCTCAAGATATCATCTCTATCAACTCCTGATTCTTTCAAATGTAGTTCTATAAAGTATTCCTGCATCCCCAGGGGTGCTTTGCCTTTGGGGTAGATGACAACCTCCAGAAGTTTCTTTGAACTGAAGACAGTAATACTCCATGACTTCATAGAAATAATGATAATCACTACTACTTACTGAACATTTAGAAAGTAATGAGTTTGAGAGATCTGGATTCAGACATGATGGGTCCAAATTCTAGTTCCTCCACTCAGCAGCCATAACCTTGGGCAAGTTACTTAAACTCCATGTGCTTCTGTCTCCTCCTCTGCAAAATGGGGATGTCAGTAGAGCTCAATGAGATAGCATTTAAAGTGTAGAAAAGTGCTTGGCTTATGGAAAACAGTTGACAAATATTAATAAATAGCTATGCATCGGTTCCTATGATTAGAGCTTTACACAGTTTGTCTCATTTCTTCCTCAATGACTGTAAGGCTAAAATGATTTTAAAAGTGAAAAAAAACCAAGGTTCAGAAAGGTGAGTGGTAAGCCAAGAGGTAGAATTTAAATACCTGAGTCTCTGATGACAAGGTGAGGGATATTAGTTATGTGCAATAGTGCCCACTCCCCCCGCCTCTACCAGGAACTACCAAACACTGACTTCTCAACCAGGCCAAAAATGACCAGATTAGCCTGGTCCAGTGGCTTTCAGTGGGGTGATTTTCCCCTCCAGGGGACATTTTCTGTCTGGAGGCATATTTGGTTCTTTAACTGGGGACTGCTATTGGCATCCAGTGGAAAGAGGCCCGGGATGCTGCTCGACATGCTACAGTGCCTAGGGCAGCCCTCCTCTCCCGTAAGTCATGATGAGGCCCTAGTGGCAAGGTTGAGAAATCCCGCCTTAGAGGGAATAAGGTAGGGGGTGGAACAAGGGATGGGGTGAGAAGGTTTAGAGAGTAAATGGTGGTCAGAAGGGAGAGTAGTGTGGGCAGTGTTGGGAAATACATGAGAACACCCTGAAGAAAAGGTCTCCTTTGGATGAGCAAAGAGAAAGCAAGCTTCCCCGACTCCCCAGAATTGCCTCGGGTTGGGAGAAGAGTCGGCACTGTGCCCTCCAACATTCATGGTTGTAAAACTGTCCTTTTCCTAGGGAGATGCCCCAGAATCCGAGAGAAATGTGAATTCAGAGAAAGGGATATCTGTACGAAGGACAGACAATGTCTGGACAACAAGAAGTGTTGCATCTTCAGTTGTGGAAGAAAATGTTTAGACCTCAACCAAGGTAGTATTCAGAGCTTCAGAATTACCAGCCCCTCTGCCCATACCCTCACCCTCTGGCCATGTGGCAGCATTGTCCCTTCTTTACTAAGGGCCGGTCCCTGAGCAAGACTGCTGGGTTGGGGAGACCTGCAATTTAGAGCCGTCACAGCCCCTGATACATGTGTGTGACATTAGGTAGTATCTTCATCCTGTCTGGGCTTTGGTTTCCCCAGACAGAAGATGACTATAGGATGGTAGCTGACAATCTTGTGGTTGCTTTTAACTCTTGTGATTTTCTTTTTGTTTCTTTGGATTCATGATTTTCTGAGTCCCCTCATGGCTATTGTCAGCACATTGTTGCTGGAAGTGATAACTAAGCTACTGGTATTTACCAGCTTTTTGCTGCAGAGGGGCCACTTCTCTGCTTATTGAAGTCCAACTCAGCACCAGGAAACCTCCCTCAACTACTCCAGACCAGAAGGCCTTTCCTTTGCTCCTGCAATCTTAACTCCATGGTCATATCCTTGGGTTCCAAATAGACAATCATAGACTATTTGGACTAAAGACTCTCTTTGCTCTTCATTTAACAAATATGCATCTAGTGTCTCTGAGACTCATAATAAGATTAGACCAGCATGGTCAGGGATGTGAGGAAGACTTCCCTGAGAAAGCAAATCTGGAGTCCTGTTCAGAAGGATGAGTAGTAAATTTAGGCATAGAGTCAGTGGGAGAGCTTTTGCAGGTACAGGGAAAAACATGCACAAAAGCTCAATGGTGGGTCCTGAGGCCAAGGAGCAAGAGTATATATAAGCATGGTACAAGGGAAAGGATCTTAGGTAGGTAGGGTCTGGTGGGCTAGCAACTCACTTTGATCTCAAGAGGGATGGAAACCCACCGAGGTGGACAGCAACGTAATTGGGTTTTTTAATGAACACACAGAAGAGGAACAAAGTATCTTCAAGGAATTCAGGAAGAGATGATATGGTAGCTTGGACCAGAGAGGTAGGTGAGGGGATGGAGAGGAATGGAGTGTGTTTGCAAGATGTCTAGGAAGTAAAGCAAGCAGGACTTAACAATGGAGCAGCATGGCTAGGAGGATGGTAAGTTGTTCGTTTGCCTAAGGGGAGGGATTCTGAATCCATGCTTCCTGAGTTCAAGTCTTAGCTCTGGCTTTTAACAGCCTGGGCAAATTAACAATTCTCCCCCCACTGTCCCTCAGTTTCTCCAGGTAGGTTGATGTGCATGAAGTACTTAGAGAAATGCCTAGAGCATTGCTCTACTTAGAGCAAAATATAGACAGGTGGCACATATTAGTTTAAATGAATTGTTATTCTTTTTTTTCATTGTTTTCTTTTTTATTAACATATAATGTATTATTTGCCCCAGGGGTACAGGTCAGTGAATCATCAGGCTTCCACATTTCATAGCACTCACCTGTAGCACATACCTTCCTCAATATCCATAACCCAGCCACCCTATCTATACCTACCCCTACCCCTCAGCAACCCTTAGCTTTTTTTGTGAGATTAAGAATCTTTTATGGTCTTTCTCCCTCCCAATCCCATCTTATTTCTTTTTTTCCCTCCCTACCCCCTACAACCCCCACCCTACCTCTCAAATTCCTCATATCAGAGGGATCGTATGATATTAACTGTTATTCTTAACTGGGAGCTCCTACAAGGCTCCATCCCTTTTCTATGTCTCTTAAAGCATCTTGCACATAGCAGGTGCTCAATGAATGGCTTATTTAGTTCAGGTCAGGATGCATTTGGTTTTACCCTCAACATTCTGCAAGATCCTATACTGAATCAGACTACCTACTAGTAATGGGGCTCCAAGATGAAATCAGACACAATCTCTGCTCCCTTGGAAGCTCACAACCTCAAGGGGAGACCGAGGTTACCAGTAACAATCATGTACATGAGATCAGAAACATGGTGGAACAATGCAGGATTGGTCCAGGCACCTGTGGGGGTGTGGGGTGTATATGGAGGCAGTGATATCACAGAGGAACTCATGTCTGAGGTTTTGAAGAGAAAGTGGAAGTGTCGCTAATGAACAGCAGCAGGGTAGGCAGAGGGAATGTACAGTGAAAGATGTAGGTGTGTGGGATAGCAAAGGGTGTTGAATATTGCAGGAGCATGTACCTCAGGTGGTACTGTGGTAGAGGTGGGGCAGATCCACAAGCAGAAGTCAGACTACAAAGAGCCTGTGAGTCATGGGAAGACTTGCCATGAAGTCAAGGTCTTAGCTGTGGAATGACGTGATCAGCTCTGTTTCAGGTTTGTTAGGTCCTTCCCCCTGGTGGGCTGCACAAAGGATTGATTGGAGGGACTAGGGACAGGGGCAGGAGATCAGTTCCTGGCTATCCCTACAGCCCAGGCATGGAACATGGAAGATGAAAGAGAGTGGCAGAGAAGTGAATCAGGAGTTTTCCCTCAAGGAACTCTTGAGTTTAGTTCAGATCTGCATTCATTTGCTAGGGCTGCTGTAACAAAGGACCACAAGCTAGGTGGCTGAAACAACAGAAATGTATTGTCTCAGGGTCTGCAGGATACAAGTACAAGGTCAAGCGTTGGCAAGGCAGGGTCTTTCTCAGGTTATCAGGAGAGCATCTGTTCCATGCCTCTCCCCTAACTCATGGGGACATGCTAGCAATCTTTGGCAGTCCCAGGCTTATAGACCTCTGCCTTCAGCTGAACATGGTGGGGTGTGTGTATGTGTGTGTGTGTGTATTGTGCACACACAAACTTCCCCTTTTTATAAAAAGACTGGTCATATTGGGTTAGGAATGCAGCCTCCTCCAGGATGACTTATCTTAACTAATTACATCTGCCACAACTCTGTTTCCAAGTAGGGTCACATTCTGAAGTACTGAATGTTAAGATTTCAACATATGAATGGGCGTGGAGTGGGTGGGGGGGACACAATCCAGAAGAGCATTCCCATTTTCCAGAAGAGCAAGTCAAGGCCAAGACAGGTCACAGGGAGGTCGACGTGCACACACTGAATTGGGAGCAGAGTCTTGAAATAATTCTTCTCATTCTCAGGGAAGACAATGGGGATGGTGACCATGAGGAATGGGGGGAGTGTTCTCTGGGGCTGCAGAACCCCCCACAGCTCCACTCTGGAGTCTCCCTACAAGGTGTACCATACACCAGTGGAGCTGGGCTCCTGAGGTGTGATAAGGGGAAAGAAGCTTGCTTTGTTCCACGTCTGGTGCTTTGCAGGGGTAACAATTTCAGTTGGTCCATGGGGCTGGGCACTCATATTGCTCAAGTCTGGTGTCTCCCTACAGATATATGCTCTATGCCCAAAGAACCTGGCCCCTGTATGGCATTTTTCCACCGTTGGTGGTACGATAAGGAGAAGAATACCTGCTCCAAGTTCATCTATGGTGGCTGCCAAGGAAACAACAACAACTTCCAGTCCAAAGCCATGTGCCAGAACATGTGCCCCAGCAACCGTGAGTCGAGTCCCCGGGACATCCCGTCCTCACTCGGGCCCTTCCGGCAGGACTGTGTGCAGCTGCTTTGTTCAGGGATGGGCCATAGCCTTGACAAGCCAGCTGCTGAAAAAACCCACTCACTTGGAGATGAGCATGCACCTGGCAGAGGGATGGAGGGCGGTATTCTGGGAACTGAGGTTGGGAAGGATGTGGCCATGATCAAAGCTGGCAAGTATGAGGGGTGGAGGGAGGATGCAGACATGGTGAAATCCCAGAGACCAGCTCCAGAGAGGTTACAGGATATCCAGCCTAGGACTGGATCATCAGCACTCTATCTCAACCACAACCCCGTTCTCCTACAAGGACGAAAGCTATAGGTCCCCAGAGAAAACCCACTTTGTTTTCACCTCCTGTGCTGAGATGCATGAATGTCACTTCAGGACTCGCTCTGAAGATAAGCTGAGTCCAAGATGCTTAGCAGGTCTTGTCCTACATTCTCACCAGGCTCCTAATCATCAGTGCATAAGGATGTACCTGAACAACCACCAGGAGTTGGCTCATGATCCAAGGCTCTGTCCATGCTCCTGACCGATGTTCCATGTTGGCTTCCACTCTTCAATTCCACATTCCTAGGGCTCAGCTATTCTCCAAGCAGAGTTCTGGGATCGGCACTCCCCTTACTCTACCTCAACCTCTTTTCACACATGGTCCCATTTTTTTTTACTCCATCCCTATGCTTCTTTCCTATATATCCAATGTCTAGAACCCCCTGTCTATACCTGCATTTCTCCCAGTTTTCCTCAATAAAGTACACTGTTTATTCCTGTGCCTCTGAGGCTGAATAATTCATATCTGTTGGTACGTTACACTTTGCAGAGAGTAAAGGTTCATTGAAGCTTTTGTGACACCAACAAAGGGAGTGAAAACTGTCAGAACCTTGAGAGTTCAGAGCTTCAGGAACATTGTGATCCTCCTCTGTTTCTCAAAAAAATTGCAGGACCCTTTTAAGACAAGGGTCTATGGGCATTTCCTTATTTTGGAGACCCCAGAAACCAATCCTAGGACAAGGACATGGGTAGAGGAGTTTACTTGGGAGATCTCTCAATACACATAAGGTAGGGTGAGGTGGGTGATACAGACAAGAGAGGAGTCAATTATGAGCTTGTTACCATGGGGGCAAATTGCAGCTTACTGCCCCTGGGGACCTTCTAAGGAGTCCTGTAAAATATGTGTCCAGATGTCTGCATTCATCTCCAGTGATGAGGCAGCAGAGGCATTTACGCATCCCATCCCCTCCTGGATGCCTGGGCCTATGAAAGTTCTTGCTCCTCCAGATTGTTCCCCCACACAAGCTGACAAGCTGTCAGGGAGTCAGAGCAGTCCTATAGCACAGAAGTAGAGACTCTGACACTTGAGATGGGATGCTATCATGGTACACTGTCCACAATAAGGAGTCAAAAACTAACACAAGCTACACAGCAGACGGACCTCCAAAGCATTAAGTGATGCAGAAAAAGCCAGACACGAGAGGTCCTATACTGTGTGATTCCATTTATAGAACATCCAGAATAGGAAGATCCACAGAAATAGAAGGTAGGTTACTGGTTGCCAGGGGCAGGATTAGGCTGGGGAAAATAGTGACTGGGGAAGGATTAGGCTGGGGAAAATAGGTAGAGGTTGTCCTTTTTTTCTTTTTTCTTAGACTTATCCACAGAGACCTGGCAGGCCAGAAAGAGCTGGCATGATATATTCAGAGCACTCAACGAGAAAAACATGCAGCCAAGAATACTCTATCCAGCTAGGCTATCATTGAAAATAGAAGGAGAGATAAAAAGCTTCCAGGACAAACAAAAACTGAAAGAATTTGCAAACACCAAACCAGCTCTACAGGAAATATTGAAAGGGGTCCTCTAAGCAAAGAGAGAGCCTAAAAGTAATAGATCAGGAAGGTACAGAGACAATATACAGTAACAGTCACCTTACAGGCTAATAATGGCACTAAATTCATATCTCTCAATAGTTACCCTGAATGTTAATGGGCTAAATGCCCCAATCAAAAGACACAGAGTATCAGAACGGATAAAAAACCAAAACCCATCAATATGTTGCCTACAAGAAACTCATTTTAGACACGAAGACACCTCCAGATTTAAAGTGAGGGGATGGAAAACAATTTACCATGCTAATGGGCATCAGAAGAAAGCTGGGGTGGCAATCC
Source organism: Meles meles (assembly GCF_922984935.1). Taxonomy (NCBI): domain Eukaryota; kingdom Metazoa; phylum Chordata; class Mammalia; order Carnivora; family Mustelidae; genus Meles; species Meles meles. The sequence goes on along the minus strand of NC_060081.1, from coordinate 68,096,248 downwards.
TTATATCAGATCAATTAGATTTTAAGCCAAAGACTATAATAAGAGATGAGGAAGGACACTATATCATACTCAAAGGGTCTGTCCAACAAGAAGATCTAACAATTTTAAATATCTATGCCCCTAACGTGGGAGCAGCCAACTATATAAACCAATTAATAACAAAATCAAAGAAACACATCAATAATAATACAATAATAGTAGGGGACTTTAACACTCCCCTCACTGAAATGGACAGATCATCCAAGCAAAAGATCAACAAAGAAATAAAGGCCTTAAATGACACACTGGACCAGATGGACATCACAGATATATTCAGAACATTTCATCCCAAAGCAACAGAATACACATTCTTCTCTAGTGCACATGGAACATTCTCCAGAATAGATCACATCCTGGGTCACAAATCAGGTCTCAACTGGTATCAAAAGATTAGGATCATTCCCTGCATATTTTCAGACCACAATGCTCTGAAGCTAGAACTCAATCACAAGAGGAAAGCTGGAAAGAACCCAAATCCGTGGAGACTAAACAGCATCCTTCTAAAGAATGAATAGGTCAACCAGGAAATTAAAGAAGAGTTGAAAAATTTATGGAAACAAATGATAAGGAAAACACAATGGTTCAAAATCTGTGGGACACAGCAAAGGCAGTCCTGAGAGGAAAATATATAGCGGTACAAGCCTTTCTCAAGAAACAAGAAAGGTCTCAAGTACACAACCTAACCCTACACCTAAAGGAGCTGGAGAAAGAACAAGAAAGAAACCCTAAACCCAGAAGGAGAAGAGAAATCATAAAGATCAGAGCAGAAATCAATGAAATAGAAACCAAAAAAACAATAGAAAAAATCAATGAAACTAGGAGCTGGTTCTTTGAAAGAATCAATAAGATTGATAAACCCCTGGCCAGACTCATCAAAAAGAAAAGAGAAAGGACCCAAATAAATAAAATCATGAATGAAAGAGGAGAGATCACAACTAACATCAAAGAAATACAGACAATTATAAGAACATACTATGAGCAACTCTACACCAACAAATTTGACAATCTGGAAGAAATGGATGCATTCCTAGAGACATATAAACTACCACAACTGAACCAGGAAGAAATAGAAAACCTGAACAGGCCCACAACCAGTAAGGAGATTGAAACAGTCATCAAAAATCTCCAAACAAACAAAAGCCCAGGGCCAGACAGCTTCCCAGGGGAATTCTACCAAACATTTAAAGAAGAACTAATTCCTATTCTCCTGAAACTGTTCCAAAAAATAGAAATGGAAGGAAAATTTCCAAACTCATTTTATGAGGCCAGCATCACCTTGATCTTTTTTCTTTCTTTCTTTCTTTCTTTTTTTTTTTTTTTTAGTTTTGTTTCTTTAAGTAATCTCTACACCAGAGGTGGGGCTAGAGCTTCTGAGATCAGGAGTCATGTGGTCTTCTAACTGAGTGAGTCAGGTGCCCCTAACGTTTTCTTCTGGAGTGATAAAAATACTGTGGAACTAACAGAGGTGGTGGTCACACAACATTGTACACTTAAAAGCCTCTGATCTGTCCACTTAAAAATGGTTCACCTTATCTGATGTTAATTCCACTTCATTTTTTAAAATGATTATTAAAAAATGTGCACTAGATCTCTCTCCTGCAGCTGCAAGTGAAATCAGAGGCACGTCAAGAACATGTCTTCTTAACACTGCACACCCTAAGTTGGAAAGTTCAGGGAAGAATCTTCATGCCCCATGGCTGCTGCTTCTGAGTATTTCCTCCTGCATCACCCGTTCCAAATTGCACCCAACGATAGAGGCTCCCCATCAGCTCTGGCATCCTCTCCTACTTTCAAACCTCCATGATCTTGACACACACTCTCTGAAGATTTGGTTCAACCTGGGATCAACCTGGCTCCTCCAGACCACATGCTACTCAGGGTAACATCTTTACTTTTTGATGATGGTTAAGGAAAAGGGGTGGTCCAAAGAGATGAAAAAAGAGAAGAACAGAAGGGAAATGAAAGGCAGGGAGAAAGAGACCCAGACGGAGACTCACAGGAAAAGAGGAAAAGGCAGGCACAGAGTGAAAGAAGGAGGCACAGAGAGAAGGAAAATAAACAGTGTGAGAAAAACAAGCAGACAGACAAATAGATGTATCAGGAGAAGTGTAAGATTGGAAAGAAGAGAACTGGGATATTCTTGACTCTAAACTACCCCTGGATGATGGAAGATGCTGAAATTGAACATCCCCCTCTCCGAGGGAGTCTAGAAGTCCCAGACAAGCTTTGCCCCCTCTCCCTGGCTGACCAGAGAGCCAGAGAACCTCAGTGAGCTGAGAAGCTGCCTGTGAAGAGCCCTTTCCCCAGGGTCAGGGCTGTGGGTGTCAGCTACTCCCACTGATGGCCTCGGGGACTTGGCGTTCCCCAGCAGAGGGAGTGTGGCTGTCTTGTCTTCAGTGATATGTGGCTCCAGGGCCAGGGCAGCCAAAGCTCAGAAGCAGGAGCTACTGAGGAGCAGTTCCTAATTTTGGCACCATCAGCCAGGCCAGTAGCTCTTAAAATGGGGCTCTTGGGACTTCTGCCAGTCCTGGCACTCTTCATCCTCTTGTGGGGAGTCCAGGAACCTGAGCTCGTTGAGGGGCTCTTTGGCAGTAAGTACTGGGGACTAGGGCCTCCCAGTGGAGATATGGAAGTTGCTGGGAGGGAGGAACAAAGAGTTCTAAGGGTGAGGAACACCTTCCCCACTCAGCCTTAGGTTTTAGATGGGAGAAAGGGAGATATTCACAGTCTTTCTCTCAGAGCCCTACCATCTTCTAAGATGCCTCCTGTGAGTGCAAGAACCTGGGTCTCTAGCAACAGACAGCCCACTATCGTTATGAGAGGGATTTCTTCTGGAGGTGCCTGGACCTGGAGCTTATGAGATGGACTAAAGGTGCTGCTGGGACCTTATGGGCTTTTCTTGCAAGAAAGCTCCCTCGCCCTAGCTCCACCCTTGGCAGCTTTGAATCTTCCAGTTGCAGCCCCCAAAATTCTCCCCACACTCACACCACCAGAGAGTCCTTGTCTGTGGCGTATAGAATGGTCTCTTGAAGTTCCTCGGAATGCTGAGATATGCAGACACCCCTAAGCAGCAGCTAAAATACACTGAGCACTCAACAGTGAAGCCATACGTTGTAGGTTTCAAATCCTGGCTCCTCTCCTTTAGTGGTAGCTGTGTGACTTTGGGGAAGTTCACATGACCACCCTGTGCTCCAGATTCCTCTGTTTATAAAATGTGGATATTATGAAACTGACGCGCTGCCTACTGCGCTAAGGAGGCACCTTAAAATGTGGATATTGATAGGACTCACAAATAGAAATGCCACAAGGATTCAGGAGAAGAGAACAAGAGCACAGGAAGCATCTCGTTAATATTAATTATCATTATTGTGTCCCAGGCCGCCTGACAATGGCTTCTGAAATTTGTCACCTTATCCTTGAAACAACTCTATAGTGAAGGAATCAAAGTCCAAAGATGGTGCCTGCCATTCCACGGGTGGCACAGAAATTCAAAAGCCCAGCCATCTGACTCCACAAATGGAAATCTCGGTCACCTGGAAGAGCACTAGCACCCTCGCCCTCCACCCAGGAAACATCCAAAACAGGAAGGCCAAGTGACCAGAGTAGTCCTAGCAGAGAGCATCCTTTTCCCTGAAACCTCGTGAGTGGTGGGGGTGGGAGTAGGACTGTGTTTAGGAACTAGATGGGCAGTCATTACAGGGTTGGGAGTGGGGCCAGTGCTGTGGAAATGTGGAGTCATCTGAAGGTCACTAAGTCGTCCTTAAGTCTGCAGTAGTGGGTCTGACCATGGAGGGTTCTGGCCTTCCTTTTTCCTTTTTCCCCTCCCACAGAGAAGTGTCCCAAAATCAGGGTACCATGCAATTACAGAGAAATCGACCAGTGCGGGAAGAAGAAACCATGCCCCGAGAAGATGACGTGTTGCAGTTTTAACTGTGCAAATAAATGTTTAGATCTCGCGGAAGGTAACACACAAAGCCCCTGAACTATCCAGTGTCCTCCCTGCTGACCCCCACTCTCTGCCCATCAGCACTGGCAATGTCAGACCTCTCCCCTGGTTCCCTGATAGCTGGTCTCTGACCAAGAATCTGGGCACATCTTCTACTTGACCCAAATCCTAGAAGCATTGAACTGGGTGGGGTTTATTTCATTTCTGTCCCTATTCAGGTATATGATGTGAGTAAGAGTTTTTGCTTTGTGGACTTTAGTTTTCCCATTTGTAAGAAAGAAGCAGGCATTAGACCACAAGTTTTCTTGGCTATTCTATGATCCTCTGAGGTGCCAAGTTCCCACTGAGGTCCCATCAAATGCCAGCATGGTGTCAGCTGATATGATAGCTATAAGAAACAGGTATATGATTTATAATTCCTGGTTCCACCCCCCAGGCTTCTCTGTCATATAAATCCAGGATGCCTTCCCTAACCATTTTTTACCTCTTCTACACTTTCCCCTGTGCTCGTATGATTAAACTCCAAAGAGGACCATCAAAGACCATTCATTCATTCATTCATTCAACAAATATTTACTGGTGTCCCTTATACACATGATGGGCTCCACTTGCTTATTATAGGCCAGAGTGGCAAGAAAGGTTTTCTCAGGAAAAAGATCTATGATTTAAGATCTGAAAGATGGGCAGCAAATAGACAAAAATTGGAGGGAAGAGCTTTCCAGGCACAATTAATAGCATGTGCAAAGGCCCTGTGTGAGGAGACAGCATGCTCAGGCCTAGAAAGTCCAGAGACCAGAGAGTGAGCATGCCTGTGTAAGAGACAGAAATATCAGGATGGTGAGGCCATGTTAGATAGGCAAGGTTCTGACAAGGCAGGGTCTTGCTGGCCAGATTAAGGGGTCTGGTCTTGATCCTGAGAGCAACAGAATACCTAAGTTCAAATCCCTTGCCACCTATGTGACCTTAGGGAAGTTACTTAGCCTCTCTGAACTTCTGAACTGTCATCTGCAAAATGAGGACAATAAGAGGACCTAGCTCCTCAGGCTATATGTCAATATATATGTCAAGTGCTAAGAACTTTGATAAATGCCGTCATTGTTGTGCTTCAGACTGTGAGGTCCTAAACAACTCTATTTGTACCTCATAGTACTGTGCACAAAACAGTTGCCCATTAAGTATCTCTTGAAGTTCAGGATATGTTTGATTTTGTACTGTGAAAATTCCTGAAGCATCCTCTCAGTGCCAGATTATCTGCTAGGAACTGGTGTACCAAGATGACATAATGTGCAAACCTCACTTTCTGATGGAGGAGTCAAAAAATATGAACAAATGATTATGTGGAAGTGATCAATGTGTAGGCAAGATTGAAAAGCAAAAAAAAAAAAAAAAAAAAAAAAGGCAAACACTAAAGAATGGAGCCAGAAGAGACATCATAGAAGAGTTTGATGTGTAGTGTTTTGAGGGATAAATAGGAGTACACCTAGTAAGCAAGAGAGGGGTGGACACTATGCATGTGCAAAAGCATAGAGAAGTGTAACAGCATAGTATCTTTTTAGCAAGTTCATGCTGCCCTAAAAATATTATGCTCTTTCATCCTTCCAAGTCTTTGCAGAATATTCTCTAGCAAGGCAGGCACCCAAGCAATACTGCTCTGCCATCTCCTTGCAGACATATGCAGTTTGCCAGTGAGTATTGGCCTCTGCCTGGCCAGCATTCCACGCTGGTGGTACAATAAGGAAATCAAAACCTGCACCAGTTTCAACTATGGTGGTTGCACTGGGAACAATAACAACTTCCAATCTGAAGATGCCTGCAGGGCCGTCTGTTCAGAAGCACGTAAGTCTCAGGGGTCCCATCTCCCATGCTCACCTGCACAGGTGGGAGGTCTGGGTGTTGGTTGGCCCATTCCAGGAAGCTGGCAGGCCTGGGGCCGGTAGAATCAGTCATCTCCAAGGGGCAAATAGGGGATGCTTTGGGAAAGAGAAAGTGTGAAGAGGAGCAGTAGTCAAAGGGAAGTTGGCAAGTATGAGATGGATAGGGGGCGCAGAACGAGGAAGCAGAAGGGGTTGAGTGTCCAAGACTATGTCAGAAGAAGGCCCAGTGAACCAGCCCAGTGCTGGGCACCATGCCCTCATCATTCAATCTCTTCATTTTCCTTTTTAAGGTGCTTAGAGCCAGGACAACCACATGTTTTATTGACCAAACTGAGAAAGTTTTGAGAGTGAAAGGGGATGCCACTAGTTATTACACTGGGACAATAGGTTTAAACTGGGACTTGACTGAAAAGCTCAGAGCACACCAGCATGCTATGAGCCCCCCAAATCACTCCACTTCTGGTTTCTCTTCTGTGAAAAAATATAAAAATGACCCCATCTCCTTTGTTCTATTAATTACAAGATTTGGTTCCTGTATGAGTAGGGTCCAAGCATTCTCATCCTTTTCTATTCTGCTATCTTGCAGAGTCACCATCTCCCTCAGTATGATAAAGAGAACTGGAACAACCTCCAGAATTTGGCTCATAATTCAGGGCTCTCTCCATGTGTGCTTGACTGAGGCTTCACATCGGCTACCTCTGGCCAAATCTCAGCTGCCAAGACATTGACTGTTCCAAAAACCAAACCCCAGGATTTGCTTACTGCCTTTCCTCCAGATCAAATTCTCTTCAAACATAATGCCCTTCACCCTTTAACACTTTCTCAGTGTCTGATCCTATCTCTTCACTCTTACGGTACCTGTGTATGCTTCAGAAGCTTCCAGTTTCCCTAATAAAGTGTTCTATAGGTCTGATATTTTTGCAAATGAATAATTCACATCTACTCCCTCTGTGCAGTGTTTGCAGAACAAGCAATCACTGGGTCTTCCAGTGACGCCAAAAGAAAGAGAAGAGTATGGAAACCCTACAAACTGGAAATTCTGATGATGCTGTGACCTTTGTAAAATTTTCATGGAATGCTTAGAATGGAACCAAGTTTGCTCAGGTGAGGGACAATGAGACTTGAGCTCCATTAACTTCATGGGAGATCCGTCTCCGAAAAGGTCGTGGGCTTGTTTCCTGGACTTTCAATAAAGGATACACTTCCAGAGTCCAGCACAGACAGTACAAAATAGAAGATAACTGTGGAAGAGACATGAAAGGAGGAGATGGATCAGCAAAGAGATGCAGAGGAAGGGAGAAGAGAGAGAGGTGGAGGAGAAAAAGATACTGAATGATGGCACAGTTTTAAAGCAGGGACCTACAATTCTTTCACTCACTTCAGCCTAGTGGTAGAAGTCTTGGAGTCCACGGCCCCTCCCTTTGAAACTCGGCAAACTGTGGGACTGCTTTGACTGGTAGAGTAAAAACAGATGATGCTGTGTGACTTCCAAGGTTAAGCCAAAAAAAGTGCATTCCACCCTCTTATGATGCTTGTTTCAGGGGGTGCATGAGGCAGTTGCCATGTAAGAGGGTCAGTTACCCTGAGACATCCATGCTGGGGAGGCCCAAGCATGTGCTCTGGTTGGCAGCCCCAGACAAGATCAACCTGAGAGCCAAGGTCTGTTGCCAGTCACATGAATGAGCTTCCAACCCCATGGAGCCTCAGATGACTATGGCCCCAGCAGACATCTGACTGCAACCTGGTGAAGACCCCAGGAGAGAACCACCGAGCTCATTCCTTCCCAAACTGCTCACCCATAAAATGGTGAGAAATAGAAAATGTTCTGGGAAATTTTACTCAAAGCAATAGGTAGATAATTGGAACGGATGGGAAGGAAGGGAAAGGAGAGGCAAGAAGGGGAGGGATGGAGGAGAGGAAAGGCATAGAGAAGACAAGGAGAAGGTAAGAAGGAGTCCCCAAAGGACTGGGCAGGATAAGAATGTGCCAGGCTTAAAGAGGCAGTCCCACAGCAGGAGGTTTGGCCACCACAACACACCAAAACCTGGATGTATCTTTCAAATGGGTTCATTGTCTGGTATAACTTGAATCAAGAGGCTCTAAAGAGAGTCTGGGATCCACTTACTATTGAATAATTCCTTTCCTCTCCACATCTCTGGTTATCTCTCTTTTGTTTATTTTTTAAAGATTTTATGTATTTATTTGACAGAAATCACAAGTAGGCAGAAAGGCAGGCAGAGGGAGAGGGAGAAGCAGGCTCCCCGCTGAGCAGAGAGCCCAATGCAGGGCTTGATCCCAGGACCCTGGGATCATGACCTGAGCCGAAGGCAGAGGCTTTAACCCACTGAGCCACCTAGGCACCCCTGTTTATCTCCTTTTTTAAAAGGCTGGTTAAACTGATGAGTATTTCTAAAAATGCTGTTAGCAAATACTACATTAGAATTACTTGGGGGTGGGGAGGGGCTGTCTAAAATAGAGGTCCCCTGGGTGCATGAAAAAATGTTCATCATCACTAGCCATCAGGGAGATTCAAATTAAAACAACATTGAGATACCACCTGACACCAGTTAGAATGACCAAAATTAGCAAGACAGGAAACAACGTGTGTTGGAGAGGATGTGGAGAAAGGGGAACCCTCTTACACTGTTGGTGGGAATGCAAGTTAGTGCAGCCACTTTGGAGAACAGTGTGGAGACTCCTGAAGAAATTAAGAATAGAGCTTCCCTATGACCCTGCAATTGCACTGCTGGGTATCTACCCCAAAGATACAGACGTAGTGAAAAGAAGGGCCATCTGTACCCCAATGTTTATTGCAGCAATGGCTACGATTGCCAAACTGTGGAAAGAACCAAGATGCCCTTCAACGGATGAATGGATAAGGAAGATGTGGTCCATATACACGATGGAGTATTATGCCTCCATCAGAAAGGATGAATACCCAACTTTTGTAGCAACATGGACGGGACTGGAAGAGATTATGCTGAGCGAAATAAGTCAAGCAGAGAGAGTCAAGTATCATATGGTCTCATTTATTTGTAGAGCATAACAAATAACATGGAGGACATGCGGAGATGGAGAGGAGAGGGAGTTGAGGGAAACTGGAAAGGGAGATGAACCATGAGAGACTATGGACTCTGAAAAACAACCAGAGGGTTTTGAAGGGGCTGGGGAGTGGGAGGTTGAGGAACCAGGTGGTGGGTAATAGGGAGGGCACGTACTGTATGGAGCACTGGGTGTGATGCCAAAACAATGAACACTGTTATGCTGTAAATAAACAAATAAACGAAAAAAAAAAAGAAATCTTAAAAAAAATAAAAAAATAAAAAATAAAATAGAGGTTCTCGAGGAACTGCAGATGCCGCTGCCCCAGAGCAGGCTGTGTCACCCATCTACAGTCAACCTCACCATGTTCTTCAACATGGCTATGGATGGTGAGCCCTTGGTTTGGGTCTCCTTCCAGCTGTTTGCAGACAGAGTTCCAAAGACAGCAGATAACTTTAGAGCTCTGAGCACTGGGGTGAAAGGATTTGGTTATAAATATATATAGGATTTATATATAAATCCTCATAGGATTATTCCAGGATTTATGTGCCAGTGTGATGACGTCAGTTGCTATAATGGCACTGATGACCAGACCATCTATGGGGAGAAATTTGTTGATGAAAATTTCATCTTGGAGTGCCTGGGTGGCTCAGTGGGTTAAGCCTCTGCCTTCGGCTCAGGTCATGATCTCAGGGTCCTGGGATCAAGGCCCACATCGGGTTCTCTGCTTGGTGGGGAGCCTGCTTCCCCACCCACCCCCCGCCTGCCTCTCTGCCTACCTGTGACACCCCCCCAAAATAAATAAATAAAATCTTTAAAAATTTTTTTCATCTTGAAGCACATGGGTCCGGGCATCTTTTCCATGGCAAATGCTGGACCCAAAGCAAACTGTTCCCAGTTTTTCATCTGCACTGCCAAGACTGAGAGATTGGATGAAAGCATGTGGTCTTTAGCAAGGTCAAAGATGGCATGAATATTGTGGAAGCCATGGAGCACTTTGGGTCCAGGAATGGGAGGACCAGCAAGAAGGTCACCATGGCTGACTGTTAACAAATCTAATAAATTTGACTTGTGTTTTATCTTAACTACCAGACCATTCCTTCTGTAGCTCAGGAGAGCACCCCCTCACCCCCAACTGCTTGAAATGTCCAATACTTTTTGTGCTCTTGCAGTTCTACGCATTCCATGTTTTCCTTACTTCCCTCCAAGTCTAGTGGGATTTCAGAGTTAATATGATTATGAAATAAAAACAAAACAACAACAACAAAATAAAAATTAAAGATGGGTCCTCCAGATCCCATAAATATGCATTTTTAAACAAGTACAGCTAAGTGCTTTTAGTTTCAGAACCTGTGAATTGCATGATATTTAAGGGCCAATCCATCAGTGGGGGAAAAAATAATAAAGGCTTACGAAGTCTACTGATGTCTGCTCCTTGTATAGAAGGAGGTCAGGAGAAAATGTTAGAATCATTAAATGTGGGGAGTATCAGGGAAAGGTTGTGCAAAAGTCCCTGATGTCCTGCTAGTCTGGCAGTTTTGCAGAGTGATCATCAAGCCAAGTGGCCCTCATGTTTGCATCACCTTCATTTACTTGGCTTTCGCCTCCACATATCTGTAAGAGTTACTCTGTTATCCCAGGAAGCCTGTCTTTGTGCAACTTTATGATCTAGACCAAATTTGCAACAAGTCATCATTGATCTGCATCCTGTGGGAAGAGGGAAGGGGAAGAGCACTTATCTGGGAATAAAAATATCCAAATACAAATCCCAGATTTTCCCTTTGTTGAAGTATGACCTGGTTGACACAGGGTAGGGTGGAGGGATGGTTCTCTCAGGACCTCAGTCTCCTATTCATATGATGAAGGTGATGGGTTAATAATGTCAAAGAGTACTCCTCAATTTGAGGAACTATGGCAGCTCAGGAATCCAGCCAAATCTAGTAAGCACCTGATGCTTGTCTGTCCCATTAGTATCTTTCAGTCCTTGATTAATGTTGACATACATGAATGACTGGAACAAAATCATTCTGTCCTAGAGGGCAATGGATCAGAGCGATCCTTGGAAATGGTCAGAATGTGCCTTGAAGTTTACAGATTCTGCTTACCTGCTGTTCTCAGGAATGAACTCAGAGCCCTAAGGGCTGAGCACAGAGAATCCTCTGCCTTATAAGGACCTCAGTGGAGATGTTTTTCTTTGTTAACAATTTGCTCATTGCTCTGCCCACTAGAACCCAGAGGACACCTCAAGTGAAATCTTCAAGTGTTACTCAGGGTGTCATACAGATCCAGGACTCCTCATCTTCCCTCTCCTTCTTATTCTCTCCTTAAGCTCTTTCCAGAGCCAGATATGCCTAGAGGAAGCTAGAGATGGTTTTGAAACTCAGAGAATGTTGAGTTCCACAGCCTCAGTCACCCTCCTTTTTTAAAAATCCATGTACAAATGGAAGTTTCTAGTAGGAAATAGACTTATCCAAGATCACATAGCAAATTAATAACAAACTGGGGGAAAAAATCCAGGTTTGAAGGGTAGCAAAGTGTTGTCAGATTATACAGCCTAATTGGAAACCAGAATGGATATAGTGGCTATTTGTCAGTTGTTTTGTCAATATTCCATTCTTTCTTTTTTAATGTTATGTTAGTCACCAAAAAGTACATCATTAGTTTTTGATGTAGTGTTCCATGATTCATTGTTTGCATATAATACCTAGTGTTCCATGCAATACATGCCCTCCTTAATATCCATCACTGGGCTAGCCCACACCACCTTCCCTATAACAATTGAAGAAGTCTCTACCAGGAGTCTTTTTTTTTTTTTTTTCTTTTCAGTGTAACAGAATTTATTGTTTTTGCACCACACCCAGTGCTCCATGCAATGCGTGCCCTCCATAATACCCACCACCTGGCTCCCCCAACCTTCCACCCCCCACCCCTTCAAAACCCTCAGGTTGTTTTTCAGAGTCCAGAGTCTCTCATGGTACATATCTCCTTCCAATTTCCCTCAGCTCCCTTCTTTTAAAGATTTTATTTAATTATTTGAGAGAGAGACAGAAAGAGCACAAGCAGGGTGAGGGGCAGAGGGAGAAGGAGAAGCAGACTCCTCCGTGAGCAGAGAGCCCAATGCAGGGCTCAATCCCAGGACCCTGAGATCATAACCTGAGCTGAAGACAGATGCTTAACCAACTGAACCACCCAGGTGCCCTGAAAGTCTTTTTATGAAGTAAAACCAGCTTTCTACTATAAAAGCTGAAAAAGTTAAACTCTAGGCAGGGATGTCCATTATCACCACTGCTATTCAACATAGTATTAGAAGTCCTAGCCTCAGCAATCAGACAACAAAAAGAAATTAAAGGCATCCAAATTGGTAAAGAAGAAGTCAAACTATCACTCTTCGCAGATGATATGATACTATATGTGGAAAACCCAAAAGACTCCACTCCAAAACTGCTAGAACTTGTACAGGAATTCAGTAAAGTGTCAGGATATAAAATCAATGCACAGAAATCAGTTGCATTTCTGTACACCAACAACAAGACTGAAGAAAGAGAAATTAAGGAGTCAATCCCATTCACAATTGTACCCAAAACTATAAGATACCTAGGAATAAACCTAACCAAAGAGACTAAGAATCTATACACAGAAAATTATAAAGTACTCATGAAAGAAATTGAGGAAGACACAAAAAAATGGAAAAATGTTCCATGCTCCTGGATTGGAAGAATAAATATTGTGAAAATGTCTATGCTACCTAAAGCAATCTACACATTTAATGCAATCCCTATCAAAATACCATCCATTTTTTTCAAAGAAATGGAACAAATAATCCTAAAATTTATATGGAACCAGAAAAGACCTCGAATAGCCAAAGGAATATTGAAGAACAAAGCCAAAGTTGGTGGCATCACAATTCCGGACTTCAAGCTCTATTACAAAGCTGTCATCATCAAGACAGCATGGTACTGGCACAAAAACAGACACATAGACCAGTGGAACAGAATAGAGAGCCCAGAAATCGACCCTCAACTCTATGGTCAACTAATCTTCGACAAAGCAGGAAAGAATGTCCAATGGAAAAAAGACAGCCTCTTCAATAAATGGTGCTGGGAAAATTGGACAGCCATATGCAGAAAAATGAAATTGGACCACTTCCTTACACCACACACGAAAATAGACTCCAAATGGATGAAGGACCTCAATGTGAGAAAGGAATCCATCAAAATCCTTGAGGAGAATGCAGGCAGCAACCTCTTCGACCTCAGCCGCAGCAACATCTTCCTAGGAACAACGGCAAAGGCAAGGGAAGCAAGGGCAAAAATGAACTATTGGGATTTCATCAAGATCAAAAGCTTTTGCACAGCAAAGGAAACAGTTAACAAAACCAAAAGACAGCTGACAGAATGGGAGAAGATATTTGCAAACGACATATCAGATAAAGGGCTAGTATCCAAAATCTATAAGGAACTTAGCAAACTCAACACCCAAAGAACAAATAATCCAATCAAGAAATGGGCAGAGGACATGAACAGACATTTCTGCAAAGAAGACATCCAGATGGCCAACAGACACATGAAAAAGTGCTCCACGTCACTCGGCATCAGGGAAATACAAATCAAAACCACAATGAGATATCACCTCACACCAGTCAGAATGGCTAAAATTAACAAGTCAGGAAATGACAGATGCTGGAGAGGATGTGGAGAAAGGGGAACCCTCCTCCACTGTTGGTGGGAATGCAAGCTGGTCCAACCACTCTGGAAAACAGCATGGAGGTTCCTCAAAATGTTGAAAATAGAACTACCCTATGACCCAGCAATTGCACTACTGGGTATTTACCCTAAAGATACAAACATAGTGATCCGAAGGGGCACGTGTACCCGAATGTTTATAGCAGCAATGTCTACAATAGCCAGACTATGGAAAGAACCTAGATGTCCATCAACAGATGAATGGATCAAGAAGATGTGGTATATATACACAATGGAATACTATGCAGCCATCAAAAGAAATGAAATCTTGCCATTTGCGACGACGTGGATGGAACTAGAGCGTATCATGCTTAGTGAAATAAGTCAATCGGAGAAAGACAACTATCATATGATCTCCCTGATATGAGGACATGGAGAAGCAACATGGGGGGGTAGGGGGATAGGAGAAGAATAAATGAAACAAGATGGGGTTGGGAGGGAGACAAACCATAAATGACTCTTAATCTCACAAAACAAACTGGGGGTTGCTGGGGGGAGGTGGGATTGGGAGAGGGGGAGCGGGCTATGGACATTGGGGAGGGGAGGCGAACCATAAGAGACTATGGACTCTGAAAAACAACCTGAGGGTTTTGAAGGGTCAGGGGTGGGAGGTTGGGGGAACAGGTGGTGGGTGATGGGGAGGGCACGTTTTGCATGGAGCACTGGGTGTTGTGCAAAAAGAATAAATACTGTTACGCTGAAAAAATTAATAAAAAGGGAAAAAAAATTAAAAAAAAAAAAAGTTAAACTCTATCACTTAAGATTCAGTAAAGGACACAGAAACTACACTCAGTCTTTCAAACAGAGAGGACTTAATACTGAAAATTGGCTATATGAGCATTTGTGGGGATTGGGAGATACATCCATCACTCCTAGATTTGAGAGAATAAAATATTTAGGGTTCATAGACCTAGGAGTTCATAGATGGGGCCCAGGCATAGCTGTTGCTCATATATCTAGCAGGACAGAGAGGTTAGGACCGTCTGGCTGGCACTCAGTCTTCTAAAATGCACTGTGACTGATTTTCAGACCTCTGAGGGGAACCTGGCTCCAATGGTACTGGGTTCACTGAGTCAGGAGATACAGCCAACTGGTGCTGGTTATCAGAGGCAGTGCAATGCATGTGGCTTGGAAAGTGCCTAAAGAATCCAGAGGATAGAGGTATAACTGTGTTTTGCTGCTGGAGACATGCTAACCAGAGCCAGAAACAGGAAGGAAACTCCATGTCCCCTCATTTCAGCTGTCAGTTTCTTCTCAGTGTCTCCCATGCAGAGTCTAACTGGAACTGCTGGAAGTAACTGACAAAAGAATGAGGGAAAACTTAGTTTGCAGAGTCCCACTGGAAGCATCACAGAGAAGAGTATGAAAGAATAGACTTGCAACTGGACATATGCATTCTCCCAGCCTCTCTTGCAGCTAGGAAGTAGGCACTTGTCTTGGGCTCAATCAGACATCCCCACATTGAACAGACATTGAACTGGAAACTAGTAAGCAAATAAGAAAGGCCAGTGGGGAATTTATTCTGATAGAAAACAGTGACAACAGACAACCTAATCCTGTTTCTGGGAGCAGTAGTAGCAGGGATGATGGTGATGGCACAATGGGGCAAGATGGTACAAGTGTTCAGTGTTCTGTTGACTGTGGCCCCAACTTTGTAGCCTTCCTTCCTTCCCAGTCATTCTCCTAGTCTTATTTTCTTGTCCTTCTGGTGATCCTGTGAACTACCCAAATTCTTAAAAAATAAATTTCCTTTCTGCTCAAAATAACCAGAATTGCATTTATGTCTAGAAACCCTGGTGGATATAGCAAGGATGGCACCTGGAGGGACTTTGAGCCTAGAAGTCTGAATGAGCACAAGAGAACTTTTATCTTGGGGCCCCTGGATGGCTCAGTCAGTTGAGTGTCTGACTCTTGGTTTCAGCTCAGGTCATGATCTCAAGGTTGTAAGATTCAGCCCTTCCTTGGACTCTGTGCTGGGCATGGAGCCTGCTTAAGATTCTCTCTCTTCCTCTCCCTCTGTCCTTTCTCCCTACTTATGCGTGCTCTCTCTCTTTCTCTCTCTCAAAAAAAGAAAAGAGAACTTTTTTCTTGGCAGAGAGGTTGTCACTCTTCTGTGATGTGGTCCAATGGAGTTTTTCTCCATGATTTGTTCTTGAAGCCTGTCATCATGTTATGGGCCCCATATTTCTCTAGGTTAAGTTTTATCTTGAAATGTGTGCCGTGTAGAACATGGATGTCCAGAAGTATGTAACACTGAGGTCATTTACTATCTGACTTTTTCTTTGGAAGCATCTAGTCATTAGGAAGAACTGGAGCTTGAATGAGAATCAGAGAGAACATTCTCTTCAAAATAACAGGATAAAGCTAGACAAGTTCCATGAAGAGTAGAAAAACTTTGGGCTTGAGGAACTGTTCAATAAAGCCAGCCCCTACCCTTAGATTCTGTGCAACAATGAGTCACTCCGTCTCTTCTCTAGGCCCCAGTTACCACACTTGCACCATTGGGAAGGACAAAGAAAGAATCTTCCCCCACAGATTCACCTGAAGAGCTCATCCTTCCCACTTCCAGTGACATCTAAAAAGATATTAGTGGTGGTAGTGATGGGAGAAGGGCAGATATGTGCAGAGCCACAGAAGATCCAGTAAAACATACTATAGACTATACACCTTCCAGAAAGACCTGAAGCTCCAGGTCCTTGTTCTACATCTTCCTCTCATCAATTGAGCTGCACTCCACCCATGTAACTATCATTTCTTTCTGAAATTTCCACTTAGATTTCTCAAGACATAAATTATTCTTAAAGTGATCAACCTTATTTTTGCCCTCTGGACATTTATTTGGAACATAAATAAGGTAAAAATGGAAATCAACTCCTTTGGTATGTGAGTGTTTATGATAAATGTATTTGTTATACGTACAAGCACATCTTCTCTCTAAGCTCTGGTTCCCCTATTATGTAAAATGAGGATGGCAATAATATCTATTCCAAGGACTTTTTATGAGAATGTAATCAGACAAGATAGAAAACTTCCTGACATATAGTTAGTGCTCAAGTGATGTTAGTCTCCTTCCCTTTCTAGATAAGATAAAGGTTACCTGGAGGTTAGAAACTAAATGGAGAAACTTCATTCTCTCAAAAATCCACCCAATTTACTTCCCCCATTTCCATACTACTCAATCAATGGGTCTCGATCAAAAGTAATTTAATTAATTCTTTACACATAACGCACATGCATACACATATAATTGATGCGAGGTTAGTAAAACCTCTTTGATAAGTATAAGAGCTGGATAAACAACAAGAAGTTCATACTAGCTTCTCTAATGTGCATTTAATAAATCTTAAACTTGCCCTCCATCTTCTGGAATTACAATAACCCCACACCCAAGTTATCTGATAAAAGGCCAAGTCACTGAGTCATGGCCAAAGATCCCCCAGGACAACCTGGGTACAGAATGCCTGGTTTTCAAAGTCCAGTGCCTCCCACACTGACCCACAAAGCCTGTTGAGTCAAAAAAGTACAGACACACCTCATCAAGCACTACCCTCACTGCATGGAGTTTTTATCATGCTGCCAATGTCAGAAATTTTTTAAATTACAGTATTTATGTCTCTAACCTTTCTGCAGAGTATCCTAACCTTGACATTATTAACACTGAGGGACAGATAATTCTGTATGGTAGAACTGTCCTGTACCTTGTAGGATGTTTAGTAGAATCCCTGGCCTTTACCAGTAGGTCCCTACCCACTCCCAAGTTGTGGTCATCGAAATTGTCTCAGACATTGTCAAGTGTCCTAGGGGACACTCTCTCTCTCAAATAAATAAGTAAAATCTTAAAAAAAATACAAAAAACAAATGTTGTCTCTCTGGATATAATTTTAAAAATCATATTATAATACATAATACCTACATTTTATAGAAAGTAATATCTACATTTTATAGAAATTTCAAACATACCAAAGTGTAAGGAAGAAAGTTAAAAATTGTCCGAATCTTGTTTATAGCAGCAATGGCCACGGTCGCCAAACTATGGAAAGAATCAAGATGCCCTTCAATGGATGAATGGATAAGGAAGATGTGGTCCATATACACTATGGACTATTATGCCTCCATCAGAAAGGATGAATACCCAACTTTTGTAGCAACATGGACTGGACTGGAAGAGATTATGCTGAGTGAAATAAGTCAAGCAGAGAGAGTCAATTATCATATGGTTTCACTTATTTGCGGAGCATAACATAATAACATGGAGGACATGGGGAGATGGAGAGGAGAGGGGAGTTGGGGGAAATTGGAGGGGGAGATGAACCATGAGAGACAATGGACTCTGAAAAGCAACCTGAGGGTTTTGAAGGGGCGTGGGGTGGGAGGTTGGGGGAGCCAGGTGGTGGGTATTATGGAGGGCACGCATTGCATGGAGCACTGGGTGTGGTGCAAAAACAATAAATTCTGTTATGCTGAAAAGAAATTAAAAAAAAAATTGTCAGAATCTTACCTTCCAGAAACTTTCACTTGCATATATAGCTTTCCGCATGTATGCAAACACATGAAGCTACTACAGATCACAGATTCTTATATATGACTGGGATACTAAACCTCTCAATAACCTGACAGACCAGTGGTTTTCAAAGTTTGTCTCCTTTTCCGGTAGCAGGAGCATCACCTGAGAATTTACTAATTCCTAGTCTTACTGGATCAGAATCTCTGGGAGTGTTTCTCCCAACATGTGTTTTTTTGTTTTGTTTGTTTGTTTGTTTTTCTCACAATTTGTGTCTTAAGAAGCCTTCCAGGTGATTCTGATATACATTCCAGTTTAAGAATGGGTGGCTCAGTTGGTTAAGTGTCTGACTGGTGATTTCAGCTCAGGTCATGATCTCATGGTCATGAGATTGAGCTCCGCACTGAATGTGGAGCCTGCTTAAGATTCTCTCTCTCCCTCTGCCTCTGACCCTCCCTTTGCACACTCTTTCTTTAAAGAAAAAAAAAAAGAACCTCTGCTAAAAAGGAAGAAGAATGTACTAGTCAACCAGACAGGCATCCTATAGTCAAACAACCGAGTCTAGGTCATGGCTCTCCTACTTATCAACTCTATGTTTTGGGAACATTATTTAACCTCTCTGAGCTTCCATGTCTTCTTTAAAATAGAGCAAATGATTTAACCCACTTTATTGATCAACCATTCTGATGTATGTAAAGCGCTCAGTATAATTTAGCTCTTACTAGATTCTTGTCTTAGAACTAGTCAGATATGATGATGCATCATAAAAAACTTGTGGCATGCAGCTCAAGTGGTTTTTAGAGGGAAATTTTTCACATGTTCCTATTTGAAAAGAATAAAGTTGTAAGTCATTAACCATGTACAGAACTCAAGATGTTATAAAAGAACAACAGAGTAAATCTCACACAAAAAAATGGACAAAAACTGGGGTGCCAGGGTGGCTCACTGGGTTAAAGCCTCTGCCTTCAGCTCGGGTCATGATCTCAGGGTCCTGGGATGGAGCCCCAATCAGGCTCTCTGCTCAGTGGTGAGCCTACTTCCTCTTCTCTCCCTCTCTGCCTGCCTATCTGCCTACTTGTGATCTCTGTCTGTCAAATAAATAAATAATACCTTTTCAAAAAATAGACAAAAACGATAAAGAGTAGAATAGAAAGCAAGATAGAGAACAAAGAAAGCTATCAGTTGGGGGAGAGGAAGTGAAAAAATAGATTTTTTTAAAGCATTCAGCAAGCTTCCTTTATACACAACACACACACATGCACATACATATTTCCACATATTCAGTCATGCACAGAAGGCATCGTTTTTAAAAGTTTATTTATTAATTTGAGAGAGAGAGAGAGGGAGCCCACAGAGGGGAGGGGCAGAAAGAGAGGGAGTCTTAAGCAGACTCTACATGGACTCCCCCAGGAGCCAGACTCAGGGCTCAATCTCACGACCCTGAGGTCATGACCTGTGCTGAAACCAAGTCAGATGCTCAACTGACTGTGCCACCCAGGTACCCCATAATTTTCCTTTAGTTTAATGAAATGGAGGAGCAGAGTGGTAGGACTGAGAAAATTAAAAAGCAAGTAGGACTCCACCTCTCACATTCACCTCTAAATTCCAGGGGATGAGACTGGGATATTCAGGAACATCAGGAACATGCCCCACTCTGCCTCTCATCCTGATTGGATTAGCTCTTCTGTCTCTTTCTTATTATCATTCACCTTTAGAGGTGAAGGGCCATATAGATAAGAGGTATAAGATAAGAGCCTTACAGGTAAGAGGATAAGAGAGCTTGAACCTTTGCTCTTGCCTGTGTGAAAGATGCTTGATGCCTGAACGCCTGCGGTAAGAGTGATCATCCATCCATTCATTCTCCAATAACAAACATAGATTGAGAATTGCCAGCCTTTGCAGCCTGCCTATCCCGGGTTTGGTTCTTGGCCCAGCAGTCTCCAGCATGACATAGGAAAGGCCCTTCACCTCTCTGACCTTAGTTTCCTTATGTAAAGTTGGAAATCTTAATATCCACCTTGAAGGATCATTGTAAGGATAAAACCATTTCCATAAAAGGGACATAAAAAGAGAATACAAAGAGATTTGCAACCCTGCTTTAGAGGATCTTACGGCCTCATTTCTGTTAACAAATAAACTGAGAGCTAAAAATCAGGCCTGGGTTAGGCATGTACATTTCAGAAATGAGTATGATGAGATCTTTGCTCTCAAGAGTCTTCTTGGTTAAGGAATGGAGAGAGTGCTTTAGAGCTGCTTCTATTTATTGATGCTTTTCTATATATCCGTGCTACCTCTGGTGAATTCTAACCCCTTAGTAAGCCTCAAATGTGGACATACTCCCATTTCACAGTGAAAGGAATGGAATGTCAAAGGCATAAGTGATATATCCAAGATCACACAGTGAGGGAATGATTGAGTCTATCCCAGGTCAGTCCTCCTTTCATGACAGAATATCATTCTAGAAGGACTATGAGATATGGACATGGAACTTGGGAAATCTTACTCATCGGGCATAGAAATTCAGATCTGAAAGGGTACTCAGAGATGACAGACTTAAACTCCTTAAATTTACAAATGAAGAAATGGGGGATTTGGAGAGGTCAAGTGGATGCACGATCATGACGTAGTAAGGAGCACTCTAAGATTTGAATTCACTTGAATTGGATTCTTAAGTCTGGGATTTTTACCACATTAGGCTACTCTCAGAAGTAAAAACCTCAACTTCTGTGTAGATGGGTAATACCATGGCAGGGTGGGCTGGGTGGGCCAAGTGGGCCAGGTGGGACTATAAAGGGGAAGGTGATGGCTTTGGCCTCTCTCAACTCTTTTCTGTCTTTAGGTCCTGCCAGCCTTGGCTCCTGAAATGTATGCAATCTCCCTTTGGAATTTGGCTGTTGTCCAAAGGCCTCAATGCCATGATGGTTTTACAACATTAAAACTTTTCAAATCTGAGAAGTTTTTCTTCAGAAATTATAACAGCAATGCCAACAACTTTTTGAGGAAAGAGTCATGTGAGAAAGTTTGCAAGGACACCTAATTTCCTAGTAAGACCACAACCCTCAGTCAGGATTGCTCTTGGGTAATAAAAGGCATTTTTGTGAATGAGAGATGTATCTCTCCACCCCAAATCGATTCTCCCTGCTTCGTTCTTGAAATCACCCATCTCTGTGCCAGAAATTCTACCAATATTAAAAACATGTTTAAGTTCTCACAACCTTCTCCTAAGACTATGTACATCCACAGAAATATGCTGGGGAAATTAATAAGAGTTAACAGCCATTTACACTTTGTTTGAATTATTCCTTAGCCTTTTGGAGGACAGAGGTTTTAAAGGAGAGAAGGGTAAATCTGAAAACACTGGGCCTACAATGGAAAAGAAAAAGAATTCCTGGAGTCATGTGAAACAAGACAAAGGAACAACAGAAACCAGAGGGGCAAAGGGAATTGTGGGTGGGGGTTGAAGATTTTAGGACCATTTTTTAAATTGTGTTATGTTAGTCACCATAAAATATATCATTAGTTTTGATGCAGTGTCCCAAGATTCATTGTTTATGTACACCCAATGCTCCATCCAATATGTGCCCTACTTAAAACCCACCACCAGGCTTACCCATCCTCCCACCCCCCCAAAACCCTCAGTTTGTTTCTCAGAGTCCACAGTCCCTCACGGTTCATCCCCCCCTCCAACTTCCCCCAATTCACTTTTCCTTTCCTTCTCCTAATGTCCTCCATGTTATTCTTTATGTTCCACAAGTAAGTGAAACCATATGATAATTGACTTTCTCTGCTTGACTTATTTCACTCGGCATAATCTCCTCCAGTTCCATCCATGTTGATGCAAATGTTGAGTATTCATCCTTTCTGATGGCTGAGTAATATTCCATTATATATATGGACCACATTTTCTTTAACCATTTGTCTGTTGAAGGGCATCTTGGCTCTTTTCACAGTTTGGTGACTGTGGCCATTGTTGCTATGAACATTGGGGTACATATGGCCCTTCTTTTCACTACATCTCTATCTTTTGGGTAAGTACCCAGTAATGCAATTGCTGGGTTGTAAGGTAGCTCCATTTTTAACATTCTGAGGAACCTTCATACTGTTTTCCAGAGTGGCTGCATTGGCTTGCATTCCCATGGGACTGGAGGGTATTATGCTAAGTAAAATAAGTCAATCAGAAAAATACAATTATCATATGGTTTCACTTATATTTGGAATATACAGAATAGTGCAGATGACACTAGGGGTATAGGTGGTGGTGGAGGGGAACTGAATGGGAAGAAATCGGAAAGGAAGACAAACCAAATGAGACTCTTGACTCTGGGAAACAAACTGAGGGTTGTTGAAAGGGAGTGGATGAGGGGATGGGGTAATTCGGTGATGGGTAATAAGGAGGGCATGTGTCCTGATGAGCACTGGGTGTTATACACAATTAATGAATCATTGAACATTATATAAAAAACTAATGATGTCCTATACCTTGGCTAATTGAATTTAAATTTTAAAAGGAAAAAAAAACTAAAAAAGTGAAATTTTTAAAAAAGAAACTGTTGTAGATGGGGAAATACAGATAACATTAACTAATTTCCATTACTGTTTCCACAGTAAGGTTTCCAAAGCCCATTGCTGGAAAGTCACAGAGCTGTACATGGAGCCCAGACTGGTCCATTTCCAAGTCCATGATTATAACTGCTATGCTATGCTTTTTCATAGATCTCAGAACATCCCTCATGGGGCTGATTTCCAGCCACAACTTTTGTTCAAAGGGTTTCAAAATAATAGGTTTGCTGCCAAGACAACAGACACATCCCACTCTCCTCCTCCATCCCATCACTTTCCATTACATCACTACTCATTAAAAGGATGTCACTGGGTCCAGCCCACACTCCAGGAAGGAAGTGTACAGGGGCACTCATACCAAGAGGTGAGGAATGTTTGGGGGCATGTTGGAAGTCTGTCTGCCCAGGGAGTAACTTGACTGCAGTGACTGCTAGAAGTCTCAGTTCTTGGGTCTTTCCCTTCCCCATTTTTCTTCCCTGATATTTGTTCGCAGATGGAAAGCTCAAGGCTCATAGTGCCTGGTCCCTGTGAGTACAAGTACCCAAATGGTCCTACAACATCAACTCTAGGTTTTGAGAGATGTTTTGTTATAAAAGTTGCTTAGATGGAAAGAAAAACAAAAATTGCCAGAAAGAAAAAAAAACTACTCCATTGGGTGCCAAATAAGCTGCATGGGGGCTGGGAATAGTCTTTTAACATGGTACTGAGGGTCTCATTAAATTTCTTAATTCTGGGGTGCTTGCCTGGCTCTGTCAGAGGAGTGTGGAACTCTCAATCTCAGGGTCATGAGTTTAACCCCCACATTGGGTGTAGAGATTACTTAAATAAGTAAATAAGCCTTTAAAAAAATTTCTTAACTCACTATGATGGAGGAAGGTCTTCCAAATGCCCCTGCAGGCATTAGCAAGCTTCTCAAGGCCTTTAAAAAGAAACCTTCTGGGTACCTGGGTGGCTCAGTTGGTTAAGCCTTTGGCTCAGGTCATGATCCTGGAGTCCCAGGGTTGAGTCCCACATTGGGCTCCTAGCTCCACAGGGAGTCTGCTTCTCTCTCTGAACTTCTCCCCTCTCATACTCTCTCTTACTGTCTCTCTCTCAAATAAAAAAAAATTTAAAAATCTAAAAAAAAAAAAAAAGGAAAGAAAGAAACTTTCTGAGAAGAATAATAGAGAGTAATTTAGGGGGTGCCTGGGTGGCTCAGTGGGTTAAAGCCTCTGTCTTTGGCTCAGGTCATGATCCCAGGGTCCTGGGATCGAGCCCCGCATCAGGCTCTCTGCTCAGCAGGGAGCCTGCTTCCCTTCCCTTCTCTCTGCCTGCCTCTCTGCCTACTTGTGATCTCTGTCTGTCAAAAAAGTAAATAAAATCTTTAAAAAAAAATAAAAAATAATTAAAAAAATAATTTAGGAGCATATATTAATGCAGATTTATAACCTGTTTTTATCAGTTAAGAATATTGGGTGAATATTTTCTCATATCATCAAATATTCTGCAACATGGAGCACTGGATGTTATATGCAAACAATGAATTATGGAACACTACATCAAAAACTAATGGTGTACTGGGGCACCTGGGTGGCTCAGATGGTTGGGCGTCTGCCTTCAGCTCAGGTCATGATCTCCAGGTCCCGGGATGAGCCCCACATCAGGCTCCTGGCTGGTTCAGCAGGAAGCCTCCTTCTCCTTTTTTCTCTGCCTCTCTCCCTCTCTCAAATGAATAAATAAAACCTTTTTTAAAACCCTATGGGGTACTTTATGGTGACTAACATAACATAATAAAGAAAATATTCTGCAACATAATTCCTAAAAGGCACAGAGCTTTCCTTGTATGGATAGATTAATATTTTTTTTAAAAGCAAGCTGCTCCATATCCTCTCCAACACTTGTTGATTCTTGTCTTGTTAATTTTGGTCATTCTAACTGGTGTAAGGTGGTATCTCAATGTGGTTTTGATTTGAATCTCCCTGATGGCTAATGATGATGAACATTTTTTCATGTGTCTATTAGCCATTTGTATGTCTTCTTTGGAGAAGTGTCTGTTCATGTCTTCTGCCCATTTTTTTCACCTTTTTTTTTTATTCCTTTTCAGTGTAACAGTATTCATTGTTTTTGCACCACACCCAGTGCTCCATGCAATATGTGCCCTCCTTATTGCCCACCACCTGGTTCCCCAACCTCCCACTCCCCGCCCCTTCAAAACCCTCAGGTTGTTTTTCAGAGTCCATAGTCTCTCATGGTTCATCTCCCCTTCCAATTTCCCTCAACTCCCTTCTCCTCTCCATCTCCTCATGTCCTCCATGTTATTTGTTATGCTCCACAAATAAGTGAAACCATATGATAATTGACTCTCTCTGCTTGACTTATTTCACTCAGCATAATCTCTTCCAGTCCCGTCCATGTTGCTACAAAAGTTGGGTATTCATCCTTTCTGATGGAGGCATAATACTCCATCGTGTATATGGACCACATCTTTCTTATCCATTAGTCTGTTGAAGGGCATCTTTGTTCTTTCCACAGTTTGGCAACCATGGCCATTGCTGCTATAAACATTGGAGTACAGATGGCCCTTCTTTTCACTACATCTGTATCTTTGGGGTAAATACCCAGCAGTGCTATTGCAGGGTCATAGGGAAGCTCTATTTTTAATTTCTTGAGGAATCTGCACACTGTTCTCCAAATTGGCTGCACCAACTTGCATTCCCACCAACAGTGTAAGAGGGTTCCCCTTTCTCCACATCCTCTCCAACACACGTTGTTTCCTGTCTTGCTAATTTTGGCCATTCTAACTGGCGTAAGGTGGTATCTCAATGTGGTTTTGATTTGAATCTCCCTGATGGCTAATGATGATGAACATTTTTTCGTGTGTCTATTAGCCATTTGTATGTCTTCTTTGGAGAAGTGTCTGTTCATGTCTTCTGCCTATTTTTTGACTTGATTATCTGTTTTGGGGTATTGAGTTTGAGGGGTTCTTTATAGATCCTGGATTTCAGTCTTTTGTCTGTACTGTCATTTGCAAATATCTTCTCCCATTCCGTGGGTTGCCTCTTTGTTTTGTTGACTGTTTCCTTTGCTGTGCAGAAGGTTTTGATCTTGATGAAGTCCCAAAAGTTCATTTTTGCTTTTGTTTCCTTTGCTTTTGGAGACATCTTGAAAGAAGTTGCTGTGGCCAATGTTGAAGAGGTTACTACCTATGTTCTCCTCTAGGATTTTGATGGATTCTTGTATCATGTTGGGATTGGTGCAGCCACTTTGGAAAAGAGTGTGGAGATTTTTTACGAAGTTAAAAATAGAGCTACCCGATGACCTTGCAATTACACTACCCGATATTACCCCTAAGATACAGATGTAATGAAAAGAAGGGCCACATGTACCCCAACGTTCATAGCAGCAGTGGTCACAATTGCCAAATTGTGGAAAGAGTCAAAATGCCCTTCAACAGACGAATGAATAAAGAAGATATGGTCCATATACACAATGGAGCATTATGCCTCCATCATGAAGGATGAATACCCTTCAGCTCAGGTCATGATCTCCAGGTCATGGAGCTGACCTTCAGCTGAGCTGAAGGCATTGTATCAGCATGGATGGGACTGGAGGAGATTATGCTGAGGGAAATAAGTCAAGCAGAGAAAGTCAATTATCATATGGTTTCACTTACTTGTGGAGCATGAGGAATAACATGGAGGACATTAGGAGAAGGAAAGGAAAAGTGAATTGGGGGTAATCAGAGGTGGGATATGAACCATGAGAGACTGTGGACTCTGAGAAACAAACTGAGGATTTTAAAGGGGTAGGGGGTGGGTGGTGGGTTAGCCTGGTGGTAGGTATTAAGGAGGGCATGTATTGCATGGAGCACTGGGTGTGGTACATAAACAATGAATCTTGGAACACTGAAAAAAATAAAAAATTTAAAAAAAGAAATATAAAAACAAACAATAAAAAGAAACCCCCAACTCACCTTAAAATGTGAAATTTATTATCTCACATGACCAGATGTTCAACAATAAGGAAGTTTCTGCGTAAGGGAGGATGAGTAGTTTAAAAATGACATTCAAGGCATGCCTTGGTGGCTCAGTCAGTTAAGTGCCCAACTCTTGATTTCCCCTCAGGTCATGATCTCAAGGTCGTGAGTCAGGCTCTAAGTCAGGCTCTGCACTCATTGGGGAATCTGCTTGAAATTCTCTTCCTCGCCCTCTGCCCCTTCCCCTGCACTCTCTCTCTAAAACAAATAAATCATTTTTTAAATGACAAAAAAAAAAGCAAGCTATGACTGAATGTTAGGATTGTTTATGGTTTTTCAATATAAGTAATGTTGCAAAGATAAAAATCACTGTGAACATTTCAGATTGCTTAGTTGTGAGAAATTCTAAGAAGTAGACTTTCTGGATCAAAGAGGACATGTATTTTAAAAGCATTTTAATACATAATACCTTTCATTAAAATTTTAATAATTACCACTTAGGAAACGCTTATGATATGCCAGGAAGCAACCTTAGTGCCTTGCATACATTATCTCATTTAATGTCCTCAACATCCTGAAGAGGAGGATTCTATTAATAACTGTATCTTACAAATGAGAAAGTTGAAGATCAGGAAGATAAATGACTTGCCCCAAAAGCAGACTGGCAAGGAATGAAGCTGGTGTTTGAATCAAAGTCTGACTCCACAATGAAATACTGCATGGTGACTAATATAACATAATAAACAACAGCCACACAAAAACAGACACATAGATCAATGGAACAGAATAGAGAGCCCAGAAATAGACCCTCAACTCTATGGCCAACTAATCTTCAACGAAGCAGGAAAGAATGTCCAATGGAAAAAAGACAGCCTCTTCAAAAAATGGTGCTGGGAAAATTGGACAGCCACATGCAGAAAAATGAAACTGGACCATTTCCTTACACCACACATGAAAATAGACTCAAAATGAATGAAGGACCTCAATGTGAGAAAGGAATCCATCAAAATCCTTGAGGAGAATACAGGCAGCAACCTCTTCCACCTCAGCTGCAGCAAATTCTTCCTAGGAACATTGCCAAAGGCAAGGGAAGCAAGGGCAAAAATGAATTCTTGGGACTTCATCAAGATCAAAAGCTTTTGCACAGCAAAGGAAACAGTTAACAAAACCAAAAGACAACTGACAGAATGGGAAAAGCTTTTGCAAACAACATATCAGATAAAGGGCTAGTATCCAAAATCTATAAAGAGCTTATCAAACTCAACACCCAAAGAACAAATAATCCAATCAAGAAATGGGCAGAGGACATGAACAGACATTTCTGCAAAGAAGACATCCAGATGGCCAACAGACACATGAAAAGTGCTCCACATCACTGAGCATCAGGGAAATACAAATCAAAACCACAATGAGATATCACCTCACATCAGCCAGAATGGCTAAAATTAACAAGTCAGGAAATGACAGATGCTGGTGAGGATGAGGAGAAAGAGGAACCCTCCTAGACAGTTGGTGGGAATGCAAGCTGGTGCAACCACTCTGGAAAACAGCATGGAGGTTCCTCAAAATGTTGAAAATAGAGCTACCCTATAACCCAGCAGTTGCACTACTGGATACTTACCCTAAAGATACAAACGTAGTGATCCAAAGGGGCATGTGCACCCAAATGTTTATAGCAGCTATGTCCACAATAGCCAAACTATGGAAAGAACCTAGATGTCCTTCAACAGATGAATGGATAAAGAAGGTGTGGGGTATATATATATATATATACGGTAATATATATATTACGGAATACTATGCAGCCACCAAAAGAAATGAAATCTTGCCATTTGCAACAATGTGGATGGAACTAGGGGGTATTTTGCTTATCGAAATAAGTCAGTCAGAGAAAGACAACTATCATATGATCTTCCTGATATGAGGAAGTGGAGATGCAACGTGGGGCATTTAGGGGGTAGGAAAAGAATAAATGAAACAAGATGGGATCAGGAGGGAGACAAACCATAACAGACTCTTAATCTCACAAAACAAACAGGGTTGCCAGGGGGAGGGGGGTAGGGAGAGGGTGGTGGGGTTCTGGACATTGGGGAAGGTATGTGCTATGGTGAGTGCTGTGAAGTGTGTAAACCTGGCGATTCACAGACCTGTACCCCTGGGGCTAATAATGCATTATATGTTTATAAAAAAATAAAAAATATATAAAAAATAAATAAATAAACAACATCCACAACAGCAAAGTCTGACTCCAGGGCCCATGTTCTTAATTAGTTTGCCGTCAGTAAATCACAACTCTTCCATGGCCAGCCAGTCCCTCCTCACCTCTCCACCCCATTAAAAACCCCTGGACCTCTCCAAATAGACTCCACATGAATGGGGGGAGGGGGTCTGTTGGCTTCTACCTTTTCATGTTCACATTTTGTGTGTTGAAAACAAGGACCTTGCTTTACACATTTCTCCTCTACACTGAGCCAAGGAAAGTGACATATATAGAGTACCTACTCAATAGCTACTCTGTTGGTTAATTTCATAGAAATTATACCATAGAGGAAAGGAAAGACCTGGCATTTCATTTTCAGAGTTAAGGTTTTAAGCTATGAGTCAATGCTGTGATTCTCGTCATCTCTGAATTAGGGACGGAAGGAAGGAAGGGAGGAAGGGAGGAATGGAGGAAGGGAAGCTCTGATCTCCTCCAAGAAAATTGGCTGCAGGAAGCACAATTGACTGACAGCCCACCTGCACTCCTCTGGGTCCTCCATCTTGTTTGCATCAAGGTTGTGTTCCCCCAGGCTACTTCCAGCCAAAAACTGCGATTGGTGGGGTCCTAGAGCAGGCCCATGCTCATGACATAGAGGATATCCTTAATGAGCAACCAAGATTTCCCACTGGCCTGGACAAGCCTTCTTAGAACTGAGCTACAATCAGAGACTTTCTGCCCACACTCCCTTCCCTCCCGCCTCATTTCACTAGTGTGAGACCCGCATCACCATGTGAAGGCTCTCCCTGACTCCTCCAATTATCCTTCGTGGTGCTTCCGCGGTAAATCTCTTGTACATCTAATTCTCTCTCTTGGGAGGATCTAGACTGACAGGGCGGGAAGCACTGCACTTTTAGAAGTAAAAATAAGAGCCTGGTGAACTGTGATACAAAATGTGCAGAAACCATGCTGAAAAAGACGAGACCACTCACACCTGAGAATTCTCACAATGGTTCCTGAACTGGAGACAATAAAAGGGAGAGCTGAGAGTAGACAGGTCATGAAAAAGTTATAAAAGAACGCTTAAGAGTAAAAGCCTCCATCTGCTCCTTGTAGGACCCTAGTAGAAATGGCCGAAACCAGCAGGGATAACCACTTATCTGTTGAGGTGGGAGAAAGGCAGAGCAGGACACAGAATGTGACAGCTGGGAGCACATCACCCCCAAGCAATAGGCTCAAACTAGAGACAAAGGATTGGGAGATCAGTTCAGAGGAAGGAGATTAAGCAAAAGCCCTTGAGAAATCTCCTCTTCCCTACTTGAGCTATTCATAAAGGGCCCAAAGTACAAAGGCACCTTGTGCTTTTCTCTTTTGATGCATGGATGAGCATATGACTACTGTGGAGAGATCTTGTAGAGTAAGCAGATACCCAAGCTCTGTCCCAACATATGGATAAACCCCTCTTAGGCGTAGGATACTCCATGAAATACAAGGACTAAATCCCAGCACAGAACACTTAACCAAAACTCAGAGGAGAGATCCCCAAAATGTCAAGAAAGTTTACTCCCTGCCCCTAGCCTGTCCCTGGGCTCAGGACAGTAGCTAGACCACAATATTCAACCCTCACACTGGAGAGATGGGAAGCCCAAAGGAGCTCAGTAAGGGATAGAAAGAGAAGAACCATTGTTTGGCAACCATTCAATGATCAGTGAAACTGGCAAGAATCATCAACGGATGTTAAAACTAGTGAATAAAATTTTGAGAAGGAAAAGGATATTTACAGAGCTACAAAGCATATTCTGATGGATGCTTATTCCTTACAAGGGGGGAAATAGGAACTTGATAGTGGAGAATCTTGGCAGACACCTTACTCAAGTAATCAAAGTTAACATCATCACTCTTAACAGAACAAATCGACATCATGTACCATGTGATGGTACACCGCAAAGAACACTCTATCTCTTCAGTAGTATTGCTGCCAAAACCAAAAATGCCTAGCATGAATCTGATCATGAGAAAGTATCAGATAAGCTTGATTGAGGGACATTCTGTAAAATAACTGGCCTGTGATGTTCCAAAATGTCAATGTCACAAAAGATTTTTAAAAAATCAAGGAATTTTTCTGGATTAAAGAAGATTAAAGACAATTGAATTCAATGCAGGATCCAGAATTTTCTTTTCCTCTAAAGGACATTATTGAAACATCTGGTGAAATCTGGGTAAATTCTAGAGACAGACTTCATGGGTATGCAACTAAGTCACATGGGGCCCTGTACTCAGGAGGACCCTGCACCTGAGGTTAGTGATCTGTGGTCATTAACTTGATATTCTCAGGATTTTTACTTTTGAATTTGTGCTTTGTAGGTGAAGACTGTTAGGAAAATATAGGATACTGTGGGGACATGCAGCCTTGGCACAAAAGCCATCACACCACTTGCTAACTTCCCCGGATGGATTCTTAGCAGCCAACTCTCTATCTCCTGGCACTCTGGCTCTGCCCAGGGTCCCCATTTCCACCTTCCCCCCCTTGACCCTGACACCCTACAACTGGGGTGGCAATTGAGTCACTTAGTGGGGAGGCGCAAGGTATATCATTGCCTTCACCTCCCCTGTGGGGGCCTGGGAATGGGTACAAGGGGGTGAGAGTTAGGTGTGCACACACCACATGCCATGGCATTTCGGGGAAGGCTATGGCAGCCAGTGTCTCTGTTTGGGGACGGCAGCACCACGGTGCATCTAGGAGGCCACTTGACAGGGTCTGAAAGTCTTCATTGCCCCCAAAATATCCTCCTGCCCGAGGGAGAATGAAATTGAGTAATAAATAAGAAGCACTATGACAAGTCTAGAGAGAGACTCTACAAGAAAGGAAAAAGCATTATACATGAGGACTTTTAGTGGCACATTTTCCCCAGCTGTTAGGACAGGAGCTCCCCACATTTTCATTCAGGACCAAGCCCCCTAAATTATGTAGCCAGTCCTGTCGGTAGATTAGATAGTAATATCATATCAATGTTAATTTCCTGAATTTGATTATTATGGTCCTGTGGTTACATAAGAGAATGCCTTTATCTTAGGAAATTGACTGAAGTATTTAAGATGTCCACAACTTACTCTCATGTGCTACAGAAAAACATATTAGGTGGTGGGAGGTGTGAAGAGAGGGAAAGAAATGAAAAAAAAATGTGGTACGGGGCGCCTGGGCTCAGTGGGTTGAGCCTCTGCCTTCAGCTCAAGTCATGATCTCAGGGTCCTGGGATCGAGCCCCACATTAGGCTCTCTGCTCAGTGGGGAGCCTGCTTCCCCCTCTCTCTCTGCCTGCCTCTCTGCCTACTTGTGATCTCTCTCTCTCTGTGTCAAATAAATAAGTGAAATCTTTAAAAAAAATAAAGGGAAAAAATGTGGTAAAATGTAAGCATGCGATGGATATACATAGAGTATGTAGGAAATCTCGGCACTAATCTTACAACCATGAGTCTGAAATTATGTCAAAAGTAAAAATTGAAAGAAAAAAATAAAAGAAAGTCTAAAAAAGAATAAAAAAACAGACAAAGAGAAGTAACCCCCAACTACATCATAGCTACCAAGAGGGGTGGGATACAGTGTCCCATGAAACCATAGGCCAAAGTGACAGAAAGAACCACAGGGAATGGGAACTCCCCAAGACAGCTGGAGAACTGTCCTGTGATAGAGCAGGTGCACCTCACTGGCACATGAATATGTCGGGAGATTTATGCTATTTCAAAGCATTTAAAAAAATTTATTTGAGAGAGAGAGTCAGCACAAGCAGGAGGGAGAGGCAGATGGCGAGGGAGAAGTAGACTCCCCACTGGGGGGGGGGGGGGGCCTCAATCCCAGGACTCCAAGATCACGACCTGACCCAAAGGCAGATGCTTAACCTACTGAGCCCCCCAGGCACCCCTCAAAGCAGTTTTGAGTTCTACATTAGACATCATGAATAAGCCAATGGAGAGGCTTCTGTGCTCCAAATCTCTCAGCCAGCCCGGGCACCTACCTACCCAGGAGTCTGTGTAGATTGCTACCTGGTGTTTGGTTCAAATGGGTCCTGTGGGCCAGGGGGAGCCCTGCCTACTGACTGGAAATCGCCAGCCTCCCATTCGTCAGCTCTTGTTTTCAGACTGACGGCAGCTGCCTTCCATTGCCTCTTCCCCTAGTGCCAAGATCCTACGCATAATCCTAAAACTATCCCTACCTAATGCATAAGAAACACACGGGATTCAGATTGTTCATCCTGTGAAAAATTTCCAGAGGGGTGTTTATAGTGTGAGGGGCACAAGCACTGGGGACAGAGCAGCCCTCGGGGGGCGGGGGTCCCATCTTTGTGTGTAATGAGCTCACCCCAACAGGCCGGGTCTGGCTGGGCACTGGCGTAGATGTCCCAGCCGCTAGCATCCTACAGAGACAGCGAGGGTAGTTTAACTGCTCTCCCTGCTCCCACATCGCCCCCTAGAGTCTATTCTTAACATAACAACCAGAAGGATTTTTCCCCCTCCTTTTTAAATAAAATTAAAAATTTTATTTTTCAGTGTCCCAAGATTCATTGTTTATGCACCACACCCAGTGCTCCATGCAATACGTTCCCTCCTTAATACACACCACCAAGCTCCTTCATCCCCCACCCGCCCCTCCACTCCAAAAACCTCAGTTTGTTTCTCAGAGTCCACAATCTCTCATGGTTCTCTCCCCGCCCGATTTCCCCCAGTTCACTTTTCCTTTCAAACACAATTCAGACCACAGCGCATCTCTGCTCAAACCCCTCCCGTGGCTCCTAAATTCCCTAGAATAAAAGGTAAAGTCTTTGCAGTGACCACAGCGCCCTCCCTAATGGGTGCTCGGACCACCTTTCTGAGCTCATCTCCCCTCGAGACCCTGACCACTCACTTACTTCAACCACGTTAGTCCCCCAGAGGATCCTCAAATACTCGGGGCACACTCTGACCTCAGGTTCTTAGGCCTGGAAGTTTCCTGGGCCTGGGCAGTTCTTCCCATGGATTGTCACAGGGCTCATGTCCTCCTTCACTCAGTACTTGGATGATGCCTAATGAACATTGTCTGTGAAGTAACTACCCCACCTCTACCCCATCCCCTGGACTCCCCAGTCCTCTTACCCATCTTTATGTTACCACCTGCCATGGTATACATGTGTGGGTTCATTGATCTATTGACTGTCCCCCATCACACACACACCGATACACACTCATGCACGCATGCGCACGCACACACACACCCCAAATACCCACCACCTACAACAGAACACATAGTAGGTGCTCAATAAATATTTACTGAATGAGCGAATGCCTCTGCTTATGCTATTTCTCAGGCAGGGCTACCCTCTACTGGTCTGTCTTTAGAATTTCTCTAATGTAACTTCCTATTATCCTTCCAACCCCAAACTTGCACTTGCCTGCAGAACAGAGGCTTGTTTCCACTTGGGTGTTACCGCATTCAGCCCTCTGGACCGGAGTATGGGGCATAGATGCATCAGCAAAGCCATCTGCTGTTGGAGATGGGAGAGTAAATGCAGGAAGGAACCCTGCCCTGAACTTTGGAGCAGTGGCAGGACGGAGGGGCTCTGGGATGTGCCACAACAGTGACACCCCATCTGGAGCCAGCAGTCTACCACGATTCCTTGGCCTGGGAGCCCCTCCCCAGCCAGAACTAAGCATTGCTGTGGTCTGGCTACACAACACACAGTCCATCAAGACCCGGGAATGGGGAGAAAGGGGCCAGTCCAGAGCAGCCCCTTCCTTCCTTCCTTCATCTTCTCACTCCTCCACCAAAGACTCACAGAGTCCCCAACCTACAGCAGCCACCAGCAGGAATCAAAGATGATCAAAGAAAGGTCCTCAGCCGGGCACTCCTCCGAACCCATCCATTTTCTTTCTTTTTTTTTTTTAAGATTTTATTTATTTGACAGATATCACAAGCAGGCAGAGAGGCAGGCAGGGGGGAGGGGGGAAGCAGGCTCCCCACTGAGCAGAGAACCCAATGCAGGGGCTTGATCCCAGGACCCTGAGATCATGATCTGAGCTGAAGGCAGAGGCTTAACCTACTGAGCCACCCAGGCGCCCCAAACCCATCCATTTTCTCACCTGACCCACTCCACCCCTCAACCCTCCTTTTCCAGCAGATTCTTCCCGTTCATCACTGGGACCCTTGGTAACCTCCACCCCTGGTCCTCCTCACTTCATCTTCCCCAGGATGCTGCTGGGCCAGGGCCCTCTTGAAAAAGTCTGCCCCCTCTCAGGGTTCTGGTGGAGGGTCCAAGGGTTCATCTCTCTCCAACCCCTACTCAGGGTGGTCCTGGGCAGCCTTCTCATGCAGGAAAACCTCTACCACCGCTGCTGGCACTTTGTTTCTCGAGTTAAACTGGGAGTAGCAAATTCACCTGCTAGCCCTGCTCAGGCGATAGCCGGTAGCAGCTGCTTAGAGGGTAGGAAGAGGAGCAGCTTGAGTGCTAAAGGCTTGCGGAGTGGGTAATGGTGGAGGAATGATGGCGCGCCTCCAAAAGGCATATCCTGCGTGAGTTAGACAGAGCCCTGCCCAGGGTTCTCTCCGAGGGCAAACCTGGGGAAGAGGAGGAGTGGAGGAGGTGTCAGTCACACATTTGGTCCCTACGAGCTGGATGCCTTTGCCGCAGCCTGCAAGGGCTGGGGTACCCAAGCACAGAGAGGGAGAGACGCCAGAAAAGGGAAAGGAAAGAGAAAGCTACACTGCCATCTATCGCGGAGAGGAAGCCTTATGCCCCGAGCACCCTCACTTGCATCTGGGAGACTCATTCACCTTGCATCCCTGGGGCCGGGGCGGCGTGGAGAAGACTTGGGGTCCTGGCTGGCTCATGGCCTGGAGCAGGGACCCACAAGAAGATGAGACGCCCAGCCACCAAGGTTTTCTGTCTCCAGATCATGGCCCTCAAGCTGTCCCGATCTCTCATATCCCATAGTGGGTAGAGCAGAGGAGGAGGGAAAAGCTCTCCTGGGGTGGGCAGAGGAACACTGAGAAAGGGGGATAAAGAGAGGCGATGGGGGAACAGAGGGGGCTAGAGGAATAGAGAGAGAACAAGGGGAAGAGAGAGAATATAGAAAGGAATAACGGGGAAACAGGAGAAGAGGAAGAGAGAGAGATGTGAGGACTGAGACCTGAGTTAGGTCTCTGAGAGACCGCACAAGAGACTGGTAGATTTGGTTTCACGCATAGAAAACAGCTAGCGGCTGGTGGGAGGAGGTCAAGCTTGAAGGACCCTTTCCATTGTTTCTGGGTTGTTTTTTTTTTTTTTTCAACCTTTTGAATTCTGGTCCATGTGACTGTATTATTTCTATAAAATAACAGATTTAAAAACCGTTGGCTGTTGGTTTCAGCTCAGGTCATGATTTCAGGGCCATGAGATTGAGCCCCCTGTTGGGCTCTGCACTCAGCAAGGAGTCTGCTTGGGATTCTCTCTCTCCCTCTCTCTCTCTCTGCGCCCCCCCCCAATCAACTCTAAACAAATTCAAACAAATAAAATCTTTTTAAAAAGATAAAGATGAATCCCAACAACCAGGGGCGCCTGGGTGGTTCGTTGATGAAGCATCTGTGTCCAGCTCAGGTCATGATCTTGGCGTCCTGGGATGGAGCCCCGTGTCAGGTTTTCTGTTCAGTGGGGACTCTGTTTTCCCTCTCCCTCTGCCCCTACCTCCCCCACTCGCGCTCTCTCTCAAATAAATAAATAAAATCTTGAAAAAGCAAAGCAAAACAAAACCACAATCAATGAAAGGACCCCATCTTTGTCACTTTCTACCCACTAAACTGCAAGCAAGTCAC
Source organism: Meles meles (assembly GCF_922984935.1). NCBI lineage: Eukaryota > Metazoa > Chordata > Mammalia > Carnivora > Mustelidae > Meles > Meles meles. The sequence continues at coordinate 68,059,574 of NC_060081.1, read as the reverse complement.
CGGCAGACTCCTAGTCTAGAACTTGGACAGTCATCAGCCACACCGAGGGTTGCTGTGGCTCGGGAAGATCTCACCAACAAGTCTTCCAGCCCTGAGTCCAGCACCCAGACCTGCTGTTCTCAAGCTCCCGGTAATGAACGGAAGTGACTTCAGAACCGATTCCATCCCGTCTCTGAGCCTGTTCTCTCTTCCGTCTCCTTCCCGGGGGAAGGATAACCCCCAGCCTCCTGGGAAAAGCGCTACTACACAAGCCAAGCCCTGAATGTATGTTTGGTGTTTCAGAGTTGATCCGGCTCTGGACTTCATGCCCTGATGACCTGGTCGACACCCCACCTCAACCCAGAGTCAGGGGAGACCTGGATGGAATGATTAAGAATAGAGACCGTGGGGCGCCTGGGTGGCTCAGTGGGTTAAGCCTCTGCCTTCGGTTCAGGTCATGATCTCAGGGTCCTGGGATCGAGCCCCACATCGGGCTCTCTGCTCAGCAGGGAGCCTGCTTCCCCCTCTCTCTCTGCCTGCCTCTCTATCTACTTGTGATCGCTCTATATATATCAAATAAATAAAATCTTTTAAAAAAAAGAATAGAGACCGTGCCCCGCATCCTGTGCTGGAAGTGGTCACTTTATTGGTTGGAAAAGAAAGAAGCAATGCTCAGTCCTGGAGGGAGTGCAGAGGCCAGAAAGAGGGGAGGGTAGCTGGGCTGGAGCCAGGCAGGGCCGGGTAGACATGTCCGCTCCCCCACTCCTTAGGCTGTGGTGGCCGGAGCTGGAGGAAGAAAATCATAATAACACATCAACGACAATATCCAAAATACCAGCCAAGAGGACCTGGAGCTTAAATTCTGGACCAGAGCTCCCCTAGTCTCCCTTTCCACTCCACGCACAGCAAAGCCTTGCCTTCCTGAGGCTGGGGGGCTCGGCCTGCATGGCTCTGCGGGTCCTAGACTCATCTCCTATGCTTCAGGCCATCCTGGGACAGACATACCTGGGTAACCACGTCTCAACTGACCACAGCAGCCTTCCTGGGGTCATTTGTCTCCCTGCAAGCCCCTCAACCACCAGAAAGTTCCACCATGCCCCCCTTCTTTAGGTTAAGCTGGGATTAGCTGGTCAAGGAGATCCTATTGATCCCATTTTAGAAGCATAACAATGGCAGCTCAGGGAGGTAAAAACTATTTAAGTGTCAGAGCTGAAATCTGAACCTGGGTCTTCCTGGCCACGAAGTCCAGCCACACCCCCACCACATGGAGGCAAGGGATGGCTGGCATCATTAGAGAGCTCTGAGCCCTCGGGAGACTGTGGTTCCCGCTCAGGCACTGGACAGACCCCTCGAAATAGCAACCATGGGGCCTTGGGCACATCCTCCCCTCTCGGTGGTCTCGGTCTTCTCATCTGTGCAATAGTCGGTCCCACCAGTGACCCATCAGTTCCTGGGCTGAGAGCCTCTCGAACTAGCCCCCCATCAACAATGAGATTTCAACCACAGGGTGCTTCCAGCTTCTTTCTCCTCCTATACATCACCCCACTACTGACCTTCGGGCCATCCTTGAGGACGGGCCCATGGTCATCCCTCTGCAAAGCCTCCTGTCTCGACCACTCCACCGCCCGCCCCTGGGAGGCCTTCCTCCTCTGCTCCCACAGCACTCAGTCCTTCCCTCACCACGGCACTGAGGAAAAGCATTGGGAGTGTCCGTCCATCCGTCCGCCTCGGCCACGGGGCTGCTCTGTGAGGAAGGGCTGTGGTCACCTTCTGTCCCAGAATCTGACACAGAGACCTTGGCACAGCGCTAGATCTGCCAGTGGGCCAACCAAACGCGCTTCGGGCCTTGTATTTCTTTACTTACTCACACTTTCTCTAGGACTTAGTATTGTTTTATTTTTAGTTGTAAGTAGGGGAGAGAGACACTCCACAATCCTTTCTTTGCACAGTCAGAGCCACCGGAGGTGATCAAACACAGCCCCCACCTGCCACCAAGCAAGTGCTTGTCACACTTCGAATACACATTTGATGTCTGCCACGTGTGTCCTGAAAAGCCAAGCTTTTGGCGAAACTAAAGATCAGTCTTTGGCCTCCCATGGGCCACGTGTAAAGAGCTTGCCACCTCCCTGTCCCCTCCAGGTCCTGTCCACTGTCCCCTCTCTCAGGACACAGCTGCTCCTCCCTCCCCTGACTTTCTAGGTGCATGCTACGGAAACAGAGTAAATCTTCTCTTTCCCTGCAGCCCAATTCATCAGCAAATACTGTCCCATGAATAATGTCACTCATCAGCGAATACTGTCCCATCCACCTTCACATTATGTCCCAAACCCAGCCACTTAGCTGCCGGGGTCAGTCATCTCCGGGCTGGCCTCACACAGGAGCCTCCTGCTGGTCTCCTGCTTCTGCCACTCCCCCTCTACAGTCTCCTCTCCATCCAGCAGCCTGAGCAATCTTTTCAGGTCTAAGCCAGAGCATGCCCATTTCCACAGAGGCAACATCTCCAGGTCAAGACCAAAGTCCTGTAGTGACATATCAAGCCCCCAAGGAGCTGCTCCATTTACCCCTGACCTTCCTCTTCCTGTGTTCTCCTGGCTCTCTTCCAGCCTCCTGGCTTTTCCTGAAACACCAGGGACACTCCTGATGTTGTACCTGCTGCCCCTCACCTTTAACACCACCACGCCCACCCCCACCCCCGGGATCCTCATAGCCTCGAGTTTTGGCAAGTCTGTGTTCAAATGCCGCCTTCTGGGTGGGACCTTCCCTGAGTGCCCCTGTTTAAAAAAAAAAAAAAAAAGCAGCCCTGCTTCCTGCCCACTCTGCCCTACCCCTACCCCAGCACGCCCATCCCTGTTCTGTTTCCTTTTTCTCCATGGCACTTTTCTCCTTTGAACATTCCACAGAATCTACCCGCTTATGTATTTTTCTTCCATTGGCCTGTAAACTGCATCAGAGAGAAATTTTTGTCTGATTTGCTCATTCATGCATCATCCTCAGTACCCAGGGCCGGGCACCGCTCAGGACAGATGCTCAGCAGAGACTTGTGGAGGGCATGAAAGCAAAGAAATGGACAGAGAGTGAAGAGCGGTGTGCTGGCCCAGGCCCTCCTTTTCAACCACCTTTACAGCTAGGCATCAGTGCACCCTCCCTCCCCTTCTCGTCCCCCACCCCCACCTACCTCAGAAGACAGGAGTGACACAGGACACCTTCCCACAACCATTGTAGCAGCATTTCAACAGGCCAGGACACTGGCTATCCACCAGGCACTGGTCCTGGCAAAGGCCGAGCTGGGGGAAGTCAGTGTTCACCTTGGGGCAGGAACCCTGCTTTTCTGGGAAGAAAAAGGAGCAAGGGGAAGGGGGCAGAGAGGATGCCGGGAGATGAGTGCTTGTCCACAATGCTGCCCTCCCCTTGTGTCACATACAGGACAGCTGTCTGTCGGCCTAGATCCCGGGGGTACCTGGGGAGACCACCTGCAAACCCCTCCTTCTCCTGCTCCCTCCATCCTTGATTTTGGAACCACCCAACACCAGGCTGCTGGAAGAACTAAAACCAAGACTTGAACGCAGTCTCTGGTCATCCATTTGCACAGACACACTCACACACACACTCACACACCCTCTGTTCCACTTCCTGGGTCAAGGAGAAGGGAACTGGGCTCAATTCCCAGGAACCCCAAGAGCAAGCCCAGCCCAAGGTCAAACACAGGCACAGAACTGGCTGATTAGCTCAACAGGACAGGAGTGGCTGCCTTCCCAGCACAGAGAAATCCATTCCCTTGAAAAGGGCAGATGTGGACACTGGGTTCCCTAGGATAAAGGGGAATCAGGAACCTTTTACTGACAAAACACGCCCCTGCGGATAGAGCATCTGCTCTCTACAGAGACGTTTTCTGTGTGTTATTTCATTTAGTCCCCATGTCAGTCCCACAAAATTTGGGATTATCATTCCCATTCTGATGACAAGAAAGCAGAGGCTCAGAGATGTAAAGCAACTTGTTGAGGATCCCACAGCTAGCAGGTGGGCAGCTCTGAGATTCTAGTTCAAGAGGCCATCTGCCCCCATCCCTCTTCCTGCCTCAGGCGGTCCATCTGAGACAAAACAAACAAACAAACAAACAACCCCAGCAAAGCCTGCACCTACAAGTAGGCATGCCTTCTGTCCCCCTCCACCTTACTCATCTGTCTGTCTGTCTCTCTTTCTTTCTCAATCCTCACGTCTCCTGATCCTTCTCTCTCTGCTCCAGATTAGAAGGCTCCAGACCCAGTAGCTACCCCTGATGGGCCAGTCCTCCCTCTACCTATGTCTGAGGTCTCTAATTGCAAACCATCCCAGCCCCTACTGGGGACTCCGAAAATAACGGAGAGGGAGAATCCTGGGGCTGTGTTCTGGCTGAAGACCAGCAATCACCACAACTTGGTGCCCCAGGTTATATCCCTGCTTCTAGTCCTCAGTTTTCCCCTGTGAAAAATGAGAAGCTTGGATTTCATGTTGTCTAAAGCCACTCCCTGCTCTGATGAGCGTTCCCATAACGGAGGTGGGGGGGGCAAGCTCTAGCAAGGACCTTTTGTGGACCCCCAGCGCTTTCCATAGTTCTCTCAATCTTTAGAGTGTTAGAGCTTGTTTTAAATACAGGAAGAGAGGAGGGGGTGCTCAAGGAGGAGTCCTGATTTCCTTCAAACCAGCCTTCCAGAAGGGGCAAAAGTTGAAGCCCCTCTCTGTGACTCCTCCCCAACCAGTGAGTGACAGTGTGACCTTGGGCAAGAGTCTTCCTGTCTGACACTCACAACCACATCTTCGGGCTGGGCTGGGCGCTCCCCTTAACGTGTAAAGCCTCTTTCTTGGTCTGGACAGAGGAATCCGGGGAGTCTTGCTAGGCCAGGCGCTCCAAGTCCTTCCCCCAAAGCTGGAGGACGCCCCAGGGGAGGGACTCCAAGAGGGTTGGGCGCCCCAGGTCTTGGGACCCAGCCCGCTCTCGCCAGTCCCGGGCTTCCCCGAGGCTCCAACCCGCAGGGGAGGAATCTATGAACCAGGTGTCTTGACCTCCGGGAACACCGCGAACACCGTCCCATCTGGTGCTTGCCCGGAAGTCCGTCACGCACTAGGGAATGGAATCCAGCCTGGGGTGGGAGACCGCCCCCCCGCCCGCCCACCCCTCCACCTCCCTCTGAGCTTCAGCGACGCCTTTGTCTCCCCCGGGCCCCGAGGAAGCGTGAGGGCATTTGGTTCCATCCGTCTCGACTCTGCTGGGGACCCTGGAGTTGGGGGGCCCTCTTCCCGGATCCGGAAGCTCTGCCTCCTCCAGCCCACCCCGCCCTTCCCTGCCCCTCCCCAGGCGCCCCGGGGTTACCGTTGGGCAGGTGGCAGATGGTGGCGCAGCCGGCCTGGCAGCACTTGAGGTTGTCGGCGCATTGGGCGTCAGAGAGGCACTCCTGCGTGCAGTTCAGGTCGGCCTGTAGCTGAGGGCACACGCCGGGCTTCTCCGCTTCTCCACCTGGGAGGCGCACGGTCAGTGGACGCGGAGCCCTCGGCTCAAAGCGAGCCCACCTCCTGCGCCCGGGGCTGCAGATCTCAAGCTCCAAGAGATTCTCAGTCTCTAGCCCTAGGCGCCCCTCTTCCAGCCTTCAGAGGGCCCCACCTCCAGGCCGAGGGCCCCGATACTTGGAAGTACGGGGTGGGGGGTACCGAACCCTCATCCTCAGCGCCCTCAATCTTTAGGGATCCCCCCCGCACAGCTGAACATCCAGGAGCTTCCGACGTCTAAGCAGAGGGTTCCCCCCACCGGCCACGTTTAGCACAGAGCCTCTGCCCCAAATTTTCACAGTGAGCTTCCCCACCTCCAGCACACTGGACCCCACACCCCAAGCTCCAAGGGTCACCACCTTCAGGAACCAGGGAACCCTCAAATTTTAGTCTTCATGTGTCTCCCCACTTCCGCCCCAGGAATCCCCATTTCTTCAGTTCCCAGAGAGCCTACGTGCGCCTCCGCCGGGCCCAGTCCTGGCTAGTGCTCCTGGAACGGCCCCTCTGGGCCCCAGGGCTGTCCCCGCCCCGCTCACCTGGGACGCGGGGGAGGCCGAGCAGCAGCAGGCCGAGAAGGAGGACGACGGCGAGGGGACCCGGGCGGCAGGCGGGCATGGTGCTGCGCCGGGGCGGGGTGCAGGTGTGAGCCGCCGCCGGGATGCGGGGATTTAACCACGCGCTGGGGAGGGGGGGCGTGGGGTAGGGGTGGGGCCGCGCCCGCGGGGGGAGGGGGCTCAGTGGCCACCGCGGGCTGGCTGCCACCTCAGACCATTTCACAATCCTTGGGGATCAGGTGTCACTCTTGGCCCCGGTGGGAACCAGGAACCTGAGCAGCTTCCAGGCCTGGCGCAGTTCGACCAGCTGCAGCCGGACCCTTGTCCACTCCTCCCCTCCCGCCTCCCCGCTGGGGCCTGAGCGCAAGGTTGCGGGCGGCCAGAGCTTGGTCCAGGATTCCTGGGTCTCCCTGTAATGTCCCCGGGGAAGGAAGGACTGGGCCCACAGGGAGGCAAATAGAGCTTGGGGATTAAGTGGTTGGCCTTGGGGCGGCCAGATCAGAGCGCAGATCCCGTTTAAGGATTCACGGCAGAGGTCTGGTGTAGTCACACACAGCACTTAGTGGGGGCTATAGAAAAAGCAGTTATTATTGATAAATGAACCCATTTGACGCAAGAAACCGAGGCCCACGAAAGTGAAACACCTAACAATCTCAAGAGAGTTTTGGATGTGCGTTTCTCTTTTCCTCTTTTCTTTTCTTCTTCTTTTTTTTTTTTTTTTTTTTTTTCCTCCTCTTTTCCAGACCAACGCTCTCTCCGGGCTGACTGTGTGCCAGGCTCTACACTCAGCGTCTCATGGAGTCTCACAATCTTCCCAGGAATAGAGAGTTACTATTATCATCAACTGTATATGCCTGATGAACCACACTTCAGGGGTTTAAACCCTTCTCCCAAGGTCCCAGGCCACGCTCTAGAGACAAGGTTTTGAACCCACACCTGCTTCCTCCAAGCCCCCTCCTTTTTTCCCCCATTCCAGCATAAATATTCACTAGGTGCCCTACTGCCTATAGAGCAAGACAGGGGGTGGGGGACGGGTAGAGAAAGTAGTTAAAGGAGCCCTCTGTCTGGCACTGACCGTGGGGGTGAGGACTGGCTGTGACTCCCATCTTCACTGTTTCCTAGCTGAGGAACCTTGAATAAATCAGTTCTCTATTCTGAGCTTCCGTTCTGCCATCCACAAAGATAATGTTGACATAAGAATTCAGGGAGAACATGAATGTGGAAAGGCTGTGTCCTCATTGAGGGCTAGGTCCGCAGGATTGACAGAGGAACTCCAGCCAGCAGGTAGCAGATAAACGGCTGGGAGGGCTCCTTAAATGCTGTCTACTGTCACCAACGAACCTGATCAGGATACACCGACGCCTTAGAATCCAGGCTGGCAAATGCCAGAACAGAGTTACCCAGGGCATTGGACGAGAGACCCTTCCTGCTCCAGCAATCTGAGATTCTGTAAGCCCCAGGAGGTTTTTGCCGCTGGAGGCTAGAGGGCATCTGGGGCACTGCGCACTGGGATGATAGATGAGTAGAGCTTTGGTGACATGAGTGTATCAGGCCACTGTCCCCACAGATGGCTCCTGGTAAAAGAGGTTAAGAATGACTCCCTCGGGGATGACTGGGTGGCTCAGTCGGTTAAGCAGCTTCCTTTGACTCAGGTCATGGTCGTAGGGTCCTGGATGGAGCCCCGCAAGGGGCTCGGTGCTCAGTGGGGAACCTGCTTCTTTCTCTCCCTCTGCCCCTCCCCCTCGCTCATGCTCTCTCTCTCTCTCTCCCAAACAAATAAATAAGTAAAATCTTTTAAAAAATTTAAAAAAGAATGGGGCGCCTGGGTGGCTCAGTGGTTAAAACCTCTGCCTTTGGCTCAGGTCATGATCTCAGGGTCCTGCGATTGGGCCCCGCATGGGGCTCTGTGCTCGGCAGGGAGCCTGCTTCCTCTTCTCTCTCTGCCTGCTGCTCTGCCTACTTGTGATCTCTGTCTTTCAAATAAATAAAAATAAAATCTTTGAAAAAAAATAAAAATAAAAAATTTAAAAAAGAATGCCTCCCCCAACTTCCCATGCCAATCCTGGGGAATAGAGGGGTATTATAGTTGGGAGGGGCGGGGTCTATTTACTCGGAGCTCAGAGAGCAGTCCACAGCAACCAGGCAGGACCCAGGTGGGGGACAGCACTGGGCACGTTCCTGAAACTCAGTCCAAGGCATGCAGAGGCTTTGACGACCAGCCAGTTTTCGCTGTTGGACCCAATCGACTACTTACTAGACATTAAGACTTGGGCACACCTTCCCGGACCTACCCAGCTTCCCAGTCAGGGAAACTGCCCCTCCACACACACACCCCCCCCCCCCCCGCCTTCCCGGGTTCCCTGCTGTCCAGTCCTCTCTTCCTGCAGGAAAGCAGCTTCCTCTGAGGCTGAGGGGATCCAGTGCGGCAGAAGATGGAGACATCTCCTCTGCCAATGACCGATGGCATGAAAAGATGTTCGCTTTTGTGATGCTAGCCTCTGTGCCAGGAACATTCATATGTTTTCCCTTCTGCATAAAAAGTAAAAAGGGCAGAGGCTTTAGAACCAAACATATTCAGGTCTAAGTCAGCGATAGGCTACTTCCTGGTGTTGAATAACGAAAGTTAAACCAAGTATATTTTAACAGACAGCATTCCGTCTAGTGGGTAGAGGGGAGCTCCAAAGGGCCACGGAAAAGCAAAGGTTTTTTTTTGTTTTTGTTTTTTTTTTAAAGATTTTATTTATTTATTTGACAGAGAGAGATCACAAGTAGGCAGAGAGGCAGGCAGAGAGAGTGAGAGGGAAGCAGGCTCCCCGCCAAGCAGAGAGCCCGATGCGGGACTCGATCCCAGGACCCTGGGATCATGACCCGAGCCGAAGGCAGCGGCTTAAACCACTGAGCCACCCAGGCACCCAAAGCAAAGGTTTTTAAAGTTAGAGAAGGAGCAGAAGAAAGGAAATTATTAACAAAGAATCTATTGTTTTCAGCAAGCTCACCCTCCCAAGAGGAGCAGAAGGGGGTCTATCAGTAAATTTCCTAGCGCTGACCAGGAAATCCCAATGTTGACTGGTAAAACACTATGTTTCTAGGGGGTTGAGACTGCAGGTTAGGTATTAAGTGTTGGTTTACTGACTTGGGGCCCGAACCTAAGTTAAGCCATTTTGGGTGCCTGTGGTTTTCTTTTTCTTTCTTTCTTTTTTTTTTTTTTAATCAGCAAGACAGGAAACAACATGTGTTGGAGAGGATGTGGGGAAAGGGGAACCCTCTTACAGTGTTGGTGGGAATGCAAGTTGGTTCAGCCACTTTGGAGAACAGTGTGGAGATTCCTCAAGAAATTAAAAATAGAGCTTCCCTATGACCCTGCAATTGCACTGTGGTTTTCTTTTTTAACAATTACTTCCTTTCTATCAGAATTTCGGCTTAACCAAGAGATATGCTCAAAATGTAAGGCATTAGCATCACTCTCCAGCTCCTATCGGTGGTGCTCACAGACCCTGTTGATCTCTCCTTGCGTGAGGTACACGGGTCATGATGTTTTTGCTTAATCACCATGATATTCACAGGTTATGACTTCAGGTTCACATGCTTTAAATCAGTCATTTTCTTTGTTCCTTTTTTGAAGTTTCAGTGGTAGGGAGATCATTTGCATGGTGGCTAGCGGCTATGAACACACATTTAAAGCTTTTGAGAGGCTAGAACACAGCAGGAAGATTATGGTGATTGTTAGAAACAGGATAATTCCCAATATTTGGAGTGTGCTTCGAAGCCGTGGTCCCCAAGACCCAAACCAATCAAAATTAAGTAAGTCAGGGCACGTGGTGGCTCAGCCAGCTAAGTGTCTATTTTTGGCCCAGGTCATGATCCCAGGGTCCTGGGATTGAGCCCCGAATTGGACTCCCTGCTCAGCAATGAGCCTGCTTCTCCCTCCCCCTCTGTCCCTCTCCCTGCTAGTTCGTTCTCTCTCTCTCAAATAAAAAAATAAAATCTTTAAAAAAATTTAAATGAGTCAAAGAAAGACCCCACTGAAGGAGTCATTCTTTCAGGCCAAGTGCTTTGTTCAGTGATTTTATGTGAATCAGTTTTGACTTCCCCAGAAGTTTTAATCCCAGGATCGCAGGTGGTGTTGGCTACAGCAGACACCTATTGGTTCAGCTAAAAGATAATCAAGGGCTATTTTATTACCAAGAACGACCTTGGCCAGACACTCTAAGGATCTTTGTTGGGCAACAATTGCTTTGACAGCAAATGACGCAATTTCAAGAATTAAGTTCCCGATCACAGCCTCACTTACATCTATCCTTAATCAGGGAGGTAGGAACCTACCAAAAGGAGTGAGTCCTGAATCATGAAAACCTCCTGGTAGATCTTTTGTAATTCAGGATGTAAATTTCAGGACTGCCTTGCTTTGTTTGAGAAAAGTTAAGGGCGTAGTTAGCTGTTCCCCTAGCCTGAAATAAAAAGTGGTTTTAAATTCTAGGCGTTAACCCCTTCAGCAGTGGCTGAGGAGATACAGATGAAGGTGCTTTTCCAGGCCAACGCCAGAGTAAAGGAAAGGAAGGGAAGGGGAGTGTCCTGTTTCAAGTATGAAGTCGATCGGTCCTCTTGGATGGAGGCCGTCTACCTGGAAGTCAGCTACTTCTCTTCCTTGTCAACTGGACTTGGAGGTCTCCAGCATCCATACGGGATCAGGTAGTAGGTGGAAGCCTCCTTTACCTGTGTGATGTGTCCCCAAGGCTCAATACCTTCTAGTTTTGCAGCAGGGTTTGTCATCAGGAACACTTGGTAGGGTCCTTTCCAACGGGGCTCAAGGGCTGTCCTCCTCTGATGATGTTTCTAGAATACCCAGTCACCGGGCTTTTAGACTGTGACCAATAGGTTCCTTTTGAATTAGGATCTGGAAAGACTTCCTTAACCTGTTGATGACAGACTTGAGCATAAGACTTTAGAAGCTTACAGTAGCTAGGCATACTGAACGAGACAAGGGATCCGCGGAAGGTTGTATACTGATGGAATTCCAAGAAGTCCGCAACGTTTTCATGAGGCGTTGTATGACCTGTCCAGTGAAGTGAGAGCTTCGGTCCCTGGAGATGCTAGAAGATCTATCCCAAGTGAGAAACACATTTTTTTTTTTTTAATTTGACAGACAGAGATCACAAGTAGGCAGAGAAGCAGGCAAAGAGAGGAAGGGAAACAGGCTCCTTGCTGAGCAGAGAGCCCGATGCGATGTGGGGCTCAATCCCAGGATCCTGGGATCATGACCTGAGCTGAAGGCAGAGGCTTTAACCCACTGAGCCACTCAGGCACCCCGAGAAACACATTTTTAACAGTTTTCTCCCCACACCATGAGGGCAACAATCTTGCAGTAGGGAAAAGGTCCAGCCCATCGAGAAAACATGTAAGAGAGAACAAAAACATATTGGTAACTCATACTTGGTGGCCGTTAAAAAAAAAAAAAAAATCTGGCTGCAGGTGTTCAAAGTGTCCAGAGGAAGGAGGTCTGAGGCCCCTGGAGACAAAAACAAGATTTCCAGGATCATGGACTTGACAAGTCAGACATTGCATAGACTGTTTTTTGCAATATTCTAGAAGTCTTTCCACCAATGTCCATTTATAATTGGAGTCATCTTAAATGCCCTTGTGGTGGGCGAAGGAATGCAAACACCAAAAAATGGGGTTTGTCAGGGAGCCAGGAAGAACCAAGCAGGCGTCTTGGTTTTCCCAGGGCCCCTTTGTTTAATGTATAGCCATTGTTTATCCACCTTAATTTCTCTGCTTGAGGAGCTAACTGTTGCCTAGTTACCAGGACATCAGGATGGCAAAGGTCTGGAAATGAGGGGCCATTACTATAAAAGCAGAACGGACTTCACCCCCATGGGCCACAACCTTACAAAGACAACATAGAGAAAGCGCAGTATTACTGCTTATTTGACATTTCCCACGCAGCTGGACATGTCAAATAAGCCTGCCTACTTCAGCCAATCTTTTGGAATGTTCCAGGTTGAAGACTGAAGCAGACCAAAAGTATTTAAAAACAAAAACACACACACAAAAACAAAACCTTTGTCCTTTTAACAGAGAGAAAACCAAATTCTAATGTTGCGCCAGCTTACTCTTGATATTAAAACTTACTCATTCCAAAAGAAATCGTGCAAAAGACACAAATAAACAATTCACTAGTAAGTAAAATAAAAGAATAAATAAATAAAACCAAACAAACAAAAAGCCAGCAAAACCTCCACCTTATTCATTCCAATCTTCTCAGTCCTGACCGCATATAAAATTCCTTCCCAAAGGGGGCGCCTGGGTGGCTCAGTGGCTTAAGTGGCTCACCCTTGATTTCTGCTCAGGTCATGACCTTGGGGTCCTGGGGTAGAGCCCAGTGTTGGGCTCCTTGCTTCGTGGGGAGTCTGCTTGAGGATTCTCTTTGTCCTTCCCCCTGCTGGTGCAAGTTCTGTCTCTAAAATACATAAATCTTTAAAAAAAATTCCTTCCCAAAGATTTTTTTTTTTTTCATGAAACTTCTACAACTTTCTTTTTTGACATTCAAGTGTTGTCCTCAGGTTTCCCTCTTTAAATAACCACCCTTGGGGTGCCTGGATGGCTCGGTTGGTTGAGACTGTGACTCATGATCTCTGCTCCGGTCATGAGCTCTTGGTCAGAAGATGGAGCTTGGCACAGGGCGTGGAGCCTGCTGAAGATTTCTCTCTGTCCTTCTCTCTCTGCCCTTCCCACCCTCCCTCCCCCTCTGTCCTTCCCACCCTCCCTTCCCTCTCTCTCTCTCCCTCTCTCTTTCTAAATAAATAACCAACCACCCTCACATTAGGACAAAATTACTTTCGTTTCCCTCAATAAAAATGTATTTCTGTTTGGGCACCTGGGTGGCTCAGTGGGTTAAGCCTCTGCCTTTGACTCAGGTCATGATCTCAGAGTCCTGGGATGGAGCCCCGCGTCGGGCTCTCTGCTCAGTGGGGAGCCTGCTTCTTCCTCTCTCTCTCTGCCGGCCTCTCTGACTACTTGTGATCTCTCTGTCAAATAAATAAATAAAATCTTTTAAAAAAAAAACTTTGAAAAAAAATGTATTTCTGTTCCCATTTTTTTTCTTTTTTTAATACCAAAAATACACATCTTACTTTCTCGCATAGTTGTTTCCTTTATTAGAATTTTTACGTCTTAGAAAATTTAATTTCTACTGAAAGCTGATAAGAAGCAATTGTGACCTGTTACACCAGCATTCTCAAGATTGGCAAATTGATAAATGTATTTCATAATTTTTAGGAACATACTTTTTCCGAGTATAGTATAGTCTTTTAATAAAACATGCTTACTAACAGACCCAAATTTATCCTTAGTTTCTCTGCAATAAGGAAGCCAAAATTCGGTACGTTCAGTAATTAATGTTGCAGCATTTTATCTTATTTGGAAATGATCTAGATCTTTAATGAATTTAACTTAACTTACACTTAACCTAACTCAGCAAAACTTAAAGGTGTTAGGTTACCAAAAAGATTAGGGAGTCTTTTTAAAGTTTACCTAAAAATTGTTTTATTTTATTTTATTTATGCCTGTTTAATTTACTCATTATTAACAATTATGCTTAGATTACCCATAAGAACTTTATAAGACATCAAAGTCAGTCATTCTCCCAAGCTATTAAAGTTTTCCTTTCTTTTGTAACAGAGATCATATCAACTTATTTAACTGAAGTAAACCCTGGCAGAATAAAAGTCTTAATGTTAATACTGATAACTCTGAAGACTATTTTTTAAAGTTTATTTATTTTTTTAATAATCTCTACACCCAGCGTGGGGCTCGAACTCAGGACCCTGAGATGAAGCACACTCCACGGACTGAGCCAGCCAGGTGCCCCAAGACATGTCTATTTTCCATAAACAAACAATGGAACGTTTTCCTAGATTAAATGAACTTGAAAAAAAAATGGGGGTTAGTTTCTATCTTTCTGAGAGTTTTAGAAGGCCCAATCCTTACAAGTGCTTACGTTCAAACCTACTAAACAGGGCTCTAATGCAAATTAATGTTAGCGGTGTCACCCAGAAGTAGAACGGGATCTCACATTTACAACAGACGCATAAACACACAGATGTAAAGACCTTATAGTTACTAAGATTCGTGGAAAAGATTTATTTTTATTTTTTTCTTTTATTATTTTATTATTATTTTAATTTCTTTTCAGTGTAACAGTATTCATTGTTTTTGTATTTGTCCCTGGGATTCCTCTTTAAGAAGCTATAGAAGAGTCTGGGCACAGGAACCGTTCATGCCCGCCCCTCCCCCTTCTTTTCCTCAGTCTCAGCTGATTGTGGGCTGTGCTCACTTTTCAAGGACAAGATAAGATGGATGACTTCAAAGATCAGAGAAAGAATGCAAGTGTTTCTAAGAAGGACTTTGGTTTTCTAAAGCCAGTAATTTACAAGCTGTTTAACATCCGTGGGGAAAGTTTAGGGCTTGGTAAAGGGAGAGGAAAACTTTCCCATCTTGTAAAGATTTGTAAGATGTGGAAAATTGCTTTCCAATTTTTCAAAGAATTGCTTTGTACCCTCAGTGTCCTCCCAGGCTGGCCCACCTCTCCAAGCCCCTTATCCTCAACTTGCTTCCATCCGTTTGAGCAGGTAGTAGTCATTTTAAGTATCTCCAGCAGTATGGAGCAGTATTGAGTAACTCTCCTCCGTCCCCAAAGAGGGTGCAAGGAATATCACCTTCCCCAAACCCAAATCACTGCCAGTGAGAGCCAAAAGGAAGAACCAGCCACCTGTCTGCCCAGGCAGGCAGAAAGCCCAGCCCAGTGCCAAGGACACCATGCAAGAGGACAGTAGTTATCTCTGGCGGAGAAAGGATCAATCACCAGTGGGTCCAGATTAGGACAACATGAAATTGTGTTTTCCTCTCTCGACCAGGCACTACAGACAGGTTCAGAAGAGATGATTCTGGTCAGAATTTTCACCCTTGGGACACGTGGGTGGCTCAGTGGGTTAAAGCCTCTGCCTTCAGCTCCGGTCATGATCCCAGACTCCTGGGATCGAGCCCTACATCAGGCTCTCTGCTCAGCAGGGAGCCTGCTTCCTCCTCTCTCTCTGCCTGCCTCTCTGCCTACTTGTGATCTGTCTGTCAAATAAATAAAATCTTAAAAAAAATTTTTTTTCACCCTTTGGGGGCTCCTGCGGTTTTCTCAGGATCCACACCCCACCCCAGACTCTGGTTTCCCTTTGGCCATTTAAGGAAATAATGTAGCAATTTACCAGAGAATCCCTTCAGTTCTGACAACTCTACTGATGGGTGGGGGGTGAGGAGGTGGCAGGCGGGGCGTCATGGTGGTGGTTCACTGTAAGTCCATTAACTGTAGACTTTTCTTTAGCGTGAGTAGTCATTTCAGAGCGGAAAACCATTCGGAGAGGGGATTGGTAGAATGAGCGTTCAAAGGAGGACGGGTGGGATAGAGGGGGCGCCTGGGTGGCTCAGTCATTAAGGTTTGCCTTTGGCTCAGGTCATGATCCCTGCCTGGGATCAAGCCCTGCTAGGGGCTCCCTGCTCAGCAGGAAGCCCGCTTCTCCCTCTCTCACTCCCCTGCTTGTGTTTCCTGTCTCACAGTCAAATAAATGAAATGTTAAAAAACAAAAACAAAAACCAAGGAGGACCAAGGGGAACGGGGAGTTACATCCGTCTGACAGATGTTTGTCTTAGGAACCTCTTCCATCTTTAATTCTTTATTAGCCTTTTGCAATGAATCTCTTCATGAAACTACTTTGGAATTTTGAAAGCTTTTGGAGACTTCTGCGTGCCAATTAAAATAGGGTTCCCATTTTAACTTGGGAACCCTTGCTTTCAAGGGCACTTCTTTTTTTTTTTCTTTTCAGCATAACAGAATTCATTGTTTTTGCACCACACCCCGTCCTCCATGCAATACGTGCCCTCCTTAATACCCACCACCTGGTTCCCCCAACCTCTCACCTCCCCCCCCCACCGTGCCCCTTCAAAACCCTCAGGTTGTTTTTCAGAGTCCATAGTCTCTCATGGTTCACTTCCCCTTCCAATTTCCCTCAACTCCCATCTCCTTTCCATCTCCCTATGTCCTCCATGTTCTTTGTTATGCTCCACAAATAAGTGAAACCATATGATACTTGACTCTCTCTGCTTGACTTATTTCACTCAGCATAATCTCTTCCAGTCCTGTCCATGTTGCTACAAAAGTTGGATATTCATCCTTTCTGATGGAGGCATAATACTCCATCGTGTATATGGACCACATCTTCCTTATCCATTCGTTCAAGGGCACTTCTTAAATGATCTTACCTAATTGGACATTCTCCATCACGGCCATTGTATTTCCGGGTGTAATTCCCCCGAGGACAGGCAGCAGTCTGGTAGGACCCTGACCCCAAGTGAACCAAACCCACATTTCTGCCCAGCTGTAGCTAGCTGCAAATAAGGTGCAATTCACATATTTTCCAGCTTTATTTTGGAGCCCCCAACCGGATGGCTACCAAGCCAAGTTCCTTAGGATACAAACAAGCTTTGTAAGATTTTGCCATTTTTGCTCAATGTCTGTAACTTCCAGGGTATAGTTCTTAGGCATAAAATAAGCAGATGTGCTGGAAGGTGGCACGCTTGACTCTAGAATTTAAGGATCCCATTAGCTAAGCCTTTGGGTTTCTTGGAGCTGAACTAATACCTAAAAAGGATATGCCGAGGGGTTGTGGATTGTGTGTGCTTTACAACATACCTCGTTGCCCAGAAATTTTCTTGAGATTGGCGGGTAAGCTAGTGGCCACCGAACCCATTCTGTGACCAGCTTACTCTTGAAGTGGGAAGCCCTCTAATACCCCTTAAAAGCTCAATCGGTACTCACCAATTTCTTTTTTCCACTTTTTTCTTTTTCTTTTCTTCTTCTTTTTTTTTTTTTCTTTTAGGGCTCTTTGGTTTCTGAGATACCCTTTAACAATAGCCTTTATCTATACAAAATAAGACGAACAAATGTGTACCTGGATGTACCAGCAGTAACCAAGAGTTGTTCCTGCGTCCCGGCCTACGAGAAGGCCACTTGTCATTTCTACCAGTCTCACCTGCTCCAAGGATTAGCATGTTGGCTCCCCTTTCATACATTCCACCCATTCTCCACTTGCAACTACATATGGGGGCTCCAATGGATACTCCCCACCAAGCTTTTAGCCCACAGCCAGCCTCAGATGCCAGGGAGCCACTGTGGACGTCTGTCCCAGTCAAGCCTTCCCAGACAGCAGCCTCAGCCACCATCTGACCTCATCAAGAACCCAAGCAAGAACCACTCAGCCGATCCAAGTCAACCTGCACAACCACGAGAAATAATAATGAATTGTTTTAAGCTGCTGAGTTTGGGGGATGTTCCTGATACACCAACAGGTGATCAGAACAGTGGTAGGCCAGATGAATAGGATATCTGCTCTCAGGGAGGCTACTCTCTAGTGGGAAAAAAAAAAGCAAATAAATTAGTAAATGGAAAGTACCCTTGTGGATGTGGATCGACGCTATGAAGAACATAAAGCAAGGTCGTGTGATTGTACGTTGGGGTTGGGGGAAACCAGGGATGGGCTCTCTGACAGGTAACATTTGAAGTGATACCAGAAAGATGTGTGAGATCTATCCATACGATCTTCTGGGGCCGAGTGTTGAGGAAAAGAAAGAAAAAACTAAAGGTTAAACTTCTGACATAGTCATCTTCGTGTGGAAGACAGTCCTCTTTCGCAGATCTAGATGTTCAGAAGTGGTAGAAATGGGCCACGGGGGTACTTTTGGTCTAGACTGATACTCAACACAGCTCAGATAAAATGCAGACTATTATATCGTTGTACTTTATAAATGATGGTTAAATGGAACGATTCAAGCCATGTTTATAGCTGTGATGCATGATATAACTTCAGGACTCTCTCAAAGTAGTCCTTCAGTAAAATATGTATCGTTGACTGTCTGTAATGCGCAAAAACGGAGTTATTTGTCACTGGGCGGATTTGAATGCTTAGAGCTGAAATTCAACATTCATATCATACCAGCCCGCTCTCACCGGTGCTGTGTTCCCCCTTGTGGAGTGAGCCACATGCCGGGAACGTGAACATCAGAACCACTCCCCAGTCTGCCTTCCCCTTCACCTGTTCACGGATATTTATTTACCAACGATTTTCTAAGGAGTTCTGGAATAGGAAAACGAAGCGTTTGTTCATCATTTACTAAGGGATTGTAAACTCGAGTTTTTCAACAACATAAAATGCCATTGTTAAAAAAAAAAAACAAAACCCTAAAGCAAGTCCAAAGGCCCTAAGGCAGGAACAAGCCTGACGAATGCCAAGAACAGTAAAACACGAGCACAGCTGGAGAGAGTGAAAGTCAGAGTTGGAAGTGGCAAAATCCAAGAGCTTGGCAGGGACAGGATCATGCAGGGTCTGCAATGCAGGATGCCTTCTCAGCGCGATGGAAGTCCTGGGCTAGTCTCAGCGGGGAAGTAGGGGCGTGAAATCATCTGATTTATTATTCTGGAAAATCACTCCAGCTGCTCTGAAAGAATGGATTGTAAGAGGGCAGCCACGGAAACTGGAGCTAGAGCGAGGAGACTTTTTTTTGCAGCTGACCCAGCAAAGGATCAATGGTAGCAGTCCCTTATATTAGGCAAAAGATCATGAATCACTTGGTGTTGTTCCGTCCATCACATCCGGAAGGCAGGGCTGACTTAGTAGGCTTGTCACCCAAAGGAAGACAAAGTCCCAGAGAGGGGCTGTGTGGTTACTGATTCATCATGCAGTTTCTACCTTTTGTACTGGAAGTTTCTACAGAAACACTAGCTCTTGGAGCTCTGAGCCGCCATGGGTGAGGTTTGACTAGCCTGCGGCTACCATGTTGTAAGGACGCCCAGGACACATGGAGAGGCCACAGTGTAGGCAGTCTGGGCCACAGTCCCAGCTAACCCAGCCTTTGAGTAATCCCAGCCCAGACAGGAGACTGAAGAAGCCACTAGATGATTCCAACTTCAGATGGAGTCCCCTTCAACTGTCTGAGTTTTCCCAGCTGAGGACCGAGGCTTTATGGAACAGAGACAAACCGTTCTCGCTGTGCCCTGTCCAAAATCCTGACCCATGGAATCCATGCGCATAGTCAAGTGACTGCCATTTTACACTAGCTGGAGCAGGGGGGGAAAGTTGGCAGGGTTTTTATAATGCTGTTGGCCTCATGAGTGAACTTCGTAGAATGAGAATAGGCTCTCTGTCAATTACTGACATGCCCACAGGAACATTCTGCAGCAGAAGTGAAGAAGATAGCCCCAGCCAGTCGTCTCATTATTTGCAAATGGCGTCTCCTTCCCATCCTACCAGAGTAGTTAAGAGTCAACATTTGGAGTCCAGAAGATCTGGTTTGAAGCCCAAATCTACCACTTCCTAGTTCTGCGACCTTGGGCAACTGACTTAACCTGTGGGGTCTTAGCTCCTTCATTTACAGGGTGAAATCGTACTTCTAACCTCGTATGGGCAACACGGATTAAGAGAGAGTTTTTCACAAAGCCGTCAAGACAGTGCCAACGTGCGGGCAATAGTTGTTGTTATAATGCCCTGTGGGGGCCCTACGGCCGATGCACCTGGCCCTGCGTCGTCCCAGTGGCCTCCGATGATGTCACCTCCCTTCAGGCTCAGGCAGCCTCGGCTTCTGGACCTAAGATGCTTTGCGCATGCGCTCTGCACCAGGTCAAGACGCCTAAAGATCCTTTGCCTTTGCAATATCCACTTTGTGAAGTAGAAAGAGAGGAAGAAGGAAACGGTTTCTCCTTCCCCGCAACATCCTTTCCCGGGATTTATCTGACCTTATGCTCCGTGCATTCCTGGGAGTTGGGCAGGGCAATTTTCTCTCTCCCTCTGCACCGGGGAAAGAACTGAAGATAAATTGGCATCTCGGGTTTAGGCAGCCTGTCGGGTCCGGGGGGGCGCGGGGGGGGCGGGGGCAGCCTGCACACACAGCCACACCCCAGGAATTGGTGTGGAAGGCTTCTCAGGGCTGTCTCTCCCCCACGAGAAATCTATCAGTAAAGCTCGTACCTCCTCACCATCTCCTCCCCAGGTTGTTCTCCTCTGCCATCTAGACAACTGTCAGGAGCCCAGCGACAGTCCTTACTGCCCCCATCCCCGTCTCCATCCAGCCACCAGGTTCTAAGATGCCCAGGTCCTTCCTCTGGCCTTCAGAGAAACTCCAGACCCTTAGCTTGACTTGCAAGGCTCCTGGGGTCTGGTGTCTGCTTTTACACCCGCGACTGTCTCACCCCCTTCCTCCCACTCATTCTGAATGTCTTCTTTTCCTTAAGCCGTCTCTAGCTTTCCCACCTACTTACAGCACTCCTCCTCTCCTCCCTCTGAGTAACTTGCTCACCCCTTGGGTCTCAGCTGCAAACTCACCTCCCTAGGGCTTCCCTCCCATCTACCACCACCACCACTTCCACCCTTGGCCGGGACCCTTGCTAACTTTCCCGTCACACCTTGCCCTTCCCCTTCACGTAGAGTCGCCACATGCATTGTTAAGCCCTTGTTCAATGTCTCATGGCATTTCCTGCTAGAAGGCGAAGTCCATGAGAGCAGAGATTGTGTCTGTCCTGCGTACCGATGCACAATAAGTATTTTATACTAATTATTTCTATTATTTTATGATCTGTGAACTTACTTCTGATACAAAAAAAAAAAGTTTTTTTAAAAAAGCAAATACCGAAAGAGGTGAGTCTTCCTTGTCATAGGGCAGGAGTGTGCGCGGATTCTGGGGAAGGTGACACTTCCCCCCGCTGCCATTAGGGGGCAGGCAGAGCTTTCCTAAAAGGGAGGTTCCCCCGGCTGAAGAAGAGGGGTCCTTGATCTCAAAGAAAACCAGCCCTGTCACCCACCTCTTGCGCACACTTTTGAGACAAGGAGGGGTGGGGCTGGGAATGGACCAGAGTGAGGCTTTGCTCTCAGAAAAGCAAGAGGACTTTAAGTTACTCCTGAGGAAGACTGGGACCCATTTAGAAGAGAAATTGTGACACGCCTTGGGCAGTGGAGGGACTTTCCAGGGACGGACTTCCGGGAGGTGACAGTCACACGAAAAAATGCTGTTGGTTCCTTTTGTTAATGCAGTCGACAGCACGTTTTTTAAAAGCACCCAGGAGCCAAGGAAACTAAAAATCTATGTGCTTTTAGAAAAGTTGCTTTGGTCTCTGGTGTTCAAAGCACTTCAGCACCATAACCGCTGTCGTCCTCAAAACTCCCCACACCTCAGGAGTTTCTTCAGGCAGATGCCATCTCCCTATTTTACCCAGAAAGCAACTGTGGCTCAGAGAGGTAAAGCGACTTGTCTCAGATCACAGAGCAACATCCAGAGCTGCCTCTCATCACTACTAAATCTGTTTTTATTACACTGTTCTAAATCAGTAATTAAATAATATATTTATCAAGAGTATTACTATTGCTGTTATCAGAGCTGTCATTCGCTGAGGGGGTCACTCTGCCAACCACTTGAACACTTGACATTTTACAAATGTCATATCATTTTCATCCTCAGCGTAATGCTATGAGATTGCGATGAGATGGAGAAAAGCAGCCCCGGACTTCTGGGAGCTGACCTGGCACACACAGTGGGTCTTTGCTGTTCTCCTGCTGGACGTAAACAATTTCACAGAACATCAGCTTCAGACAAGGCCATCCTGTGCTTGCGGTGGATCAAGACAAAAACATGACCCTCTGTGAGCTTGCTTGAACCCAGACAAAACATGAGTATTGCCCAAGCCACACAAATGAGCCAGCACCCCCTATCTTGGCCAATCTGAGGGGCTGCTGATTCATTTACATTTACCCATTACAGCTTTAACCCTTACATGGGATGGAGTTCCTTTCTTGTGGTTGAGATTAAGATACCCAATCAGAGAACTGCCCCATTTCCGGAGATCATCTGATCCAGAACAAAGCCAGCTTCCTTAAACCCGTCCCCAGATCACCCCATCAAGCCCAAATCCCCTAAGTCCTTTCTAACATCTTAATGAGAAGCATGTGGTTCCCCAAGGTGTAGGTTCTCCCCTGCTGCAATGAGTTATAATAAATCCAACTCATTCAGGTAGAAACAGGAGTGTTTTGGGTGGTATTTGGCTGGAGTTTTTAACAGGTATTTATTACCCTTATTTTATAAATAAATAAAGTGAAATTCAGAAAGGTTGAGAAATTTGCCCGACAACAAGGCCACGTGTGACAGAACCAGCTGTGTCTATGTTCTCTTTTGTTTAACGATCCCTGCTATTGGAGTCCAATCTGTGCCTCCATTTCCTCGTCTGTAGTGAGGCAGTTAGACTGCTCTCCAAAGGTCCCTCCAGCTCACATCTTCCCAGAGCAAGAGTGTGAAAACTTTGTCCAGGGCATCTGCTTGGGAAAGCTGGGAATTCTGGCTGGGGGTGGGGGGGTCTCCCTTTGGCTACGGACCCCCTGGATTCTCAACGAGTCATTCCCACAATGCCTTGTAGATGGGAAGATGTAATGATGAACTGAAGAGTGGTGCATCCTGGGAAATATCTCATGAACTTGGACTCCTGCCCATTACTTACCTCCTACCCACCTCCCTCCAGCGATCCTCTTTCAGTTGTTCCTATTTCCACAGTACCTGATTACCCCTCTCTTGCCCAACTGGGGGTAGCAAGTCAGGAGGGTGGTTCGGGACCTCTTACCTTAGAGACCATCCTCCTGTTCTTACACTAACCTCTCTCCCTCAACTTAATAAGGGGCATCCTAGAAGCCTCTGCATAAATTGTAGGGAGCTGAAAAAGAGGGATTCCTACTACTTTGAGTCCCCAGAATCTGAAAGCTGATGGAGGGGACTTAGCAAAATGTTGCACAAGAACCTAAAAGACACTTTATGGGAGATGGGTACTTCCTTGATGGCCATCTCCTAGTTTCTGCATAATCGTCTTAGGAGGAAGACAGCAGACTTGGTCGGTGAGTTTCTTGGGAGTAGACTTGGGACCAATGTGGAAGGGCAGGGCTGAAGTGATGGAGACACTTTGGGGTTCAAAGAGAAAAAGACAGTGTTGTAAAGATGGGTGTCTCCAGCAAAGGACAGTATAATTTAGTCAATATGAATCCTAGCAAATGTTTCAGTTGCACAAATTACACGCCAGGTTCTTTGGTCTAAGGGCTCAGCATGTTTTAAGTCATTTAGCCTCACAATGACCCCATGTAGGGAGAGGACAGGTACAGAGCAGTTAAATAACTTGTTCAAAGCCACATACAGTGTAGCGGAAGATACATACCCCACCCTTACCTCTGGGAGCTGCCATGTTCAGTGCTGCCGGCTGACTTCCAAGGGCCAGTTTCTGTACCTCTTTGCCTAAGGGTTTTCTTGGAAGCCACACAAAGGAAACCTGTGCACAGAGCAAGCCAGAAGTCCTCAACCAATGAGTAACAGGGGGTTGGTGTGTAAACACCTTTCCCTTTCTTCGTGGGGGGGGGGGGGAATCACTGCAGGGAAGATATTCTCCCCACCTCTGCATGGGATTAAGCACCAGCCACCGGCCAAACCAAGATTGTGGCTTTGATAACTCAGTGTTTATTGGCGACCTTTCCTTCCCTTTCTCACCCATCTCCACCTTACCCAATAAGCTGCTTGCCCTCTGCTTCTTAGGAGCCCGAATTAAGACAGACCCAGGTGTTTGGCTCCTTGCAGCCTTTCTGAAGAGGCTGCGCCATTAACTTCCACAGTCTTTCTCCTTCCAAGGGGCAAAGGCTTTGGGTCAGGCAGATAGGTCCACATCCCGTCATTCCTCTGCTCTTATGGGTTGAATTGTGTCTCCCCCTCAAAAATATGTCGTAGTCCTAACCCCAAGTACTCAGAAGGGGGCCTTATTTGGAAACAGGGTCTTCACAGAGGTCAGCAAGTTCAGATGAGGTCATTAGGGTAGGCCCTAATCCACTATGACTGGGGTCCTTATAAAAAGGGGAAATCAGGTCGCTGGGAGAATGCTGTGTGAGGACTGACTTTATGCTGCCACAAGCCAAGGGACAAGGAACTAGGAGAGAGGCCTAGGGCACATCCTTCTCCAGTGTCTTCAGAGAGATTGAGGCCCAGCAGACATCCTGCTCTCAGGCTTCTGTCCTCCAGAACGGTGACAGAATAAACAGCTGTTGTGGAAGCCACCTGGCTTGTAGTACTCCGTCACAGCAGCCCCAGGAAATGACTTTGCCAGCTACGAGACATCCCCAAGCCTCCCTTTCCTCCCCCATGGGGTTCTTAGGATGACTGCCTCAAATAATGCATGTAACATGCTACGCACGGAGCTGCTACATGGAAAGGACTCACCGGATGGATGGTTGTTCTTGTAACCGAAACAGGGAGCCCCTCCCCTGCCACACAGACCATGGCGGGGAAGGGGTTCCTTGGACAAATGGACGACTGAGCCCCACTCTCCTTCTGTTCTCCTTCAAAGTCCAGAACAGCCTGCCCCCACATCTAACCCGGCCGGAGAAAGTAAAGAACTAACGTTTTTATGCTGAAGCTGCGTGAAAGTCACCCTGGTTTTGGTGTAGCTTGGGGAAGCCATTAAGAGGTCGATGACCCTGTCGTGGGTTTGCTTCCCTTACCAGTTTGACTGGGTCTGGAGACAGGAGAAGGGGAGATTCCACTGCTCTGTTGGGCAGAAGAACGTAAAGTACCACCATTCCGAGGGAGTGTAGCAGTTAAGGTTGTCAGTTGCCAACAACAGAATCCACTCCGGTGAGTTCATTTGGAAAATGAGTTTATTTAAACACAACGCCAGAGAGTCTGAAGCCAGACCGGAAAATGTATCATATCACCGAGGGGAAAGGGGGCTTCTTTAGCAAAAGTCCTCCTGCCACCATAATGCTTGGAACTGGGTGAAAGCCCACTGCTGTCAATCTGGGGGATGCAGGTGAGGACATAGTGATGGTGGTTGGGGAAGAGTCCTGGCTTTGAACTTCTCAGTCTGTGGTCACTCCACTAGAGAGGAGACGGGCTCACGCACTCATTCCTTCATTCCACAGAAATATACGGACTGTCTCCTTTGTGCCAGGAACCACACTAAGTACTAGAGATAAAGTGATGGGAAAAAAACAACGGTGGGGGTACCTGGTGGGCAGTCAGTTGAGCATCCAACTCTTGGTTTCAGCTCAGGTCATGATCTCAGGGTTGTGAGATCCAGCCCCAAGTTGGGGTCGTGCTCTGCTCAGAGTCTACTTAAGATTCTCTTTCTCTTGGGTGCCTGGGTGGCTCAGTGAGTTAAGCCTCTGCCTTCAGCTCAGTCATGCTCTCAGGGTCCTGGGATCGAGCCCCAAGTCGGGCTCTCTCTTCAGCGGGGAGCCTGCTTCCCCTCTCTCTCTCTGCCTGCCTCTCTGCCTACTTGTGATCTCTCTCTCTGTCAAAAAAAAGACTCTCTTTCCCTCTCCCCGGCCTCTCCCCGCCCTTTCTCTCTCTTGAATAAGTAAATAAATCTTTACAAACAAAACCAAAAACAAACGAAAGGGCATAATTCTTGCTCTTGTGGTGCTTCGATCTACTGAGTGCGGTGGAACTAAACCAAGCAGGCTGCCGGGAGGAAGAGGCAGGGTTCCGCGGAGGAGGGGTAGGGATGAGGAGGCC
Source organism: Meles meles (assembly GCF_922984935.1). NCBI lineage: Eukaryota > Metazoa > Chordata > Mammalia > Carnivora > Mustelidae > Meles > Meles meles. Next base: position 68,033,901 of record NC_060081.1, on the reverse strand, counting down.
CTGCGTGGACCGTCCTTGGACTTTAGCATCTCAGGGGAGTTCACTTGCTAGACTCTCTGCAAGGAGCAAGGAACAGGCTGGCTATCATCACAGATGACCCCGACTCTCATAGCTCAGACACTAACAGGTCCTGGATCATTCCAGAAACGAGCCACCTCCATCTCCCCCTGACTGGGATGACCATCAAGAAGGAAATGAGTGGGGCACCTGGGTGGCTCAGTGGGTTAAAGCCTCTGCCTTCGGCTCAGGTCATGATCCCAGGGTCCTGGGATTGAGCCCCACGGCAGGCTCTCTGCTCAGCAGGGAGCCTGCTTCCTCCTCTCTCTCTGCCAGCCTTTTAAAAAAAAAAAAAGAAGAAGAAGAAGGAAATGAGTTTGCCATGCCCAGATGGTGTCCACTCATGAGCACTGCAGATGGCTCTGCAGGGTGGCATCCTCAGTGTTCCCATCTGAAAAGGGGGCACAGTTGGGCCGGTTCAGATTATCTCTAGGCACCACTATCAGGGACATTCTGCCGAGTCCCTGGAGGCTGTGCTCAGACTGTGGTTTCACGAGACGCTGCTGCCACTTCCTTCTCAGGAAGGAGTGAAGGGCAGGGGCCCGTGAGCTCCACCTCTTTGCTAGCCCCTCCCCTCCCTGCCCTGCATCCCACCTCACTCATCTGTTTCTGGCTCATTCCTACCACCACAGGTGCAGATGCAGCCCAGCTCATCCAGGAGGCTGTTCTCCTTCCCTCCACAGCCACCTGGAGTGAAGGCCGGGCAGTGGCTGACAGTGACGCTGAAGAACCACTGGATCTTCAGGGCCTTGCAGCAACCCGGGTAGGGAAGCTCCAGGAAGAAGGTGGGCCACAGGCCTGCGGGGTTGCTGCTCTGGGTCAGTGCTGAGGTGTCAGCACAGCTCCGTCTGCACGGGGCACAGCTGAAACAGCCAGCATGTCTCCAGATAGAGAGTGGAAGGGGATGGGGAGGGTGAAATGTACAACCTCCATTCGGTGGCCTGGTTTCTAGGGCATTATTATTGATTTTGTTAGATGTCACAATGACATGGTGATCATGTAAAAAATTATATATCCTTAATGAGGTGTTTATGAATTCATTGGCATGATGCCTGAGATGAGCTTTGAAAAAACTCCAGGGGAAAAAAGGACATACATAAGCAATATTCTCCATATGTTGATAATTGCTGAAGCTGGATGGTGGGTGTGTGGGCATTTATTATACTATTCTCTGTATTCCTGTGTATGTTTGAAAGCTTTCCCTGTTTTAAAAAAAAAAAGTTTTAAAAGAATCATGCTGTAATGAAAAAAAGCATGGAAGAAAGCATACCAGTGTGTTAACTGTGGCTGTCCCAAGGGGTTTAGGAATAATTGGATATCAAGGGGGTGTGATGTTATGATATATAGGAAATAGATATTTGATCATCCTCCTTTTCCTGGCACAAAGCTCCTAAAACCCTTGGATTTCCATAAATGATGGAGCCATAAAAGTGTCTTTCACTACCTCAGTGAGGTAACTTTTGGAAAGCCCCTAGCTAACCAAGAGAGAGGGATTCCCCTGGCAACAGTGTGAGGGGAACCAACAGTGTGATTTAGGGTTGGAAATGTCAGCCCCTTCCCCTGCCTTAGAGGAGGGGGAAGGGGCTGGATATTGGTTTAATCACCAATGGCCAATGATTTCATCAATCATGCTATTGTGCTGAGATTTCTATTTTAAAAACTCCAAAAGGACAGGATTCTGAGAGCTTGAGGGTTGGTGAACACATGAAGGTTGGGAGAGTGGCATCCTTGGAGAAAGCATGAGAACTTTGCACCCTTTCCCATTACCTTGCCTGATACATCTTTTGTATCTGGCTGTTCCTGAGTTCCATCTTTTTATGATAAACCTGTAAGGTACTAAGTAAAATGTTTCTCTGATCCTCTGGCAAATTAATCAAACCCAAAGAGGGGATCATGGGAACCTCCAATCTGTAAGTAAGAACGGGTAAGAAATACAGGTAACAATCTGGACTTGCAGTTGGCATCTGAAGTGAGAGAGGAAGGTGTGCAGTTTTATGGGACTGAGAATTTACCTGCAGGATCTGCCACTATTACCAGGCAGACAGTGTCAGAGTTGAGTTAAATGGTAGTACACCTAGTCAGTATTCACTGAGAAATGGAGAATTATTTGTTGGTGTTGGAAAAAAACAAACTCTTACCAGTGGAGGGTTCAGAAAAAGTCTTCCCAAAATGTGCCACTTTGACATCTGGTCCATTTTAAGTTCAAGGCAGCTGAGACCCTGTGGGGTCAAGAAATTTTTACACCTCCCTTAACTACCTAGAAGAATCTAAATTGGGGATCTTTTACAGAATAAGAGTTAATACCAGAGATAACTTATCTGCCTAACTCATCTGTATGACAGGACAAACATCTAATTACCAAACATCTGCCCTTCCTCATATTGTCCTGTGACTTGCCCTCCTCCCTCTTGAAGCCCTGGGCCCTTATCCCATTCCTTAGCCCAGGAGGGCCTACAGACCTCGTTTTGCCTTTTTGTCTTTGAACTGTTCATGGATGTTGGGTTCCTGTAAATACAAAATTAAATTTGATTTTCTCCTATTAATCTATCTCATGTCAATTTAATTCTTAGGCCAGCCAGAAGAACCTTTGAAGGACAGAGGAAAATTTTTCCTCCCCCACACTGGCGATGGAGTCTTAAAACTTTATTTACACATCTTTATTTCCTTCCACTAGTTATAATAAGCATATATGACTTTTATAGTTCAAAAATAAAGAAATATTTAAAATAAATATGCCACATTTTTTGCAACAAATAAGTAATATTGTAGAAGAATATTGACATTGGGAAATGGCTGCAGGATATTGCAGGTAAGAAAACATGGCGTCCAGCGACATCCTGGTATTTTAAAGAACAGAATATGTGCTGTGAGGATGAGGATGCCAATTCTTTTTTGTAGCAGATCCCTTCTCTCAAATGAAATACTACTGAAAGAAATCTGTCTGGTAAGAACCTGGGTGTGGGGTCTGGAGTCCCATCTTCAGCCCTCTGACCATCCCCCACCTTCCCACTCCTTCTTACCCCAGTACCCCCAAGGCTCAAGGAGCCTCTTATACAAACCGGACTTCATTTTCTTTAAGAGTTTAGCAATTCCACTCACGGGCTGTGTGATTTTAGGTTAGAAGATTAACCACTCTGAGGCACAGTAGCCTAGTCAGTGAAGTGAGCAACCTCATAGATTTGTTGAGAGGATTAGAGATGATGTCTATGAAATAAGTGACAATGAATCATATTCAGTGTTAGTTATGTGAGTAGATATTCAATGAACTTGATAAATTCTAATTTAAGGCTCCTGGTTGATATTCAAGCTATAAATAACCCAGGACAAAATTGTCCATGAAAAGCCCTTGAACCTCACCCCAACCCATCAAAGCACAATAGACTCATCCCCAGTGACCCTCCACCCAGAGACCAACACAGCCAGATTTTCCAATAGTAGCGTAATGGTAGGATGCTTCTTTTTTTTTTCTGCATCAGATTAAGTAAATGGCTTCCTTTTAAGGATTGCTATATATAGATTTTATTTTTTTTAACCCACACACATATTATATGCCAGCTAAAGTTCTAAAATGTATTATCTATTCAGGAATCAGAAAAATAATTATCATATATTTTACATCTGAGTTATCAAAATGTATCTTTTTTTTTTTTTTAGATTTTATCTATTTATTTGAGAGAGAGAGAGAGAGCATGAGAGGGGAGAGGTCAGAGGGAGAAGCAGACTCCTCACTGAGCAGAGAGCCCAATGGGGGACTCGATCTGGGATCATGACCTGAGCCAAAGGCAGTCGCCCAACCAACTGAGCCACCCAGGTGTCCCCAAAATGTAATATTAAGTCCTAAGTCTGTATTATTCAATGTGTTTATTTAGCCACAGACTTTTTTTTTTTTTTAAGATTTTATTTATTTATTTGACAGACAGAGATCACAGTAGGCAGAGAGGCAGGCAGAGAGAGAGAAGGAAGCAGGCTCCCCACTAAGCAGAGAGCCCAATGCAGGGCTCCATCCCAGGACCCTGGGATCATGACCTGAGCTGAAGGCAGAGGCTTTAACCCACTGAGCCACCCAGTCACCCCTAGCCACAGACTTCTTAACCCCTTCAATAAACTATCAAGTCAATAGGGAGAAATTTCCTCTCCAGAGGGCAAAGGGAAAGCTCTCATTTATGAGAAAACATGTACATCGATTTAGAAGTTGCTTTCGTGCACATAAGGGACCACAATTCTCTATTTAAAAGATTTTTTTTTTTTTTTTGACACTGGAAATCAAAATCTGATAAACATCTGAACTTGAAATCGGGAATGACTCCTATTCAGGTCTGAATGGAAAACTCTTGGGTCTCAGCGGATCAGGGCGGGAACTGGGGTGAGGCAGGATCAAGCAAGTCCAAGGGCAGCTCTTGTGTTTTTTGACAATGTTGATACTTTCTTCATAAAAAGCTTTTGGCATTAATTTTGATTTTTTTAAACTATTGTATTCAAAAACAACTTATCTGGATTATTAAGCTTTTTGGCTTCTCTTAGATTCTGTGTGAGAGGCAAGTGCCTCCCTCATCTCACCTCTGGCCCAGCCCTGCTCCTGAGGTGAAGAGTAACTTCTCTCATGGTGGGTTTCATGCGCTGCATATTCTTCTGAGAGTGACTTGATAGGGACCTAGAGGGAAGGCGGCGGCACCGGGTGCCTGGTTGTGGGGGCTGCCCGGCAGAAGAGAAATAAGGAAAGGTTGTGGTTCTAGAGGACAGCCTTACCTGCTTTGTGGCTCTGCCTGCCGCTGCTACTGTCCCCCCTTCACCTTTTGATGAGTGAATCAATTCAGTCACATCCAGTAAGAACTCAAAGGAGAATGGTTTATCTGCGATCTTTAGGTCATAGGGTTTGGAAATCTTTATTTTTTTATATAAATTTTTATTTTTTATTAACAGGTCTGTGAATGGCCAGGTTTACACACTTCACAGCACCCACCATGGCACATACCCTCCCCAATGTCCATAACCCCACCCCCCTCTCCCTAGCCCTCCACCTCCCCCCCTCCCACCGCCCCCCAGCAGCCCTCAGTTTGTTTTGTGAGATTGAGAGTCTCTTATGGTTTGTCTCCCTCCGGATCCCATCTTGTTTCATTTATTCTTTTCCTACCCCCCAAGCCTCCCACGTTATCTCTCAACTTCCTCATATCAGAGAGATCATATGATAATTGATCGAAAATCTTTATTTTTTTTCCTGATTTTCTTTGTCTTCTAAGTTTTCTGTAATGAACACATTACTGCATTTATTATCAGAAAACAGAAAAGGAAAGACGTTTAATTACTCACTTGAGGAACAGAATCATTCCCAACTAAGCAAAATACTTGTTTTATTCAGGAGAACTGGATAGACTGAGGGAGTCACGTATGTCCACATTCCATCACTGTTCGCCTGGACTATTGCAGTATCCTGCAATATATGGTCTGCAATATATGGTAATATATCCTGCAATATGGTCCCTCTGTCTCTGCCCTTGGCCCCACTGGACTCCACTCTCCACTGCAGTCAGAGGGATCTTGTTATCACTTTAGAAGTATTGGATTGCTCCTACATCCAAATGCTTAGCAACTCCCTGTCTCTCTCTTAGAGCCAAAGTCTGAGTTCTTATAAGGTCCTACAAGGCTCTGCACGACCTGCCCACAGGACCTCTCTGTCCTCATTACGTTCCACTGTCCCACCCCACCCGCTCAGCTCCAGCCACCCTGACCTCCTCACTGCTGCTCAAACACACCAGGCAAGTTCTTCACACCTAGTCCGCTTCCTGCACAGCTGGTCACCTGGCATGCTCTCATTTCCCCCCAGCTCTGCTCAAACATCTTTTCACAGAGGGTTTCCTTGACCCTCTATAGTACTGGCATTCTTTATCCCTGTCACTCCCTATCAGCAAAACACTAGCCCTGGCCTGCCATCTGACCCTCTTTCTCTATTGTCTGTCTCCCTCCTGCCGGGCAGGCTCTTTGTTGTGTTTGGTTTACAGCTGTGTCCCCACACCAAGAACAATGCCTTGTAGGTACCTGACAAATATTTGTCAGATGAATTCATCTCCCATCCCCCGTTCACACGGATACACGGCCGCTGAACGGAATGAATATAACGAGATTCCTGTTAATAAAATATCTGTTTGATCAAGGGGCACCTCTGTATAATTAGGAAGCTAGCTCTAACATTCTGTATCCTCAGAGGATGACAGAATAATATCAGACACGGGTGCACAGAGAAGGGCCTTGGGTTATTTTATTACTAATTTTCTAACAGGCTGGGAGAAGCCCAGCCTTCGCCCTCTGGGCAAACTCCCCGGAAGCGCTGCATTTCTTGCTCTCTGTCTCCTCTTGCCTCAGGCACAGCAGAAGCTCTGTTCAGCGGCTCCAGGCCCTTCTGTTTCATTTCAACAATGGAGAAATAAAATCATTGTTTGACACCTGACTTACTTTTTCCTTGGGGAAAGGAGACAGGTAGACAGTCTTTCAGACTAAGACATTGTAGTGGATAATGGACATCATGGGCCATGAAGCCTTACTAAATCTTTGTATTCATGGTTGGTAATCTTTTCAAAGAAGCTGTGTGGCAGGTACCCCCATACAAAGGTGAAAAAACTGAACATAGGTGACTTGCCCAAAGTCACATGGCTATTAAGTGGTAAGGTCAGGACAAGATCCTATTCCAACCCAACCCCTATAACAAAACCCCCGACTTCTGTGGGAAATTGTTAAAATGCAGATAACTAGTAGAAATGCAGATAATAGGACTTTGAGGGCATTGCTCACACCCATTATTCCCCTGTCCCTGAGCCTCACCCCACCCACCAAAGCACAGGGATTAGTGAGTCTGGGTTCTTTCCCTGGCACCAAAGATGTGCTGTCTCTACCAACATCAATCAATTGTCCAACACCAACTGGGCGTCCTACAAGTCTCTTCACTTCTGACGCTAAATCTTCAGAGTTAGTACAGACCCCACAGGTTAAGGGCTCAGTCCCACAAGACTGCCCCCTATTCGGGTGCCAGTCACAAGTCCCTGGGATGACCCATAGTTCTGACCAGCCAGCTGTAAATTCAGAGCTTCCTTGACCACCGGGGGCCCAGGTTCCATAATTCATTAGAACGACTCACAGAACTCAGGAAGGCACTTTATTTACCATTACCAGTTGATGATCAAGGACAAAACTCAGGAACAGTCAAATGGAGGGCTGTATACGACAAGTGGGGGTGGGTGGGAGGACTCAGAGGGTCACCCTCACAGCACCTCCATTTATCACCAACCCGGAAGCTCTCTGAACCCTGATATTGTAAGGACCTATTTAGCTAGAGGCTTCCATCCGGGTTAAACAATAACCTTGTTGTTTAACCCTTAAACTGTCCCTGTCCCCCTTCCCTCAAGGGACTTACTCAAGAACAAGTCCCTGAAACCAGCCCCAGGTAACAAAGCCCAGATACAAGGGTGGGTCAGGCCAGATGGAGACATCCAATCAGCGGGGGGATGCGTACTGTCCCCTAGCTACCAAGGAGTATGGGCCCCGCCCTTTGGGAGGCTTTTGGGTGCCAGTTCTAACCAAGGTGATAGGCTAGGTCAAATGTCTACTATAGGGTAAATTATAATTCAATTGGTCACTTAGGTGTGACCTAACATGACTGTGGAGTTTCCTCTATGTGTTACAATCTCATTGGCCACCTGTGCGTGGCCAGGCCCAACCACATGGCTTTTGCCCTTACAAGCTAGTCTGTGAAATAGAGAAAGGTCGCTCTCTCTTGTAAGAGGGGCAGCCCCAAACGTTCCATCTGATTCTTGATGCTTGGCGCAGAATGAAGCTTTGCTTGACCTTAGCTTGATATCAGTCTCGCTCCTTTAATCACGGACCCATTATTGGGAGATCTAACAATATGCAGGAATTTTTGTTGAGGGTTCTTTACATAGGCATAGTTAGATCTTTGGCCATCGGTGACTGAATTCCCTCAGGAGGCTCCTCCTCCTCCTCCTCCCCAGAGGTTGGGTGAGGGTAGGGGCTGAAAGTTCCAACCCCCTAATAACATGAGTGGTTTTATGGGCCCTAGCCCCTCCAGAAGCCATCCAGGGGCTCCTGCCTGTGGCCATTCATTAGCATCCAAAAGACAGTACATCCCAGGTGTTTCTAGAGTCTGGGCTGGAAGTGGGACAAAGATCTAAGAGCTTTTGTTTCATTACACTACAGTGGGGTTCAAGGGGAGAGGCAGAAACCAGGAACAGAGAATCTCAGAGATGAGGATCAGGTTCTGGTCGGTGAGCATTAGGCAGGATAATGTTTTAAAAGCTGAAAACGTGCCGATTTACTTTTTAGAGTCATGAAAAGTCCCTGCCATTAAAACTTCCTACCTTCCCTGAAGCCATGCAGTGGTTTGGCTCCCCTCACAGAATTGCCCTCCTTTCCAGGTCCCAGCCTAGAGAGGACAGGCGAGCAGGACTTACTTGGGGAAGAGGTACTGATTTCATCCCCCTGGGGGGTGCTGGCTACCAGGGGGCTCAGAAGAAGGAGGAGGACTGCAGGGAGGCAGAAGGAATCATCTTCAAAGCCTTCAGAAGGGCTCCTAGGGAAACCTAGGGTCTGACAGAGCTTTTCACATCCCAGCAGAGGGGTGGGGACAGCCGGGGGAGAAAGGGGATTGGGAAAGGGAGAGGATTGGGGAAGGGGAGAGCCTGGGGTCAGTCCTGTTCATTGCATAACCTCCCCACCTCCCCAGGCTTCTGCCTTCAGGGGACAAAATGCTCAGTAAATAGCCTTCTCAAACTTTATCACATCTGTGAGTCACCTGGGGATCTTGTTGAAATGCGGATTCCTTTCAGCAGGTCTAGGGTGAGGCTGTGAAGGAGAAGCTGCATTCCTTATGGGCTCACTGCTATAGGGTGGCCCCAGCTCCAGTTTCTTCCCTCTGAAATGGTCATCAGAACCACACTTGGGTTAATCGATTAAGAAGTTCTGACTGCTTTGACCAATGGCACATTAATTCTAAGTAGGCTCAAGTCATAAAAAGCCTTTAGGGCAACTTCCACTTTAAAGAAATCTTCTTGTGCAAGGAATAACAGATCAATAGCAGATGGGAATCTCTGATGCCAAAGCGGGAAAACTGGTGGGCGTGGGCCAAGCACCTTCGAGCTGTGAGAATGAATGCTCACCACCTAAATCCAAGGTTCCTGTTTGAGGCTGAGTTGGTCCTGCCCATGTGCCTGACCACAGTAGAAACCCTAGACACTTGGTCTTCAGCGAGCTTCCCTGATGGGCAACACTTCAAATGTGTTGGGCTGGGGAAATGAAACACATCCTGTATAACTAGGCTGGGGGAGGGAAGCCTGTGCCTGGTTTCCTCCATTCTTCTTCACACCCTATGCTTTTCTCCTTTGTTGATTTTAATTTGTATCCATTTGCTGTAAACTTAACTATAACGACTTCTGAGTCCCATTGATGAGGGAGCAGGAGGCTGGCTGAGGACAAAGCAAAAGCTGGCACCTTGCACCCCCTCTCCATCCGCTCCCCTCGGTAGTGTGTGTAGCATTCCTCAGGCACCCCTGACCGCCATAAACAAGAAACAAATAGTTCCCCTTGGTTTACAAGTGTCCTAGAGAACTACAAAGAAGTTACCTTGTGCTATTGATAATTTCCAGAGGCAAATAACTCAGTTCCTCAAGCCCTAAGGTCGCCCTCCCCTCCATATACAAAACTGAAGAAGGCTGAGGTAGAAGGAAATGTAAATATAGTTAAATCTCTTCTGAACCTAAATCTCACTAACAAAGATGCTTGATAGCAGGATTGTGACATCCCACCAGGAATCTCCCAACTATCTTGATGTTCATGGCTTGCCAAAAGACAACAGTGTTCAAGCCAGGAAGACCTCCCGGTATCCCCACCCCACCCCCCACCCCCACCCACCCCCCACCCCACCCCCCACCCCCCCCACCCCACCCCCCGCCCAAGACCTCCAGGAGTATTCCCGGCACTCTGTAGGCCCTCTTTAGCATATGAAAACTCCTTTGAAGCCTCCCTTCCCCTCACCTTCCCCCAACCACGAGGTACATAACAACCTGCCATCCCTCATAACCTGGGGCAGCAGCTCTTTCTCCCCATGGGTCCTGTCCCTGTGCTTTAATAAACCACCATTTTGCACCAAAGATGTCTCAAGAATTCTTTCTTGGTCATCGGCTCCGGACCTCAGCCCACCAAACCTCACCTAGGTTCTAGAACTTCATCACCATGAGTCCTTTTCATGAGTTGAATCTGAGCATGGTCTTGGGGACTTCAAACACAAGGAGTTTCCATTCTTTTCTCCAAATAGAAACTGAAGTCCAGAAAGGTTAAAGAGATGGGCAGAGGTAGCACAGAATGTGAGTGGAAACGCTGATGTTTAAATTTGTCTGTCTCCGGTGGCCATACTTTTAACAAGTACTAGAGGACAAGTGAAAATAATCTGACACAATTCATGCCTCTTAAGTAGAAAACTCAATAGTAGGGACAGAAAATTTATTAAAAGCATAATAGAAGAAAATTCCTTGCCCTATCCAAAATCTGTGTGGCAACTGTATGGCTCAGTGTGTTGAGTGCCCAACTTAATTTCGGCTCAGGTCTTGATCTCAGGGTTGTGAGTTCATTGGCTACATCAGGCTCCATGCTCAGTGTGGAGTCTACTTGTCTCTCTCCCCCTGCCCCTCCCCCCACCTCACACTCTTCCTCTCTCTCTTTCTCAAATAAATAAAACCCTCTTAAAAATTTGTAGATTTGGGGCACCTGGGTGTTTCAGTGGGTTAAGCCTCTGCCTTCAGCTCAGGTCATGACCTCAAGGTCCTGGGATCGAGCCCCGCGTTGGGGGTGGGGGGGTCTCTGCTCAGCAGGGAGCCAGCATCCTCCCCCCTCTGCCTACCTCTCTGCCTACTTATGATCTTTCTCTGTCAAATAAATAGATAAAATCTTTTTTTAAAATTTGAAGATTTTTAGCACTCCATGTCCCATTACAAATAAAAAAAGGAAGCCTGGGTGGTTCAGTGGGTTAAGCATCTGGCTTCAGCTCAGATCATGATCCTGACATCCTGGGATCAAGTCCTATATCAGGCTCCTTGCTCAGCAGGAAGCCTGCTTCTCCCTCTGCCTCACCCCATGTTTGTGCTCACTTTCTCTCTCTCTCTGGCAAATAAATAAATAAAATCTTAAAAAAAAAAAAAGATGCAGAATGATACCAAAATAACATTGTTAATTTACTGGATCTCAAAGAGAAGCAAAGAAGTCTTTAGACATTCAGGTAGGAAAAGAGTAACCCCTAAGGGAGAAAAACTTTCAGGCAACGTCTTAGCAATGTTCCATGGCAGAACTCAGTGGAGCCAGGTCTGCCCAGGTCCCAAGTTTTGGGAAAAGAAAACATAACCTAGGATTTTTTTTTTTTACCCTATCAAATTTTCTTTCAAGTATTAAGGCAATACGCAAAAATTCTCAGAAAATAATACCTGCAAACTCTAATAGTTACTTTATGTGGTGGAAATTCATTGTCCAATATGGTAGTCACTAGCCACATATGGCTGCTAAGTATGCAACATATGGCCAGTATGAATCATGAGGTGCCACAAATGTGAAATACACACCAGATTCCAAAAGCTTAGTATGAAGAAAAGTAAAATATTGCATTAGTATGTTTATTACATGTCGACTGTACATTGCAATGGCAATATTTTGGATATGTTAAGTTAAATTAAGTATTATTAAAAGTAGTCTTGGGTACCTGGGTAGTTCAGTTGGTTCAGTGTCTGACTTATGATTTCGGCTCAGGCTGTGATCTCAGGGTCGTGAGATCAAGCCCCACATCAGGCTCTGTGCTCAGGGAGGAATCTGCTTGAAATTCTCTCTCTCTCTTTGCCCTTCCCCCTACACACTCTGTCTCTCTAAAATAAATAAAGATTTTTTTTAAAAAACTAGTCTTACCTCTTCTTTTTAGTTTTTTAAATGCAGATACTAGAAAATTATACTGGAATGTATTTCATTATATTTCTGTTGCACAGGACTATAGTAGAATTTGGGGAGGGATTTGCTTCTTTTTACTATTCACTATAGCTTGATCTTTTAAAAATAAGTATGTTGATTTATATAAAACAATAAACTCATTGTTTCTAAATTAAATAAATAAAGCAGTGAACAAAGAGCTATGTTTTCTCTCCTGGGATGTCGAGACAACTAGCTGGAAGGATCTGGATGGGAACCAGTAATAACAGAATGGAAAACAGCTAAGTTGGTTTCTTAGTGACTGTGTTGTCCAACCCACTTATTTTACAGATAGGAAAACTGAGGCCACCTAAAGTCACTTTAGGTGACTGAGGCCACCGGTCCAAGCTCACACAGGAACTCAAGTCTGGAGTAGATGAGGCTAGGGACTGGCATTCCAGATGCTCCAGAAACACTGACTTAGGACACTTGCCCAGTAGCCTCCAAGAAGCCCTCCAAGCCAAGTGGCAAGGCCTCCAGGTAGACACCCACTTCCTCTGGGCCCACACTCCTTGCCCAAGGTGCTTCCTTTTCCAGGTAATGAAAGGCCAGGTACTTCTCTCAACTCAGAGGAATAGGGCCCTTCTGCTTCAGTTGCAGGTATAACTTTAGCCTCTGGCCGGACCCTAGAAAACTCGGCTACTGGCACCATGAAGTTCAGACCGCTCCTTGTCTTCTGCGTCCTCTTCTGCGTGGTGAACATCACCAGCTCAGGTGAGCTGAAAGGTTAAGTAGAGGGTCCCTGAGACCCACAGCCTGTGACTGGGGTAGGGGAGGTATAAGGTGGGGAGGCTGGCTCTACAGGGCCACCTGGTCACTTCCACCTCAGGTGGAAACCAGGGCCTAGGCTCGGGAAGAGGCTTGTCTATCTGGAGTCAGACCTCACAGATGTCTATTTGATTGAATTCAATCCTCACCAAATTTAATTTTTATTACAAAGCAATACATGTGTTGGTCTTAAAGAGACAAACAATATGGAAATGGGTGAAGTTAAAAATGAGCCTCCTATTTTACAGAGTCCAAATAATCCTCCTTCTTCTTCTTCTTTTTTTCCAAATAATCCTTCTGTCCAGAATCCTGCTCCCTGGATTCTTATGAGAAAAATAAATCTTCATACTGCTTTAAAAAGGAGGTCAAGTTTTGAAACTTGGCTGTACTCTGGAGTCACCTGGGGGCTACCTGGGTCCCACGTTCCCAGAATCTGATTTAGTCTTGGGTAAAACCTGGGCATTGAAAAGGATTCTAATGTTCCACCAAGATTGAGAATTGCTGCCCTAATGAAAGACCTTGAATTCCCTTCCTAGAATTCTAGCTTAGGGTTCTCCCAGGAAATGCAGCATGTCATATCAATTGAAGATTCTCAAAATGGTACCAGGGAGCAGAGTTGACACATGAACTCATTGTCTGAGGGATGCTATCTTTGTCAGGGAGTGTACATATCAAAGCAGGGTGTATTGTACCCCATGAAAGGATACATTGGGATCCACAGCCAATTAGTAGGTAAGGGTATGTGTGTGTGTGTGTGTGTGTGTGTGTGTGTCGGATAAATCACTTGTGATAACCAGAGCCAGATGTGAAAGGAGTTAAAATAACAGGTGATTCGGTAAAATATATCCATTTCTTTATTTTTTCATTATTCATGGAAACTGAAGATTTTTTACTGTAAATATCTTTTTCCTAGTTATAAAAAGTGATATTTGTTCATTGACATTTAAATACACTAAAAATAATTAGAACATAAAAATCATTTGAAATTCCACCACCCAGGAAAATTACTACAAATATAGTGGTGAACTACCTTCTAGTCATCACTACATGGGTTTATAGCTGTATTTTACATCAACAAGACCATTCTCGATCTTGTCTTTTGAAATTTGATTTTTGTTCCACAAAATTATGAACCTCCCTCCATTTGATTAGCACTATGCTTATCAAGGACTATATGTAACCTATCAATCCCCTGTTGATGAACATCGATATCTTTTCCAAATTATATGTTTTTTTTTGTAATCATAAACAAAGCTACCTCAACTATCTTGAGTCAGGTTATAAGAAACTGTAGCAGGCAGAACCTGGGACTTGAAATCAGAACTGGGTTTAAACCCCAGGCCTCAGGGCGCCTGGGTGGCTCAGTGGGTTAAAGCCTCTGCCTTCGGCTCAGGTCATGATCCCAAGGTCCTGGGTTCGGACCCCGCATTGGGCTTTCTGCTCGGCGGGGAGCCTGCTTCCTCCTCTCTCTCTCTGCCTGCCTCTCTGCCTACTTGAAATCTCTGTCTGTCAAACAAATAAATGAAATCTTAAAAAAAAAACCAAAAAACCCAAGCCTCAGTGATTGGTTTTATGAGTTTTGGAAGATGACCAAACCTCTCTGAAACTGTTTCTTCATTTGTGGGGCAGGGACAGTAATGTCCGCTCCAGAAGGTCACTTAAATCATGCAAAAAAATGGCAAGCACTAGCACAGTGCTTGGCGTAGAAGGTGTGCTTCTAAACAAAAAAAACTAACAGCATGTGTCAGTTCCTTTAAAAGACACCTAAGTGACAATACATGTCCTTCCTCACCCCTGCAGCCCATCTCAAGCAAGGGGCTCCCTGGGAGCTGTCCCAAATTCTGCCTGCCCTGTGCCAGCTCCCCCCAGTGAGGGGCCCCTGCAAAGGCCTCTTCTACCGATACTTCTACAACGACACGTCCAGTGAGTGTGAGCGTTTTCCCTACAGTGGCTGTCAGGGCAATGCCAACAATTTTGAGACCACGGAGATGTGCGTGAGGATCTGCAAGCCCCCTGGTGAGTCCTCTTGTAGAAACAGGAGAAGCAAGGCTGGTGACTGGGGCAGGGTGTGCTCGCGGGAAGGAAGACAGTGTGGTGGAGGATGGTGGTGATGTCCTGATGATATTACTGTGAGAAGTGATGGGGACGGAAATAATCAGATGCATCACTGAGAGGCACCTGCGTGTTTGGCAATGGGGGTGCTGGGGAGGAGACAGCAAGGATGTGGTTGATGGTGGTTTGGAGGGTGAAAATGAAAGCAGTTTTGGTGAGGAGTGAGGCTTTTCATGAAAGTGGTGGTGTTGGCCAAGGGGAAGATAGTTGTGTAACCTTCCAAGGGGACGATGGTGTTGATGGAAATGATGGTGTTGGTGGCGGTGATCAAGGTGGGAGATGAGATAGCTGAGGAGGCTCCCAGGATGGTGTTTGTTGAAGGCGGTGGCTAAAGAGTCCAGCTGATGGCTCTGGCCCTAGGTCACCAATATGCCGGCCAAGAAAGAAACTGACTGCCATCTCCATTACAGAGACGAGGTAAAGGACAGCTGAAGACCATGCCTGCATCCTCCCAGCCTTGTCTGAAAGCTACTGGGCCTCCCTTCCTGGGCTTGGTCCCTGCTTGGAACCCATCCTGTTACCCTCCAGGCCTGGATCAATAAAAGATTCAAAGTTGGTGTGACCTGAAGCTTTCCTATGAGGGTCCTGGGCCTGTCCTCATGAATTGCTCACAACCACCTCAGCTCTCAAGGGTGACCAAACCTGCCTCACCCCTCCCCCTACCCCCTCAGGTCCTCATTGTTCTGTGCTCTCAGAAGAAGGCTAAGGACTGGGGTGGCTGGGTGGCTCAATTGGTTAAGTGCCCAACTCTTGGTCTCAGCTCAGGTCATGAGTTCAGGGTCCTGGGATCAAGCCCTGCATTGGGCTCTGTGCTCAGCGTGAAGTCAGCTGAGATTAACTCCCTCTCCCTCTGCTCCTTCCCTGTTTCTGCGTGCTCTCTCTTTCTCAATAAAATAAATTTTAATAATATTAGAAGAAGAATGAGGAAGAGGAGGAGGAGGAGAAGGAGAAAAAGAAGAGGAAGAATAAGAAGGGGGAGGTGGTTCAGGACAAAAGACACAAGTTTCCTACCACCAGGGAGGCATGGAAGCCAGACTGAATGCAAATTTGGGGACCTTGCACGTCTGTCTCCAAAGCCCGGCCACCTGTTCCTTGCTGCCTGGGGCTCTGCTAATAGGTCTACCTCTACTCTTCCTGTCCAGCAGATTATCCTAGTGGGTGGAAAGGGCTAGAAAGTCAGGGAATCTTGGTCACCCAAATGGGAATTTCCCTCCATGTAGAGGGATCTCGGAAAAATGAAGATTTTATATGTTCTTTTAATTGTGGTAAAATATATACAACATAAAATTCACCATTTCAGGGCAGCTGAGTAGCTCAGTCATTAAGTGTCTGCCTTTGGCTCAGGTCATGATCCCAGGGTTCTGGGATCGAGGCCTGCATTGGGCTCCCTGCTCGGAGGGAAGCCTGCTTCTCCCTCTCCTGCTCCCCCTGCTTGTGTTCTCTCTCTCGCCGTGTCTCTCTCTGTCAAATAAATAAATAAAATCTTCAAAAACAAACAAACAAAAAAGCACCATTTTGCCCCTTTCCAAGTATACGATGGAGTGGTCCTAAGTATACTCACATTGTGGTGCAAGCATCGTGACTATCCAGTTCCAGAACATTTTCACCTTCCTAAACTGAAACTTTGTGCCCATTAGAACTAACTCCCCTTCCCCGTCCCCTTCCCTAGGCTCAGGTCACGGCCATTCTACCTTCTGTGTCAATTAACTGACTACTCCAAGTACCTCATATGAGAGGAACCATACAGTAGTTGTCCTTTTGTGCCTGGCTTATTCCAGTCAGTGTAATATTTTCAAGGTTCATCCCTGTGGCAGCCTCTGTCAGGATTTCCAGAATATTCTGGAAAAAAAAGAATATTCTGTTGTTACATAATTTTTGGAATGCTGGATGGCTTCTTCCCTGACCATCGCTGCCACCACCTTCCCCCGCTGCCCTAGGTGTAGTCCAGCCACTTCCCCTTCCTTGAAGGAGACAGTGCTGCCCGGGACCAAACAGCAATACTAGAATCCAGAACCTGGGATTCCCAGACTAGACCCCTATCTTTGGTGATATCATTCGTGTCCTTGGTGTGCCCATCCCAAAAATATATCTATTTGAGAGAAAAGGTAGGTTTCCCCTTTAATTTCCCCATTCTCTTTCATGTTCTTAACTATCTGAGAGATTGAGGTCTGGAAGACTAATTGAGGAGAGCCTTTGACTGGTATTTGAAGTTGTTGTCTATGCTCTGAAATGTAGACATTTAAAAAATACTATTACAAATAATTTTAAAGTAAAAAATATAAATACACGCGCGACTCAAGAATTTAATCAGTTGCTCAGATCGTCATGGGATGGGACAGTAACTGAGCACCTTCGTGCAAGTCATATTAACCATGCTTTTCCTCTCCCTTCCCTGGGTTTCCTGGATCTCAGCACTTATTCCAAAGTGTTTTAAGTGTGTTTGTTTATCTCTGCCTCTGGGCCATGAGCAGCGCAGGGACCGTGTGGAATGCATGTTTTGTAAAGAACTTAACATATAGTAAGCAGTTAACCAGCAAGCACTGAATGAATAGTAATTTGTGACTTCATTCTTGACTGCATGGGTTCGTAGAAACCACATGAAGCCACACCCAATCCAATGGTCTGGCCCAGACTCAATCACCTTCTCCTGCTCTGCTGGGATCGGTCCAGTCTGTGCCTCCTGATACTCCCACCTCCTTGCTGGCCTCCCAGTGTCCGTTCTTACCTCCCACAGCCTGTTCTCTTCACAGCAGCCAGATTGATCCTTTAAACAGCAAATCCTTTGCTACCATGTGCTAGTTTTCCTGTTGGAGGGTAGGTTCCTGAGTCCTTACTGCACCGAAATACATGGATGAGTAGGTAAGTAACACACAAAACGGGCCACACACGGACCAATGATGAGAGAATGATGAAGCAAGAATTAGTAACCTAACCTGCATCAGAAGGCCAGAAAAGTACATAAGCAAATAAGCAAATGCAAATCTGATAGTGTCCTTGCCTCCAGGGGTCTCTTCCTCCTGCCCCAGCCAACCTGTGCAAACTCACCCCAACCACCACCACCTGCCCCCATCCCCAGCTCCGGCTACTGGGACTTCCTTGTTTTGCAGACACACTCAGTGAGCTCTTGCCACACAGAGCTAGCTCTTGCTCTTTCATTGGATTTCATGTGATTTTCTCCTTCACTTTGCTTGGATCCCTGATCATTCTTCACCTTAGAGGTCTTGGCCATTCATTTCCTATTCCCACTGCTTTCCTTTTTTTCGGGGCCATAGCGCTACAAGGACATAGTGGGATTACACTATATACCTTTTAGGGCAGCCAAGCTTTTGTCTGCCTCCCTAGCTAAACTGTAAGCACCACAAGGCAGGGGTTTCCTTTCTTGTTCACTAGTGCCTAGAGGAGTCCTGGGCACAGGACAGATACCTGACATGTATTTGCTGAATGAGTAGACAGATGGATAATAGAAGTGCCAGACAGACAGGTCAGAGGTTTAGGTGAGTGAATGAATGAATGAATGAATGAGCATACAGCCTCAGTGAGGAAGTGAAAATGGCCACAAAAGACTTCATGGAAGGAGCTCGAGGTCAGGTACAGAGGCAAGGAGGCATGAAAGGGAAGAGCAGGCGCTGAGGCAGGGAAGTCGGAAAATGCAAGGCTGATTGACTTTACCTTCTCCCGCTTGCCAGCACCCCTAGCTCAGGGCGGGGGGCTCCGTCTCTCAACCCAGTTCTCAGTGTGTGAACAACATGCCTGTCCCACTGTGGGTCCACAAGGCTGAGGCCTCCCTGCCACCTCTCCAGATCCTGGTCACGGGGGATGGGGAAGGGGGTCGGGATCTGGGTGCCCCACTGCTCCTCCCTGAGCCCTCGGAACGCACCAGGCAGGCAGGCAGGCCGTAAACCTCTCCGGGCAGCTGTTGCCAAAGCCTGCCTGACCCCCAAGCCAGCTGTCTCCCAGCCTTCTTCAGAGAGGACGGGCCCTGCCGTGTCCCAGAAGTCTCCCAATCCATGTGCAGTGACTGAGTGATAGTGAGTAACAGCGATAGTTGGTCACAAGGAACTGTCCCTGGTGTTGAAGGAAAACTGGGAAAGGAGACTAGTTCTTCTGGTATTTCTGCTTGTGCAAATCTCCTTCATTTACTCACTCGCTCACTGCTTTCCCCGAGGGAGCCCTCAGAGGACAGAAGTTCCCCTTTCTACCCCCAGTGCTATGCCCACGGCAGCTCCACAGACAGCCTTGTGAGGGGAAAGCAGACTTCACAATGCCTGGGGGACCCTGACTGGCCTGGCCTTCAGCACCTCTGGCCCTCCCCCTGGAAATGCGCAGGCCCTGAGTGCATGGACAAGGGAAGATGGTCCTGGTGTGGGCACAGCAAGAAGTTCAGGGCTCAGAACCCCGATGTTTGGGTGACCTGGCTTGCTTAGCAGTCAAAATACTGCGTGATACTGGTACATTCATGCACTTGTTCCCTCGGCAATTACTGGAATGCAGACCGCATACCAGGCTCTGTTACAGACACTGAAGCCGCAAAAGAGGCTGCAAAAAGCAGGTAGGCAGGGGGGTAAATGAATCTGGAATTCAGGGAGGGGCACGAGACGTGGTGTTGCCAGCGCACAGATTATGTATGATGTATGACATATGTCGCGGCAGCCGAGGTGGTCCCAGTGCCTGCCCCGCTGGGGGTATAAGGCACAGCCAGGCTCCATGCTCTCTGGGCATGGCAAGCATCCTGCTCTGTGCGGGAGCCTCGGATATCCACCCGCCCACCACATGCTCATCTCATTTGCACCCTGCCTATTCGTGCCTGGAAGAAAAACTCAAGTGAAAGCATCTTGACCAAGTTGCCTTTGCCTGTGGTCTAGATGAGCTTATCACCTGCTTCCTACATACACATCCCTCATGTGTCCTGGGAGCTCTTGGAAAACCCTCAGAGGCGACCTACCAATCCTATCTATACTGGCTGTACAGACGTCGCCAGTACTATCGTGCTCAAGACTCTGCCCTCATACTCGTGGGGTTTCTCGGTGCCCCCTTGCCCTTCCCATTCCTACCCTTGAACCCCAGATCCCAGGCCAGAATAGCCTGTACCCAGTCATACATACATAATGTCCTGAGCTGGATCCGGTCCGATGGAAGAGACAGCCCCTGTGCCTCCAGGGAGCTTAGAGTTCAATGGAAGTTAAAGAACAAGAACAACGAGGGTGAAAGGAACCTGTAAAGGTTAAGTCCAGGGAGCTCTGGGAACAGAGGGAAGGGGCATCTACAGCAGCTTGGTGTATCAGGGAAGACTTCCTGGAGGAACTAACTCTCTGGTTTTTAAGAGTGGCTTTAAGAGTGAACCAGGCAGTAGAGGACAGTCTCTGGTTGGGGGGACAGGACATTCTAAGCCAAACCGTTCCGATGGGAGAGCTGGGAAAGGGACGGGCAGATGGCAAATACTTATTACACTTAATGCCAAGTGTGCCAGAGGCAGAGACAGAAGATGTGGGCAGGGAGGGGCATCTGCCTAAGGGCCTACCACAGGAATCCAGGGTTTTATAACCAGAAGGGGAGGTGGGCAGGGGCAGGCCTTCATCCAGTGGACCTGGCTTCAAAGCCTGTGGGAGGTCTAAGGAACCACCCAGAACACAAGCTCATGAAAAGCCTGACAGAAACTCCAAGTCTGGGCTACGACTGAATTCACGGGGTCTAGACCCCAGAAATCTGCATTATCTTCACAAGCATCTCAGGGGATTCCAGGGCACAACAGAGAAAACCAACACATGAAGCTCATCCCCCTCCTCACCTCTACCCCTGGTGACAGGTCACTGGTTCCCAGGGCTCCTGAGAGGCAGGAGGATGGTTCATGGTCATGGTCATGGATACACTTCTATAAATACTCCCGGCCAAACCCAGGGAGCTCTGGGAATCACCAGTGAGGAGGAAGCAAGAGAGTAGAAGAAATTTTTAGCAGGAGGAAGAGGAGCTTTGTCTGTTGGGGTTTTGGAGGGGGCAGTTTAGGAAGTCTTATGCAGGTGCTCAGGAAACAAACCCTAGCTCCCTCTTCCTGGGCCTCAAGGACAGGAGGCAAAAACCAAGGAAGCCGCTTTTATTCCACAACCGGTAAGTCCCAGCTACCACAGTGATACGAGTTCTTCACAGCATATCTGGGTCAATGCTGTCCTAGAGCTTTCTGCCGCGATGGAAACATTTGTCCACACTGTCCAAGAGAGCAGCCACGAACCACTGTGGTTACTGAGCACTTGAAATATGGCTGGAATAGCAGAGGAAATGAATTTTTAAATTACTTTAAATTGAAATGCCACACCTGGCTCAAGGCTACGGAACTGGACAGCACAGCTATGCCCCAGCCTCAGGCAGGGCCAGTTTGGTTTACAAGCCAACTCTGGAGAGAGCAAGTGGCAGAAAGAGCCCTTGGGGCCATCAGCAGCCCTCTCCAGGGAGCAAGAGCAGCCCCGCTGTGCAGGGGGCAAATCTCAAAGTGGGGGGACACCACGGGCACGCCGGATGAGGTTGGCCAGCCGCTTGGCCAGGCCGCCCGTGCTGGGCTCCTCGATGTGGAAGGTTCTGGTGAGGAGATTGTAGAAGGAGCCATAGCACACGGCCACCACAGTGCACGTGAGGCAGATGACGTTGTAGGGCATGCTGAAGTCCGGCGTGGGCAGGTTCACCAGCAGCGGCTCCGTGTACAGGCGCACAAAGTAGCTAGAGCTGTCGGAGACCGGGTACCTGGAAGTCAGGAAGGAGAGGTAAGCGAGACAGGCCTAGGATGTCCCCGTTGCCTCTCCAAGCTGCACCGGGCCCATACCCGGTGGGAAGGGCATGCAAAGCCTTGTCAGCCTCAAAACCTTTTTGACAGAAGACATCTCAGGTCAACACAGAAACACGAGACAACACAGGAACCTGATCAAAGACGAGCAGCCTGTGCTGAAGGGAGGGATGGGACCCTGCCTTTGCTCGCTGCTTCTTCCTTAGCCTCTGGTCTCTGCCTCGAGGCTGTCTCCTCAGAGAAGCCCTCCTGGATAAGGCCCTTGATTACTTCCCAGCACCCCTGGCCCCATGACCCTAGACCAAAATCTCCCCTTCAGCCTCTTTACATGAGCAGGAGAGGGGCAAAGCTGTTCTGTGTCCTGTGAGACACCCAGTACTCTCTGAAGAATTCGGTAAGCGCTCGGTGAAATATTCGTGACGAGAAACAACGAATACGTGCCGGCTCTAAGTACAGCTCTTCTTGAACCACTTCAGAATCATTTCCTAGAGTCTGGACAAATATTATAGACCACTAGGATTTTTTACTGGGATTGAGTTAACTCAGCACATTGCTTTGGAAGGGGCGACACCCTGCCTTGACCTGGTCACCCACGTGACTGCCCACCCCGAAACCGGCCACAGAGGTCACACTTACAGGGACGTGAAGAGGGGGCTTTCCTCCCAGTCCACGGGCTTGGCTGCCACCATGCTGGGCACAAGGGCACTGAGGACAGACGGGCTGTGGAGAGGCAAACAGGCATTCAGTGTGTGTGGCTCCCTCATTGGGGTGAGCGGCATGGCGGGCGGCCAGGAGGCTGGGGGCAGACTATGAGGGGAGCCCACCTGACATAGAAACCGTGGTTGGGGTCCGGGGTGTACTCAGTCCACTTGAGCAGCGCCCGCTCAAACTGAATGGAGACCTTGGTGGCTGAGTTGGCCGGCAGCTGGATCAGCATCTCCAGGAGGTGTGGCTGTAGCCGGTCCTGAGCCGGCTGGTAGTGGACGTAACCTAGGGACAGACAAGGATCACCCACCCCTTTCTGCGGCTGTCACTCTACCCCTTGAGGCCTGAGGCTCTGGGTCACAAGAGCCAGGCAGGTTCAGGGAGGGGAGCAGGGTCTCGGGAAAGGGCAGCTGTCCCAAGCGCATGTTCAACCCAGTTAATCCTTCCATCACAAAAACTGGGGCGCCCAGCGTCAGGCGCCTCATGTGGCGCAATGGGAAGTTCACAGAACCACCAGGAAGTTTCCTGGCCAAAATGTGGAACCCGAATCTAATCAAGTTTCTTGATCTAACCACCAACACCCAAGAAATGCAGGGGAGAGAAGGGCCCATTAACCACAGGCCCAAGGAGAGATTCAGAATGTAGAACATTCCATTCCATACAACAAATGACCAAGTTTCTTCACAAACAGATTCAAAGAGAGAGAGAGAGAGAAAGAGAGAGAGAGGGAGGGAACTGCTAGAGATTATGAGCCTTAAGAGCAAACAGCCCAATGCAAGATGTTGCTCGTGGGAACCTGAGTGGCAGGAGAGGGAAGAGGACACGAACTCTCTGCTTCTGTTCGGTTTTCTCTAACCCTAAAACCACCCTAAGAAAATGAAGTCTATTAACAAGATCAAGCAAATGCAATACGAGGACCCTGTTTAGATTCTAACTCAAATGAACTATCAAGTGTTACTGTTCACTGGGGCGAGTGGGCGTGCTAAGGACCGGCGGTGTTTTGGGGAGACCCTCTCCCTGTTAGAGACGTAGACCGAAGCACTGAAAGGTGGATCTGCATCTAGGATCGAAAGAAACTCCAGCAGAAAAGTAACAAAACCGAGAAAACGAATCAAGGGCAGAGATGACACACGGAGCGGGGGAGCCAGAGACGGAAGCCGGCCCCGTGGGAATGTGTCACGCTCCCTCAGGTGGGTGTGTGCTTGACACTTTTCAGAGCCAAAGGTTAAAAAACAAAACAGGAAAGCCTACAAAATACAGGCGTAAATGTTCGAGGATTCTGAAGGGGACGCAAACAGTGGTGCTGAAGGTCAGAACAGCCCGGGTCAGAACGTGCAGACAACGATAGGGGTAGTCACGGACGGTGAGTCTGGATGTTTGGAATGTGCCAGAACCTCCTCCTGACAAGTCTTCGGGGTTAGGTCTCCCACCACTCCAAACCACAATGGCTTTAGTACTATGCTAAACTCCTCTTCAGAAAAAGCGTGGCAAATAAAAATAAATTTTTAAAACGCCTCTTTACCCCTCCCGAAGAGGCAAAAACCATCTATTCCAGCTTTATCTTTTTGGTTTCCAATACCGTTTTCCTTGCTGCTAACCCATTCTCCACTGCAGGCCTACAAATCCGCAAAAGGACATGTCCGGGGCACCAACGAAGAAGGGGCAAGGAAATAAAAGTCGGGAAATCACTGCTCTCACAAAGTCCTCTTAAGAACCACCAGTCCTGGGGCGCCTGGGTGGCTCAGTGGGTTAAAGCCTCTGCCTTCGGCTCAAGTCATGATCCCAGGGTCCTGGGATCGAGCCCCACATCAGGCTCTCTGCTCAGCAGAGAGCCTGCTTCCACCCTGTCTGTCTGTTGCTCTGCCTATTTGTGGTCTCTCTCTGTCAAATGAATAAATAAAATATTTTTAAAAATAAATTAAAAAAAAAAAAAGAACCCCCAGTCCTGTGTGTTTTAATTATCTCTGCTTTATAAATTACTTCTAGGTCTGGCACAGTAAGGCTACCCTCCCCACGTTTCAAACTCTTCCAAATTCTGCCTATGTGCTTTTTCAAGGTACGTGAGGAATCACTGCCCTGAGAAAGGGGGGTCTGGGGGACCTGGAGGGAGAATAAGACGGGGCAGGGGAGGGGTGGCGGCTGCGGGCCTTGGCTCTCACTCGGTTTGTTCTCCTTGCCCTTGGAGGTGATGGAGAGGGTATGCACATAGAGCCGCAGGTACCAAGGCACGGTGTCCAGCAGCAGCACAGGGAAGGCCCGGTACGGGTGAGTGTTGTACAGAAGCGTGTTCAGCTCCCCGCTCTGCAGCCCGTAGCCGCTCACGTATCGCTGGGCGTGCAGGAACGGCGCCGGAGGGGCCTCTGTGAAGACAAGTCTACAGTTAAGAGCTTCTAAAAGAAAGGGTCACTCCTCACCCACACTTCCCTGGTCATGTCCAGAGTCTCACAGCCAGGGAGGCGACGGGGAAGAGCGTGGCCTCCAGACCTGGGAAGCGTGCATCCCGGGATCATTCCTGTCTTCCCCTGCCCAGAGCACGACAGAGTCGCTCTTCTGTACTAAGTACCCATATGTGCCGAGCCCTGCGCCTCCAACCCAAACCAGGTGCCCTCATGATAGTCTGCACTTGGCCTCAGGAACAATGAATGCGCTAATTGTTTCAGACCTGCCTCAATTGACAGACATTACGTCTCCTGAATGCAGGGCATCTTCAGTCTTCAAAAAATATTTGCTAATAATTAAATGAATGTGTGAATAAACTCTGTGTTTTGCATTAATAATCTCATCCAATCTGCTAGGTAATTATGTCCCCATTTTCTAGATGAGGCAGTGAGGTTAGGAACCTGCGCAAGGTCATAGAGCTTAGAAGATGTGGAGTTAGAATCAAGACATCGACTCAGGACCTGGGTCTAACCACACGCCTCGCATCCCAAGTAGGAGTCTCCCCTGAGACGGAAAGCCCCGTAGCCCAAGGCCCTGCTGGCCCATGAGTGCCCACCATGCTCGGGAGGGCTCCGCCACTTGAGCTGGAGATTGAGGTTACGGGAGTTGTTGATCACGGCTGTGTCAAGCAAGTCGTAGACGGCGTAGGTCTTCCGGGTCCCCAGGGTGACATCCTGGTATGTAGTGGTTGGGGGCGGGTTCACCTCCAACGTCTCATTGTCCTGGGGGCACAAGGGCAGGGCTGTGAAGTGAGCAGAGGCACAGACTGGCCTTGGGTGGAGGGGAACGACTGTGATTGGAGACACGGGTACCTGGTTGTGGCTGGTGATGTCCACATAGACACGGCTCTCTGACGCCAGGGGACAGGGCTCTGTGAGGGTTCGGGAGAACATCCGGAAGAGGGACCAGTCTGAGGAGCAGAGAGGAGGGTTGAGCGGGACTGAGGATTAGGCCTGGTCCGCAGACATAGGGTGGGACCCGTGACGGTGGGTACCCAGCAAGTTGCTGAGGCAGCCTACCTTTCTTCCCCTGTCCTGTGATGAAGGCATCGTACACCACGGAAAGGGTCTGCCTCAGCTCCCAGGAGATGCTGGTACAGTGCGCGTTCTACCAAAAGGGCCAGACAGCAGCAGTCAGGACGCAACCCTCCCCACGCCACCACGCACCGCCCCAGGGACTCCCACCTGGGCTTGTCCCTTGTCTGTCGTGTACCCTCCCACCCACCCACTTGCTTCCGTTCACTACTGAGCATGCGGCCCTGTGCCAGCAGGGGGATGTGCACCAGCCAGAGAAACCGCCACCGCCACCCACAGGCACTGGCACTCCTGTTATTCTCACTTGACAGATGACGAAATCAGGCTCAGGGAAATGAAACGATGTGCTCGAGGTCATGCCCGCTGAGTGACCGGGCTGGCCGCTGCGCGCACAGCTTTGTCCTCCACCACGATGCCCCATGACATGGATTTTCTGAACGCTTGCCAGGCAGCCACTGCGTTTCCACGGTGTGTGCCAATGCCCCAAACAATCGGGATCCCAGCTAACGCTTTTGGCGCGGCCCGCAAAACACACCGGACAACTTCATCGGCACGTTCTCTTGGAATCGCCTGAGGGCACCTGCCCCCCAACCCATGACTTACTCTGCACACAGGACGGATGTGCACCGCCTGGGAGTGGTAGCTGGTGTGGAACAAGCGGTCAGCCTTCAGCAGCACAGACAAGCCTGCCTGGAGGAAGCAGGAAGAGAGGAAGAGTCAGGGCCCCTCACCGTGGGACACCTGTGCAGGGGCCTGGAGGTCAGGCAGGGAAGCGGCGGGTGCTCAGAGCACTCTGGCCTCACCTTGGAGCTACAGGGCAAGAGCTTCTTCCACGGGGTGAGGTTCTCCGTGCAGACGACCTCCCGCGGCAGCACAGCGTAGCGCAGGAAGGAATGATCAGTGCCTGAGGGAGACACGAGTCTGTCTAGGGTGGGCCCTGTGGCCCAACAATTCAGGACCCACACTCCTAAGACAGTGGGAGAGGAGCCCCCTCCTGCTCGCCATGCAGCTCTCCAGTACCACCACCCTAATGGTGCCAGCTGGGGGTGCCATGGGATGATGCCCCTCCCATCCTTGGGAGAAGGCAAGTTAGAGACAACATGGTCTCAGGAAGCCTTCCTCCCGGGTCTGCACACCCAGGGGATTTAGGATCCGGCCCAGCTGAAGGAGGAGGAAGCTGAAGATAAAAGGAGGCAAACGTTCGGGCAAGAGGGAGAAGGAAAGGGCCACGGGGCTATCTCACCATTGGCCAGCCCCAGAGGTTTGAAGGAGGCAGTGGGAGTGACCGTGTTGGTAGAATCGATGAAGTTCAGAGAGGCGCAGAAGATCCCCGAGAGGACATTACTGAGCTCCTTCCAAGATTTATCCACGCTGGATGGAGACACAAACCCACTCACTGGCGCGGGGCTCCCTCTCTCCAAGCCTGCACTTGACAGACTGGCTAGCTGATGCAGCTGCCGTGTACCCCCTGTCCTGCTCAGCTGCCTCCTGGGTCTTGCCCTACCCACCCCTTCCTCCTTACTCTCTTCATCCCGGCATCCCCAAAGGTCTGCTCAGGCGATTCCTCCTCCTGCCAGGCAACACGCTACTCGCCCCTCTCCACCCACAGTCAAAGAGGCTCCCTCCTCTAGAAAGACTTTCCTGCCTTCCACACCCACAGCCTCCTCCTGAGCTGCCATCTGACTAGCTGAGCCTCTCCTGAGGTCCCTCCTGGGACATGGTGAGGGAGCGGCAGCCTCTTGTTCTAAGCATCTCTTCTCCTCCAACTAGGCTATGAGCAACCTGGGCATGGGGAACAAGTCTGGGTCACCTATGTATATCCCACAACACCACGTAAAGTGCCCACATCTTCAGAGGCTTAGATCAGCCTGCTGATCCACTCTGAGGTGTGCCCAGCTAGGCAAAAAAGACAGACTTCCTGGTGCACACACCCTGGCCATGAGAGTAAGTCCTGCCTCTACCCTCAGAGCGGGAAGTCCTACATCCATAAAGGCTCACTGAACAAGGGAAAACAACCATTCTAGTACCCTACAAAAATATCAAATTGGAAAGAAAAGTATCACAACAGATTTGCTCTCCATATTAAGAACAGAAAGTATAAAATCAAAATTCTAAACACCAGCTCCATGTTATAGGAAATTATGAGCTGAGGGGAGACAGTGATAGCCAGGCAGAGGGGGGCACTGGGGGGAAGGAGGGACAAAGGAGTTAGAGTTCAGGCAAAAAAGAAAGACTCGGCAAATCTAGAAGTCACTGCTTGCACCTTATTTGGTAACATCTTAGCATTGTCCTGGGGTTTTTTGATAACCCTCCGTTCAGAGCTTTTCAATTGCCCCAATAGTTAAGACTCATGTAAAGACTGCAGAATTGAAGCCTGAAAGCTCTATACAAGCTGTAATCATGTTTCACGTGGTGAGCACAACACTGACCCACGCCGCTTTTCTTACATTTTGAAATTACTGATATTTAAGTTTGCCAATTTTCACACTAAAATCCAGATTTCTGGCATCTCTTGAAAATCAGATTACCTGATGACAGTAAGCCTCTATTCCCAGATGGCCACAATCCACTGGGGGTGAGTGACAGCTGTCCTCTCAAGCTCTCTAGCCTGCCACAGTCCCCACCACTCCCTATTATGTCCCCCTTTTAAAATCATGTTTGTCCTACAGATTTCTCATAGTGGGATTAAGAGCAAATTGTGGTACAGCAGTGGTACCTAAACCTGTCCCTCTCCCAAACAAAAGCCAGTCCTCCAATGCCGAGATCTGGGATCCTGTAGGTCAATTCTAGCCCACAGATGTTTTGTTTGGCCCTCATGGTATCCGTATCATCATCATCATCATCCTCATCATCATCATTATGTGAATGTCTTTTAAAAGGTCACCCAGTTTGCCACAGACTTCTACTGCCTTATATCCAAGTAAGCTTCAAGTTACTTGTCACCTGTCTCTGTAGATACATCCATGTGCCATCTCAGGTCTGGAAGCATCAGGGAAGTGAAAAACACCAAAGTAAAGAATGCCACTCAGTAATATGGTAATATCGTTTCTTATTTCCGATGCTACCTTTACCCCTCAAGGAACTGCTGTCTGCTGGAACTGCTGCCCCCCAAGAGCAGTGGCAGGATGACAACACCGGCCACTGCCACATTCCCTCCATTGCCTGCAACAGGACTCAGGGTGGGCACTCACTCAGTGACGGTGTCCTGGAACCAGACCCAGAGTTCTGCACCTGATGGGGCCTGCAGGAAAGGTGGCCCCCAGTACCGCGTCCTCCAGAAGCCTTGTGTGAATGACAAGTGCAGCTCTCGAAGAGAATACTTGGAGATCAACTGCCCCAGGGCTTTGGGAAACAGCCTATAATGAGACACTGGAAAAGGGGAGTAGGTGAGTGATGATCCGGGAGGACGGGTTCTCAGCCACCCCAAAGCAGCAACAGACCCCGAGCTCTGAGGCCAGAGAGATCTGAATGCAGGATGAAACTGCCACTCACTAGCGATGTGATCTTGACCAAGTAAGTGCCTTTATCTGTCTACATCTCCAACTTCTTCCTCACAATCTCTTACAGAACTTAGCTCTGTGCCTAGCCCCCAGGCTAAATGGCAACAGCCAACAGCATCATCATCGGTGGCATTGTCGACAAAGGGTTCTAACTAAAGGAAGGGAGTAGCAGCCCGGACCTGAGGAAGGAGCACCGGGTCTAGGAGTCTGGAGGAGTCAGCGCTCCTCTCCGGGCCTTAGTTTCACCACCAGTACAATGGGGTTCTTCAATAACTATCCCATCTTCCCCAAATAGCTAGTGTATCCAGCCCCAGGCCCAGGAGCCGGAACTACCCCCCCACCCCCCGGGACCAGGCTCCGCCCCCGGGATCCTGCCTCCACGCCCCCTCCCAGTAGGTGCCACAGCTGTCTTTCCCCAGTCTCATCCTCTCACCTTCTTCCCGCTGCAAATCCGAATCCCACCGTGTGCGGAACTGGAATGTGGCGGCTACGTCCCCAGACGGCAGCGGGGTGATAACGAGCTCCTCCCGCAGGGTGTCGCGTGGGGGCTCTGCATGGCCCCTGCCCCCCGGCCCCAGGAGCAGCAGCACGAGCACAGCGAGCGGCAAGGCCGCCGCCATGCCTGCGGCTGCTTCCGCCTCCCAGCGGTGCCCGCCCCCACGAAGGCCGGCCTCCAATGGGAAGAGCGCAAGAGAAATGACTTCCGGTGCTATCCCGGAAACCGGGGCGAGGTTACCAGAGAGGCGGCCGGGCTGGGTCCCTCAAGGCGGATGGGTTTGAGGGGGCACGAGGGGCGGTGGACATCTGGCTCGACTGGGGGCTAGATTGAGGACCCCCCCCCTTTGGGGTATTCGTGTCCATTCGAATGTGCTTAATAATACCGAGCGCCGCCGCTGCCGCTGTGCCTATGTGATAGTTGAGGAAACACTGAAAAAGTCTTTCGCGCGGGTCACATGGCAGGGCTCGTGCACGCGGCTTCCTCAGCTTCTAGGTGTGTCCATTCGCCCAGTCCTAAGCCGGATGCAGGGCTTTCCTGTAAAACCCCCAAATAACTGGCCCCTTTACTATGAAAAATGTCAAACATCAGCAAAGTTGAAAGAATGAACACCTGTTACAATGAACACTTATTTCCCCATCACAGAGACTCCCCCATTAACATTTTACTATACTGGCTTTATCACATTTTGGTCTGTAAGTCCCTCAATTCCTCTTATGTTCTGACACATGTCAAGGTAAATTGCAGACATAATTACACTTCTCCCCTAAATATTTCGGCATGCATGTCACTAAATAAAGCTTAATGTTCGTTTACATTTTGGTGTAAAATTTATACACAAATGCACAACTCTAAAGTGCACATTCACGGAGTCTGACAAAAGCATACACCTGTGTAAACCAAACTCCTATCAAGATATAGAACATTCCTAAAACCCCAGAAAGTTGGTTAATGCCCATTGCCAGCTGATCCCTGGCCCCTCATACCTTCCATTCGCTATCCATTTTTCTCCACAAAATAATCTGTTCTAGAGGTTCATGTGAGTGAAACCATCATATAGAACATGTATTTTCTTGTGTAAGAGTTCTTTCACAGAAAGAATGTTTCTGAGAATCATCCGTGTTCTCGCTTGTATCAGCAGTTTCTCTTTAGTGCTACGTGGTCTCACATTGTAAGAATACACCTCAGGGGCACCTGGGTGGCTCAGTTGGGGGGGGTCCTGGGATCGAGTCCCGCATCGGGCTCTCTGCTCAGCAGGGAGCCTGCTTCCCTCTCTCTCTGTC
Source organism: Meles meles (assembly GCF_922984935.1). Classification (NCBI taxonomy): domain Eukaryota; kingdom Metazoa; phylum Chordata; class Mammalia; order Carnivora; family Mustelidae; genus Meles; species Meles meles. Next base: position 68,002,735 of record NC_060081.1, on the reverse strand, counting down.
TCTCTGTCTCTCTCTCTCTGCCTACCTTTGTGTCTACTTGTGATCTCTCTCTGTCAAATAAATAAATAAAATCTTAAAAAAAAAAAGAATACACCTCAGTTTATCCATTCTGCTGATGATCAACACCTGAATTCTTTCAAGTCTTTATTATGAAGTCGGTTGCTGTATACCTTATTGTCCGTTGGGTAAATAGTTAGGAGTGGTCAAAGGTCATAGATAATGTTTAACTTTTTAAGTAACTGCCGGATCTTTTTCCAAAATGTATCATTTTATACTTGCACCAACCATATATCAGAGTTTTGGTTGGTCCACATCCTGCTCAACTTTTGTTTTTAATTTGAGGGTACTTTTTAGCTTGAGCCATATGGTATATGTAGTGGTATCTTACTGTGGTTTTATTTTATTTCCCTGATACCTAATGATGTTGAGCATCTTTTCATATGCTTATTGGCCATACATATATTTTTTCTTGTGAAGAGTTGAAATCTTTTTGTATCCCCCATGATTTATATTGGCTTGTTTGCCTTGTTACTGAGTTGGTGGAGTTCCGATGTTAAATTCCTGCTTTGGTTTTTCCAGATGCCCTATGAGGAACACATTCATGAAGGATTTCGCTCATAGTCTCTTGGTAAAACTCACAACGATACTTCTACAGAGAGTCAAATTTGGTTTTGGACAGGTCTGCCCAGATATACCCCAACCAACCAAAGAGGAAGTGTCAAAAAGATGTCTTTCTGTCATTATGCCCTCATTCTACTTCCAACTAGTGTTCTTCTCCCACTCGACATGGAATAAAGGCCATGAGTTTAGATGTCAGGAAAACCCCCAGACCAGCTTTTCATCCACAGGAGCATGAGCAAGCTGAGGATTGCTTTTCATCCTTAAAATGGATGAACCTCCTTTCAGGGTCGTTGTAAGGACTAGAAATTATGTATATGTAGGACCTAGAATGTAGTAAGTGCTTAATAATATCGACCATCATCGACTCAAACAGTTCTTGGAGGTAGGGTCTGTGATCTCCATTTTGCAGATGGGAAAACAGGTACAGAAACTCAGATGTTGCCTAAGATCACAGTCTGTCGTGAAGCCAGGACCAGAGTTTATTCCATCAACCTCAAAAAAATAAAATAAAATAAAAATAAAAATAAAAGAGGAGCTGCCATCATTATGATTATTTTATATTTCTATGCTTTGTCTTCTTTTGAAATTGCCTGTCCTCATCATTGAAGACCCAGTCGCCTCCAGACTTAGCTTCTCCCTTCATACTGTTTTACAGTTTTCTGTGCACTTCTGCTACAGCCTGTGTTCTCTTTCTGTTATCTGTGGCCACATCTGCGCCTAGGAGAGCTCCTGGTCACCTTTGTATTCCTGTTGCCTAAGCAAGGAGGCCAGCACAGACCAGGTGCTCAACAATGTGTGGATGAACGAGTCATAGCACAGTTCATACTGTCCCCACACTGCCATGCTGTTCCCAGTGTCAGGTTCTGTGCATTCTTTAGGAACTAGTGTGCACCTTCCAGGGAATCTTCTCCCAAGCAGCGGTCCCTCCTATTTCCTCCATAAATAGGATTCTATGGGATGAGTCTGTCTTCTTCCCTCCGCAATAGCCACACTGTGGCTTGGAGACTGAAAGCTGGGCCGCTTGCCTCGGAGCTGGCTCCAGATCATCCTCTCCTCTCCAGGGGCACTGCATGGCCTCAAGAAAGTCAGCTGGAGCTGCTGGCTCTGAAGGCTGGCCAAGCCCCTGTGGTTTGGCAGAAGAAGAGATCATTGTCCAAGCAGGAAGTGGTCCTGGGGTCTCTGCTGACCCTAGACTTTTCCAGGCAGGGCTAGGGCTCATGACAGCTGACCTGGAAGCTCCCCAGAGGCTCACACACAATTCTGCTTCTCCAGACAACTGGAGATCCCTGTCCCCAGGCAGGCACCCTGCCCCAAACCTCACAGATCTTAGCATCACGTGCCTGGAGTACTAAGAGATTTGTCGACATATTGACAGCAACCAAGCTAGTCTAGCTTCCCGTCATTTGCCTTGGAGGGGAGTAGGGTGATCCTGGGAACTGAGAAGCCCGGTAGAACAGAGTCACGGACTTCACAGGCTGCAGCCCAGAGAAGGCTCAGCCACAGTCAGACAGGTGGTTGAGCTTTGCTACTCCAAAGGCAGGGAGAAGGCACAAGGACAGGGCCAAGCCTGTTATGTGCAGCAAAATCATAAGCAACCCAGAAAAACTGCAAAATTTCACACGAGACTGAGCCCCGGCCCAGTTTAGTAGATGATCTCAACTTGGACACAGAGGTTTTTAGACAAAAGGAGCACAAAACTCCCACAAGTTTCTCACCAGCGCTAGGAAAAGCACTTCAGAGCTGTCACTTACAATGGCCTCCTACAGGGGTGGAAGCAGGCTGGGACTATGGGAAGACTGCAGGCCTGTCACTCACTCAGCCTGGGTGGCACAAAGAACTTTGGGATTTAGGCTGGAGGCCACTGATCCCATGGGTTGTGTTTGATGTACAAAGGGAGGTGGAATGGTTTCTTTTTTCTGATGTGAGAAATGACTAGATGCCCTTACAGGCTGGGTCCTAGAACCCTCCTTTCTCCTTCCACTCCCCCTCCCTCCCTGGGCACGCACACTCTCTCGCTTACCACCTACACACTGGTTGCTCCCATCTATTTATTTTCTCAGCCTAATCCTCTCTAAATCCAACACTCCGAGTGCCCACCCAACATGTCTTCCTGCAGGTCTCAGAAGTACCTCAAGTTCACCATGGCCAAAACCAAACTTGCAACCTTCTTCCAAGACTTGGCTCTGCCCAGCACTCCCCATCTGGGAGAACAACCCTCCACATCATCCTGTTGCACAAGGGAGAAACAATGGTGGCACCCTGACCTCTTCCTCTCACCTACCTGTCAAATCTTTTGGAACCTGTCCCCTAAATCTCTCTCTTCATTCCTTCTACCTTTCTACAACCCGTCCACCTCCATGCTAGTCCATTACCCCGCTATGTAGCTGCCATCCACTCCTGGTTCCCAGGCATCCAGGCTGGTGCTCTCTAGTCAGCACTCCACAAGGAGCCTCCCCCCTCCCCCCTGCGTCCCTTACTCCCCTTCCTTGACTCCTTCTTATCCTTCAGGGCTCAGCTCAGATGCTACTTTCTCAAGGGAAATGCCCCATGACTCCTCTTAATAGGTTATTAATTCCTTCCTCGCACTGGTCAGAGTTGCAGTTTTGCACCTGGACCCCCCACTAGACTCGACTCCCATAAAAGCGGCACTTTCTTTTTTCCACTCTACATTCCTCACTCAATGTCTTACAGATGTTTAACACTGACATTTAATTTAATAAATATTTATAGAATGAATGTCATTTATTTTTTATAGCCTGCCTCAACCCAGTCAAGCTGATCATTGTCTCTCGCACGGGAGTATCGTGTTAGGTGTCTGTCCTGAGCCTGTCCTCCTCCAGCATATTCCCTACACTGTGGCCAGAATTACCTTTTTAACAAGCAAATGCAACCACTTGTAGTCCTTCATTACCTCCCATAAAGTTCAGATTCATTAACGTGGACTCTAACGTGTAAAGTGCCAGTTACCTATGCAAAGACTATTGTCCTCTTGTTCCTTAGAAACATAACCCTGATTTTTATCAACACAGCAGCGTGCTCTACTAAAGCCCCATCCCGACCTCTCCAGTAGCCATGGTGCTTCTGAGAGGTTTGAAAGGTAGGACAGAAATCAGATGCACTGACTCAAAAAGCTTATTGTCTTTCCAAAGGCCAGAATTTTCTTTCTTCCAGGTAACATTGTGTCCCTATGTCTATAAAACATCTGTGAGACGTTGCTCACATTAGCAAGCTCTGGTCAGTGGGATGAAAGTGGACGCCACTGGTTAGAACTTCCAAGGACGCGTCCTGAAGCGGAAATCGACAGCAGGCTGTGCTTTGCTGGTCCCCAGTTTCTCTCCCACTTTCTCCTGGTTTCAAGGACACGATGGGCAAAGCTTCAATAGCCATCTCAGACAGGAGCTGTCAATGGGAATTCGAGCCCTGTGGCTGGGACAGCTGAGCAAAAAGAGCCAAAAAGGACCTCGGAGCAGCCACATACCCCTGCACTTTGGACTTCTTTTATATGAGGAAATAAATTAAGCCTCTGACCTTTTACTAGCAGCCAAATTGAAACTTGATATAGGCTTACAAGTATTTCACGAGTAACCTTGGTCAGTGTCCCCTCTCTCACCTACCTCTCGTCCCGGGTTGCCACAGTGCAGCCCCGCTGAATGTCTCTCAGTTCCTCAGAGCTATTTCTCTCCATTTACCGTCTGCCCAGGCTGCTCTTTCTGCTGGGATTACAGCCCCCACTTGGCAAACTCCTACTCAGCCTCTGGATCTCAGCTTAAGAATCAGCTCTACGGTGGCCAAATGAGCGATTTTCTGATACCAGAGTTGTTCTTCATCATGCTACTGATTACCCCGTGAACCGTGGTGTTTACCTGGTTTTCTCCGCCAGAGAGAGAGTCAGGTACTGAAGGCAGGGGTGCAGACTGTCTTGTTCAGAACTGTTTTCCAGGGGCGCCTGGGTGGCTCAGTGGGTTAAAGCCTCTGCCTTCAGCTCAGGTCATGACCCCAGGGCCCTGGGATCGAGCCCCACATCAGGCTCTCTGCTCAGCGGGGAGCCTGCCTCCCCCTCTCTCTCTGCCTGCCTCTGCCTACTTGTGATCTCTCTCTCCATTGAATAAATGAATAAAATCTTAAAATAAAGAAGAAGAAGAACTGTTTTCCAAACGCCCGGCACATGTATTCAAGAACTATTTCCTGAAGAGATGGAGGGACAGCGTTGGTTGGACAGAGTGGGTCTGAGATCTCCGCAACGTGACACAGGAAGGGGAGCGGTTGGTGGATTATTTTTTATTATTTATACCGTGCCCTTTTCCCAAACAGGATGTGGGGGAGCAGGACGGCTGGAGTACCACTACTCAGGGCGTGCTAGGAGCTCACGTCCACTTAGAGACACGGGTTTAGGAGACACTATCAGAAGACGGCAGGATAGTGTGGGGGAGGGAGGGGTGCTAGGGAAAGCAGTAGCATCTTGTCCTGCCTCATCTCCCATCTCCTCGCCTGTAAGCCCTACCTCCGGGGAAGCCAAAAACTGGTGGGAGGGAGGTGGGAGCCAAAAACTTGTAGCAGGAAAGGTTAGCAGGAAAGCAGGAGGGTTAATTCCCAGAGAGGGGCGTTATCCCACTGTCCTTGCCTCCCCCCTGGTGCCTACTCCAAGTAAAGAGTCTGGTCTTCTCTGAAGGGCTCTGGCTGGGCCTATGGTCTCCTGTGGAGAAGAGCCGGCTCGGTCAGTCTGTACAGGGAGGCCCACCGCTAGCTGCAAGCTCCAAGCTCTGCCCCTCCATCAGCCCCATCCTCTTCCTCATCAGACTGTGCCAAGGGCGTGTCTGCCCCGCCGTCACTGGGATTTGGGCTGTGCAGGTTGGTGGAGTCGTCAGAAGATGAGGAGGACGTGCGGGATGCAGTCCTGTCTGGCGTCGGCATTGGAAGGCTCAACTCCTCTGGGTGCTCATCCAGCCCTGCCCAGAAAGAAGAGTTGGTCAGGTCCACAAACGGGGCTCCAGGGCACTCTCGGAGATGGTCTGGCCAGGAGAGGCTGAAGTCCAGAGAAGGGCAGGGGAGTGACCAGCCACTGAGCCAGGCCACAAAGAGCCAGGTCCCCGGACTCCCAGTTCCTTCTACTTCACTGCACCATGTCTGGGCCCTAGAGTCGGGTCGATCAATCCGAGTTCAAGCTCTACCTACGTCACCTACTTGCAACTCAGGGGCTATGAGCAAGTCATTCTCTCCCTCAAAGACCATATCTTCTCTAAGAATGCGATATGCACCTATATTCCAGAAGAGTTTTGAGAATAGGGGCGCCTGGGTGGCTCAGTGGGTTAAGCCTCTGCCTTCGGCTCAGGTCATGATCTCGGGGTCCTGGGATCGAGCCCTGCAGTAGGCTCTCTGCTCAGCGGGGACCCTGCTTCCCCCTCTCTCTCTGCCTGCCTCTCTGCCTACTTGTGATCTTTCTCTCTGTCAAATAAATAAATAAAATCTTAAAAAAAAAAAAAAGAGTTTTGAGGATAAAATTGAAGAATGAGTATAAAATATCTGGCATGCAATAGGCCATCTATAAAGAGCAGCAGTTTAAATAAGAGAATACCTATCCTACAGGCTCAACAGATGGGCTTTGGACTGACACAGCCATGGTCTGAACCCAGCTTTTCCACTTTCTGGCTGTGTGACAACATCTGAGTCAAATTTCCTCCTTTATAAAATTGGAGTAATACCACCTGCCCTAATAGGACATTGTAAGGGTTGAACTAATGGACCATTATATTAGCAACCTTAAAAAAAAAAAAAAAAGTGCTCAGTAAATACTCATACAAAGATGGCTAAAATGGTTTAAGTTATCTAATATAAAAATTTATATTTTATATTATTTTAATTACATGAATTAATCAGATTAATTTCACAAATGCAAAATTAACAAAGCCTAAATGGGGCTGGGGCATTCCCAGAAATTTTAGATTGGAAATCTGTCACCCAGTTCCCCTTGGGATCAACCTCCCTAAAATCAGAACAGACAGCTGTTTCACTGGTAGAAACACACATTTCAGGGCACCTGCATGGCTCAGTGGGTTAAAGCCTCTGCCTTTGGCTCAATCATGATCCCAGGGTGCTGGGATGGAGCCCCGCATCAGGCTCTCTGTTTAACAGGGAGCCTGCTTACCTTCCTCTCTCGCTCTGTCTGCCTCTGCCTACTTGTGATCTCTATCAAATAAATAAATAAAATCTTAAAAAAGAAGAAACACACATTTCTAGCCCGTATGAGTACACTTCCCCAGCCCTGCCTTGCAGCCTCACTCCAGAGCCTGCCACTCGGTTCTGGCTAACTGGAGCCCGAGTCCTCAAAGCCAAGAGCCATACCAGATGTCTGGGAGGCTGGTGGAGGGTCCTCACAAGGCAAGAACACATCTGCTCCATCCTGGTCTCCAAGGTCAATAAGTTCTACCTGCTCCAGGGCATCCACGTTCACTTCCATGGAAGAGATACTACCTATGGGGGCTGTAGATCAAGAAGGGGACAAGTCAGGAGGAGGCAGGTCAGAATCCCTAGGATGGTCAAAGGTATATGTCGGGTCCAGAGACAGGAGTCTCCAGGGCCAAAAAAACAAAGGGAAGAGGTTCCCAGGATTCAGGACCTATGAGACCTATCCCCCCACCCCACCCCCATCCCTCTCCCCAGGACTCAGAGCTTACGTCTCTGCGACTCGAGATGCAGGTGGGACAGGGGGAAGACAAACTCTGTCTCCGGCTGTAAAATTTCCTCAAAGAATTTCTGCCGCTCCCGAAGGCGGAGCTGCTGGCGCTCCAGGGCTGCCCGAGGATTCGGGTCCATGTCAGCTCCTGGAACGTGGAAGAGCACATACAGCTATGAAGTTGAGCGGGAATACAATGGGGGCCTGGGTTCGGGGAACCCCTCTGCAGCCAGCATCCTAGCGTTGTAGCCTGGACGCCACCGGACTTGGCCACCTCCTTCCCTCCCTTGAAAGAAAGTCTGTTACTACAAACTTCAAGTCTCAGAGAGAGGCAGGGCTGAGCCTGGCTCCACAAAGGGGATGCTGGTTCCAGGCACGGCAAAAGAAGCTCCTCTGTATTCAGGGAACCGGGCCAACAGCCAAGTCTCACTATCACGGCCTCGTGAGAGGGGTTGGAGGGATTGGTCCAGCCTCAAAGAGGGAGGCACTTCCAACAGACCCAGCCTCCCCTCAGAAGGCCATGGAAGACAGTCAGATGGGGATGTCAAGATGCTCAAGTGTTGCAACTCTGGTTCATGCCCAGCCTTCCAAACCCAAAGACTAAAGCAGCCCCTCTCCGGCCCACACCCCATCACCACCATCCCCTCCAAACCCTGCCCTGAAGTCACAGACCTGACTTCCAGACTCGGCTCTGTCCCTAAGGAAATCATCTTTCCAGCCTCAGTCTTCCCATCCGAAAATGACTTAATAGTCCTACCTGCCTCAAACACAACCCAGCGGCTGCTGGAGCAGGTGCTCTGTAAAATGTAAAGCCCAGACATTGTGCTCTTTCGAGGCGGCCACCCAGCCCCCTCTCTTTCTTCTCCCTACTCTCCAGCCCTTTATTTGAGCATCTCTCTCCCCTGACACATCTCAGGCTTCTATCCCCATTAGTCAGTGAGTAGCAATTGGAAGGGCGGGTCCTGGGTCCAATTTAGACCAGGCCCCCGGGTCCCCATTGCGGAGAGCTTTCCAGAACACCAGAGCTCTGGGCCAGCCCAGGCCCTATACATCCACTCGCAATCACTCCATATCCTTCCGGCGCCGCGCTCTAAGCCCATCACCAGAGGCAAGGGAGCATCTGGCTTGAGGACCAGCTCGTCATCCTCTTTAGCCTGCCTCCCTTGATTCATGGGACTCAGTGTCGGAGACCCCGGCCCGCGCCACAAGGCGCTGCTGCGGACGGCGAGGGATTCAAACCCAACTGGGCCAGCCAGGGCCAAAGACAGTGTGCTGAGACCGGGTGGCCGCCGGCTGGCAGCGCGGGGGAGGGAGGCGCTGACGCCGATTCCTGGGAAAGGCTCTCCGAGCTGCCGCCCAGGTCACAGCGCTAAAAATACCCGGGGCCCCTGGGGCCGTCTGCTCCAGCGGCCCAGCGGGGAAGGGAGAGGACGAGGGTGGGGGCACCCACGGGCCGGGGGTGCCAGGACGCCCCCTCTCCCCCTCCCCCTAACCCCATCCATCTCCCGAGACCCGAGGGGCTGTCCCCAGGAGGGCGCAGAGCCGGGGCTGGGGAGAAGAAGGGAGTTGTTTACGCGACGAAAGGCGCTGGAAGAAGGGAGACGAGGTCTAGGGAGCCCGGGTAGCCCCAGAAACGCAGAGCGCCCTGCCAGTCTCCGCCCCACTAGCCCTGGATCCGCGGGAGCGAGAAAATTCCCTAAAAAGGGCCAGGGCGCGCCCGCGGCCGGGGGAGGAGGCAGCCGAGGGCTCCCGGGCTTTCAGCTAGTGCGGCCGGCCCCCGGCCCTGGTCTGCCCGCCGCCTCTGTGCCCCCGCCGCCGAGCCCCTACCTGCAGCGCCCCGCACCCCCGCTGCCTCGGTCGCTCGGCTCCGGCGAGACGGCGGCGGGGGCGTGGGAGCGAGCCTTGCCGGCCGGGGTGGGGCTGCGCCGCCGGGGCTCCCGCGGGACGGCCGGGCCCTGGGAGCCGGGAACGAGGAAGCGGCGGGCGGCGGAAGTGGGGGAGGGGCGGTGGCGGGCACCCGCGCTCGCCTCCCTCCCGGCGTCCTCGGGGAGCCCCCTCGGGCGCGGCCGCTCGCACTTCCAGGCCGGGCGAAAAGTTCCCGGCGCGCATCGTTGCCCCGCAGCTGGCCGCGCGCGTCCGCACTCCGCCCGCCGCCGGGGCGCTCGGCTCCGCACGCTCAGATCCACTTGCTGCACCGCGCTCAACCGCGCAGCCCCGCCGCGGGGACACGCGCGGGTTCTCGACCCACGCGCACTTGTTCCTCGCGACTCCCGGGCAGCCCCACGACAAAGCACCGGCACCCGCACCCTGGGCGAGAAGGCACGGCGGGGAAGGGGACCCGCTGGAGCGGGGAGGGCACTGACCCGGTGCCGCCCATCAGGACAGGTGCGCCGGGGCGGAGGGCCCGCCTGACCCTGGGACTCACCCGGCAGCCCCGGGTTCTGGCTCCGGGACCGCACCGAACCGCCGCCCAGCCTTCCAGCGCGCTGGGCGGGGTGGGCGCCCGGCCGGGGCGGGTCAGGGCTGCAGGGGTGGGCCGCCGCGCCGCACCCCGAGACGCCGGCGTGGAGCCAAGTCCTCCAGCGCGCGAACTGGGGCGCCGCGCGTCCAGGGTGGCGGGGGTGGAGGGACGAGGTGCTGACTGCGAGTCGACAGAGGAAACTCTTGCCCGCCTCTCCGCGCCTCCTGCTCAAACCAGGGCCAGAAGTGTCTAATCTGGCAACTACTGTACTTAGATTCTGTGCCCATTCTTCTCCTCCTCCCTCCCACCCATCCACTTGTGCTCACAGCTCCAGAAGCCGCGGGAACAGGACGGGGTCGGGGGTTTCTGTCGGGAATACTTCTAACATGGGGTCATTCGTTCATTCACTCAACAAGCATCCGCGAGCAAGCCAGGATTCCTCCTTAGCACCTCCCTGTCCTATGCTAAATATTCCTCCATTCCTTGTCGATTCTCTGCCCTAAATAACTTTTCAATCCACCATTCCTCGCCGTTTCCACCACCCTCTCTCCCTTGGCTCCTCTGGTAGCCTTCGATCTGGGTTTCCCGTACTCGCTCTGGCCCTGCTGCATTCCATCCCTCTCCCCTCCCTTCTCCTCCCCGCAACACACAGCAGTCACCATTTCAAAACGCGTCTGCGTTCAAAACACTACCCCCGGCTTAAATCCTTCCATTGTTAGAATGAAATCTAAGTGCTGATATCTGAGCCGAGTCTTCAAGAAATGAGTTCAACAAGCAGAGAAGGGGGGGCGGATGGGAATGTGCAAAGGGATGGAGCCATGACACATGCGAGTTCCCTGTCAGGGGACCAGCCCTGTACAAATAGCCAAAGCACTGCTTCTTCTATTGTTAGTGGGATCTCAAAACAACCCTGTGAGAGAAATACAGCAAACAGCGTTCCCACTATTTTACAAGCAAAAAGTTTAGTTTGTGGGAGGCAAGTGGTTAAGAGCACGGGCGTGGTAGTCTGAGCCTCCGGGGTTGCAAACCTAGCTCTGCATCTAGCCAGCTGTGTAAACACTTAATTTCTCTGTTCCTTGATTTCCTTACTTATTAGGTAGGAATAATTAATCCCTACCACTTATGAGATAATTCATATAAAATGCTTAGTCCAGGATGTGGGTACTTTGGAGATGGTCAATAAACATTAGGTGTTTTGATTGTAATGGGTTCTGAGAAAGGGAGGAAAGTGTTTTCTTCCTTGAATTTCTGAAATTATAGGAAGTACACCCTAATAGTTAGTACTTCTACAGAGTTTGTTAAATATCTGTTGCTTTTATAAGTACTTTGCATATATTAACTCTTTCAATCGTCTTAACAGCCTTGTGAGGTAAATACTATTATGATCTCCATTTGACAGATCCAGAAACTGACAGATGGAGAGGTGAAGGGACTTGTCCAAGGCCATACAGCAAATAAGTGATAGAATTCAAATCCACGTAGGCTGCTTCCGGAGGCTATGCTTGTCACCACGGCTCCTAACCTGTTCCCCTTCTGTCCTGTTGCAGTTTTCATCTCCCAAGAAATGTTTTAGTCAGTTGGATTCTTATTCCTCACTAATGGATGAAGTAGATTCTTGGTCCTACTTCCTAGCACAGAGGAATGAGGCCAGCTCAGTAGGATGGTGGGTGAGAGCTCAGCTCCCAAAGCCACTTCCTCTCCCCATTCCAGGCTTATCCCTAGGAGCAGAACTCCAAGGATTGTTTTGATCTGTCCTCAAGATGGTGACAGATTTGGAACCTCCATCCCTTCTCTTTGTCCGATAGTTGCCACATGAAGGGGTAGAAAGGGAAAAGCATCCAAGCTAGAGATAATTCAGGGGGCTAAGCTGGAAGGGCATCAGGCAAGAGAAAGACCCAGGTAGCAGCCTTTGGAGCAGATGGCAAAGAAAGTGGAGGGAGCCACGGCGAAGTAGATGGCGGAGACTTCTGGCTTCCATCCAGGATGCAGAAAGCTGGGAAGAGCATCATTGCCACACTGATCACAATTTTTAAAAATTGTTAGGTAGTCTATAAAATTACAACTTTCGTCAAACCCATCAGAGAACTGAGGCTGTAGAGCAACCAATTAACCTGAATTCCAAAGAAGGACAGGAGCCTCCAAGAAGAAATGGGACGCAGGCACTGGCCCACTTGTGAGGTGGGAGGAAGACGGGGCCTCCGTGCAGAAGGGTAAGAAAAGTTCATTTCCTTATATAGATCCAGGTTTCTCTCTGGTATCATATTTTTTCTGCCTCCAGAAAGATCTACATAAAGAAGTAAAGATCTCTGGGAATGAACAGGTAATAAATAAAGGTATAATAATAAAGGTAAGTACATTTATTGTGGTGAGCATTTTGTAATGTATATAATTGTCAAGTGACGATGTTGTACATCGGAAACGAATGTAAAATGGTATGTCACTACACTTGAGTTTTAAAAAGTAGCAATAGGTTGTGGATAGATAGCGTACACTAAAGTAAAATGTATAACAATAACAATAAAAATGATGGGATAAGTAACTGGAAATAGGCTGTTGAAGGGTCCTCTGCTATGTAAGAAGTGGTAATAACATTATTTGAATATTGACTTTGATTAATTGAAGATATATATTATAAATGCAAGGGCAACCACTAAATTTTTTTTTTTAAGTATAAATAACAGGCCAATATGGAGACAAAGTGGGATAATAAAAATATGGGGAGGCATTCTCCCTGAGCCTTTTTTTTTTTTTTTTTTGACAGACAGAGATCACTAGTGGGCAGAGAGGCAGGCAGGGAGAGAGAGGGGGTAGCAGGCTCCCTGCTGAGCTGGGAGCCTGATGAGGGGCTCAATCCCAGGACCCTGGGATCCTGACCTGAGTCGAAGGCAGAGGCTTAACCTACTGAGCCACCCAGGCACCCCTCCCTGAGCCTTTTTGTGTTCAACGGTGTCTTGCTGACTATGTCAAGATTGCAAGGATCTGACTTTTCTTTCACCTGGGCCCTTGCCCAGGGTTGCTGATTGTTTATAGAGCTTGAGAGATCAGATCATGTCTTTCTCAAATGAAGGCAGGCTTGCTTACTACTTGCTATAAAAATTCTGGGTCTGGCTCCTCAGCCAGAGTGTAAACCCACTGTGTCTGTCTTGTGCATCTGGGACCACCATATCAGTTGTCGGACTTGGGGCCAAAGGAACCAATGAACACACAATTGTGCCTCTGTTCATGTTGCTTGGTGTGCTATGAGTAATCAGCTGTTTCGATCAAATGCAATAAGTCTTATTATCTATTTTTGGTACCCAACAGATGGATGTTTTTCCCTGAAAAATGTAATTATTCCAAAGTAAGGAAGAAAAAGAGAAAAAGTGAGGGGAAAAAAATGTTAACTATAAAACAAATAGCAGGATATATGTTTTTAATCCAACTGTCAATGAAAGACAACCAGTTGAAAGACAGACTAGTAGAGTGGGAAGTAAAGCAAAAGGCAATAATGTACTATCTACAAGAAACCCAATTTAACTATATAGAAATATATGGGTTGAAAGTAAATGAATGGAGGGGGCGCCTGGGTGGCTCAGTGGGCTAAAGCCTCTGCCTTCAGCTCAGATCATGATCTCAGGGTCCTGGGATCAAGCCCCACATCAGGCTCTCTGCTCAGCGGGGAGCCTGCTTCTCCTCTCTCTCTGCCTGCCTCTCTGCCTACTTGTGAACTCTGTCTGTCAAATAAATAAATTAATTTTTTAAAAAAGTAAATGAATGGAATGAGATATACCATACAAACAGTAATCAAAATAAATTGGAGTGGCAATATTAATACCAGACAAATGTAAACTTCAAAAAGACTATTGCCAATGATGAAGAGGGATATTCATAACAATAAAAGGTTCAATTCACCAAGAAGACTCCACTATTATAAATGTAACTACATCTAATAACAGAGTTTCAAAAATAGATGAAGTAAAAACCAATAGACCTAAAATAGAAAGACAAAAATCTATATTTCAGTTAGAGAATGCAATACTGCTCTCTCAGTAATCAATAAAACAAGTAGGCAGGACAGAGAAGGGAGCATAATAGGAAGCTTGAACACTATCAACTGACTTGTTCCAACCGATACTTTTAGAACACTTTACTAACAACAGTAAACATTCTTTTCAACTGCACATAAAACATTCACCAAGATCCATCAAGGTTTAGGCTACAAAACAAACCTCAACACATCAAAAGAGTTTAAATCATATAAAATGTTGATATGACTATACGAGAATTGAAATATAGCTATATAACTAATAAAGATACCTGGAAAACACCCCCCCAATACTTGGAAATAAAATGCAACACTTCACAATAACTCATGAGTCAAAAATGAAGTCCAAAAGAAAATTAGAAAAATATCCTGAATTGAATGAAATTGAAATGCAGCAGCCAGCCACCCAAATAGCCCCCAGTACTCGGTGCCTTTTGTTAGCCATACCTTTGTGTAGTCCTCTGCTACACTGAATCAAGGTTACTCCAGGTGACCAGTAAGAAATGATGGTGGATCCTGTCCAAAATCAGGATTAAAAAAAACAAAAGACCACGGCTTCCATCTTGGGTGTGTGTCCTCTGTTGCTTGGATCCCTCACTCTGGGGGAAGCCAGCTACAATGTTGTCAACAGCCACGCAGAGAGGCCCACGTGGCAAGCAAGAGAAGATTCCAGCCAACAGCCAGGAAGAGCAGAGGCCTGCCAGCAAACGGCATGAGTGAGCAGGGAAACAGATCCACCAGCCCTGGTAGTGCCTTGGGAGGACCGCAGTCCTGGCCAGCAGCTTGCCTGCACCCTCGTGAGAGACTGAGGAGACTGAGGCAGAACCATTTCAGCGAGAGCATTCCTGGATTCCAGCTGTCCAAAGTCTTTGCGATACCGAATACTTGTATCAAACTGCTAAGGTGTAATGCCATGCGGCAATCGGGCAATAGGTATGGTGCAGAGACTTTAGGACTGGGCTAGAGCGCTGCTGTTTCAGCTCCAGAGTGTGGCAGTGGCGTTAGAACTGGCCACAAACCGAGAAGAGTGCTGTCAAAAGGCTTTGGAAAAGCTGCTGATAGAAGCCTCAGGCCTTTAATAAGGCCACAGCCAGGACAGACAGGAAAGTGGGTAAACGCTCCTGGAAACCATGGGAAGAGGAAGCTCATTATGTCAGGACCCAGAGGTTAACACACCTGAGCCTAGCAGACCCGTGCCGGCAGTAAAGAGGAGAGCAGAGAGTGTGCCAAATGAACTGGGTGATCGAGCTGCGGACATTGCCAAGCAAGGTGGTCAAGATGCCACCTAGTTTCTTCTTGCTGCTGACAGTAAAATGCTAGCAGGGAGAAAGGAATAAAGAGGCAGTTCCCAAGTGACAGCAAGGCCACCTCCCGGGGGAACATTGGCAATGTCTGGAGATGCTTTTGGTTATCAGAATGGAGAGGTTGCTATTGGCATCTAGTTTGTAGAGGCCAGAGATACTCTTAAATATCCTTTAGTGCACAAGACAGGCCCCTCTCACCACTACCCTCCAACACAAACACTCATCCTGCCCTGAGTGTCCGCAGTGCCAAGGCAGAGAAACCCAGAGCTAAAAGGAAGCATTGTTAAATTTGAGGGAATTGGGACTTCGTGCTACGAAATTCTCAGCCACTCCAAATGGCCAATGATCAAAACATTAAGTGGTTTCCTAGCAAACCTCAAATCCAGGGCACTGAAAACATCTAAAACAACATGGTCCAAAAATGAAAGTGAGGGGGCGCCTGGGTGGCTCAGTCTGTTAAGCATCTAAGCTTAACCTTAAGCATCTAAGCTTAACCTTCGGCTTAGAGCATGATCCCGGGGTCCTGGGATGGAGGCCCTTGTTGGGCTCCCTGCTCATCAGGGGAATCTGCTTTTCCCTTTCCCTCTGCCCCTCCCTTCCCTTTTCTCTCTCTCACTCTCCCTCTCAAATAAATAAATCTTAAAAAAAAAAAAAATGAAACTGAAACTATTGCTACAAAATCTTGAGTTTACATCTCAGGGAGATTAAAGGCAATGCCTCAGAGTACTAATTCAGTCAGATAAAAGATCTCTAAAGAAATTATAGGTGTGCCTCACTAATCCTTTGACTCAAACAACAGGGGTTCTAGAAAGCTTGGGGGAGTTGTCCTTAGCCATTCCAGCAGAAGCCTAATGCAGAGAAGGGTTTATTTCAAAGAAATTGTGGGCATGGCTTTTGTCTATTAGAGTGCCCTGAATAAGATTCAGAGTGACCTACAAGTTCTTAAAAGGATTATAGATCGAGAAACATCTCCAGCTTGGATGTATAGGGATAAAGAGAGTATAAATAAAAACAGGATTTTTGGTCATGAACGAAATGGAGTAGATGCATTCCTCTCTATCCCTCCCACTAAGTACAGCTTAAAATGCTGGTCATTATACCTCAAACAAACATAAGAAGGCAGATCAGGAAACCTAGTAGGTTTCCTTTTTGCTGGGGTCTGGAGAAGACTGCAACCTGGAAATGCCAAACAGGCACAGGTAAAAATTGTCCCCATGAAAAGCCTGTTTTCTCTTGTCAAAGGACTGAGAAAGGGGCACCCTAGCAAGACAGAAATCTTCTGACATTAAATGTCCTACTCCAGCAATACTAGAGGAAAAACCATTCCCAGCCTCGATTAACAAAAACGGGGGAAAGCCAGACTTCAATATTTGTCCTTTAACAAAGGTAACAGGGCAACTCCCCCACTTCACCTCTGAGTGGTGTGAGAGCTCGGAGACCAGGTGGGAGACTGGGCTTCATCACTGCCCAGCAGTAACAAGCACCCCTCCTTAAAAGTCCCTCCCCATTTCCATGGTATCAGAGGAGACCATGTGCAGAATCACACTGCCATCCCCAACCAGCAATAATGAGGCAACACTCCCTTCCCCCAGTATAAAGGAGGTCAAGTGTAGAGCCTAGATGTCAATCTCTGTCTGGCCATAATGAGATAACCCTGCCCTTGCCCTACTGGGTGGTACGAATGGGGTCACGCACCTAGCCTCAACTTTCACTCTCACCTGGTGGTAAAGAGTTGGTACCTCTTGTCTCACTGGCCCAGGTCATCTGAGCCTGCTAAAACAGAAGATTTAAATGAGATCCCAGAGTCTCATAACATAACTTCCAAAATGTCCAGGTAATAACTGAAAATAATGCATCATACCTTAAACCAGAAAAATCTCAATTTGGGTAAGAAAAGACAAACAACAGATCACAGCATGCTGGCTTTATCTGACTCTGATTTTAAGACAGCCACTATAAAAATGCTTCAACAAACATGCCTGAAATAAATTAAAAAATGAAAAAAACTCAGGGGGAAAAAATAGAAGACATAAAGAAAATAGAAATCTTAGAACTGAAGAAAAAATTACTGTGCTGGGTTGAACAGCGTTCTCTAAAAATTCATGTCTATTCAGTACTACAGAACATGACCTTATTTGGAAATAGAGTCTTTGCAGAAATAATTAGGTAAAATGAGGTCATACTAGCTTAGTGTGGGCACTAAATTCAATAACTAGTCCCCTTTGTAGGAAGACTATGTGAAAACACAGAAAGATACCCACCATGTGAGATGGAGGCATACCAGGATGATAGGTCTATAAGCCAAGGAACACCAGGGATTGCTGGCAATCACCAGAAGCTAGCTAGCCATGGGGCAGAGTCTCCCTTAGAGCCTACAGATGGAATTAACACCTTGATTTTTGGACTCTTGGCTTCCAGTACTGTGTGAAATAAACTTCTATAGTTTTAAGCCATCAAACCAGTTGTTACAGCAGGCAGGTCTAGGAAATTAATATAGAAACCAAATTTTAAAACAACAAAAACCTTACTGGAGAGGCTCAGTAGAAGAATGGAGATAATGTATGAAAGCATTGGTGAATTTGAAGAGAGAACAGTAGAAATATACAATCTGAAAAAGAGAGAAAATTATATTAAGAAAGAACGAACGAACAAACAGAGCCTGAGGAACCTGGGAGACAGTAACAAAAGACTGAACATTTCTGTCACTGGAGTCCCAGGTGGAGAGGAAAAGGAAGTGAGGCCGAGAAAACATTCGAGAAAATAATGGCTGAAAATTTCCCAAATTCAACAAAGACCTGAACCTACAGGTTCAAAAAGGCTCACTGAATCTCCAACATAAACCCAAATGAATCCATGATAACACACACCGTAATCAAACTTCTGAAAACTCAAGTCAAATGCTATCTTACGGAGATAGAGAAATGCTATCTTATGGAGAGGAGAATTGCAGTTCGGTTGCAGCAGGTTCTCCCCACCCATGGAGGCCAGAATAAAAGTAGCACAGCAGTTTGAAGCCGTGACGGCAAACAGTCGATCCAGAGTGCTGGACAAAGACTCTCCTTGACCAAGCTCTGCCCAGGATCCTCTGAGCCCTCTTTTTGACCAGGCCTTAACCTTGGTCTATAAAGATTTAAACAAACACTAACATAGTTTTTAACAGCTCAAGACTTAATCCCTAGGATGACCCCAGACCCCTTAAAGTGACTGCCTGAGAAAATGCAAGACTGCCAATTGAATTCACTGTTTGTTCCCACCAACCCCTGAAGATAGGACCCCTGTCTGCCAACAGCAAGATACACATCTTCCGTGGGAGGGTAGGAGCCTAACATCAATAGTGCCAGTTAGCAAACCTAGATGGGTTTCACATGGACCAATATCCCCTTTCTGCTTTCTGCAAATTTTCACTTCCTTAACTCTACAGAGCACCCCCCTCAACCCCTCCCTATTCCCAAATTCCTTAAGATGCTGAGTCATCTTTGTACAAATCAAAGTTGACTTCAGTTTACACTGGGTTCTTTTTCCTATTACAACAGTGTATTTTTTTTTCTTAAGATTTTATTTATTTGACAGACAGAGATCACAAATAGGCAGAGAAGCAGGCAGAGAGAGAGGAGGAAGCAGGCTCCCTGCTGAGGAGAGAGCCGATTCGGGGCTCGATCCCAAGACCCTGGGATCATGACCTGAGCCGAAGAGGCTTTAACCCACTGATCCACCCAGGCATCCCTGTCCTTCCTACTTTAAATAATTTGTTTATCTCTGACATGCTATACCCAGTGAGAAGACCTTTGAGGAATGAGAAATCAAGGCATTCTCAAACGAAAGAAATACTAAGAGAATTTGCTGTCTGAAGACCTACCCTAAAAGAATGACCAAAGAGGGCCCCTGGTTGGCTCAATCCATGGAATATGCAGCTCTTGATTTCAGGGTTGTGAGTTTAGATTACTTTAAAGAACAAAATCTTGGGGCACCTGGGTGGCTCAGTGGGTTAAGCTTCTGCCTTCGGCTCAGGTCATGATCCCAGGATTCTGGGATCGAGCCCCACATCGGGCTCTCTGCTCAGCAGGGAGCCTGCTTCCTCCTCTCTCTCTCTCTCTGCCTGCCTCTCTGCCTACTTGTGATCTCTGTCAAATAAATAAATAAAATCTTTAAAAAAAATAAAGAAAAAATTCTTTTTTTTCTTTTAAATTGACAGTTTTTCCCCCTTATTTTTTTTAAGATTTTATTTATTTATTTGACAGACAGAGATCACAAGTAGGCAGAGAGGCAGGCAGAGACAGAGAGAGGGGGAAGCAGGCTCCCTGCTTCTTAAGCCCGATGTGGGGCTCGATCCCAGGACCCTGGGATCATGACCTGAGCCGAAGGCAGAGGCTTTAACCCACTGAGCCACCCAGGTGCCCCTAAAGAACAAATTCTTAAGGAAAGAAAGAAAACACCATAGATTAAATAAAAAACGGAATCCTAGAAAATATTTGAGTAACACAGGAACGGTGGAAAAATGGAACAGAGGAATGAAAAGCAGAGGAAACAAACAATAAAATGGCAAATGGAAGCACTAAGACACAAATAATTATATGAACAAGAAATGGCCTAAATATATCATTTAAAAATGAGAGAGACCTGCAAAATAACATATGAAAAAATGACCCAAATAAAAGCTATCAACAAGAAATTCACTTCAAGTATAATGACATACGGAGGTTGAAAGTAAAAGGATTGAAAAAGATATGCCATACAAACAGTAATCAAAAGACAGCAGAATCTGCCATCTTAAAATCAGATAAAAGAAAATCACCAGGAAAAGAGGTTACATTACATAATGATAACAGAGTCAAACCATGAGGAAGACAAAGCAATCCTAAATGTATAGGCACCAAATTGATAGACCCGAAAGGAGAAACAGACAAATCCACTACCAGAGTTGGAGACTTCAACACATCTCTAAAATACTGATACAGGGGCAACTGGGCAGCTCAGTCAGTTAAGCATCTGTCTTCGGCTCAGGTCATGGGTCTGGGTATCGAGCTGTGCATCGGTACATCCGGCTCCCTGCTCAGCAGACAGCCTGTTTCTCCCTCTCCGTCTGCTGCTCCCCTGCTTGTGCTCTCCCTCTCTCTCTCTTTCTCTCTCTCTGTCAATAAATACATAAATAGACAAAATCTTAAAAAAAAAATAAAATACTGATAGAAATACTAAGCAGAAAAGCAGCAGAATACGTAAGAACTTAACAAAACCATCATCCAAAAGGATCTTGCTGACATTTAGAGAACACTCCACCCAACAACACTGAGATACACATTCTTTTCAAGTACCCATGGAATATTGACCCCAACAGACAATATTCTAAATTCAAAGACAACCTCAAGAGACTTAAAACAATCAAAATTATGCAGTGTGTGTTCCCTTGACCACAACGGAATCAAACAGATCCAAATTAGTAACAGAAAGATGACAGGAAAATCCAAACACATGGAAATTAAACAACATACTTCTAAAAAATCTGTGGGTCAAAGTATAGATCTCAACAACACTTTTTAAAATTTAGCTGAATGCAAAGTATCAAAATATGTGGGGCACAGCAAAGCCATGCTGAAAGAGAAATTTACAGCAGTAAACGTTTACTTTCAGAAGAAGAAAGACCTCCAATTAATAATCTAAGTTCTTGCCTTAAACTAGAATCAGAGCAAAAATCCCGAAGAACTGAAAATAGAAAAACAATAGAGAAAATCAAAGAAACAAAAAGCTGGTTCTATGGAAAGATTTATAAAATGGACAAACCTCTAACAAAATTGAACAAAGGGGAAAAAAGAAGACCTAAACTACCAATTTCATGAGTGCAACAGAGGATATCCCTATGGGCTCCCAGACATTAAAGAGATAATAAGGGTCTACTAAGAACAATTCCACACACACAAATTTGGCAATTTAGATGAAAAGGACCAAATCCTCAAAATGTACAAACTGCCAAAACTCACCCGACATTAAATAGATCATAAAAATAGCCCTATAATGATTACATTGAATTTGTAGTCAATGCAAAACACACACACACACACACACACACACACACACACACATCTCTTGAAAAAGAAATATCCAGCACCAGATAGTTTCACTGGAGACATCCACCCAATATTTATTAGAAGAATTAATACCAATTCTATACAATCTCTTTCAGAAAACAGTATACGAAGGAACACTTCTCAGTGTAATTTCAAGAAGTTAGTATTACCAAACCCAGACAAAGACAGTACCAAAATAAAAAAAACAACACAATAGACATATTTCATCTAAGTTATCAAATTGCAGGGCACAGAGTTGTTCATGATATTCCTTTATTATCCTTTTGATGTCCCTAGGATCAGTAGTGGTGGCCTCTTTTAAATTTCTGACGTTGTTAATTTGTGTCTTCTTTTCTTTTTTCCTTGGTTAGTTTGGCTAGAGTTCTGTTGATTTTATTTACTTTTTCAAAGAACAACTTGTGGGGTTCATTGATTTTCGCTACTGTGTTTGTTTTCAATTTCGCTGATTTCTGCTCTAATTTTTATTATTCTTCTTTTGCTTGCTTTAGACTTAAACTGCCCTTCTTTCTCTGTTTTATAAGGTGAAAACTTAGATTAATCTCTGATCTTTCCTCTTTTCCAATATAGGCACTAGTGCTATAAATTTCCCTTTCTAAGCACAGTTTTCATTGACCCTACACTTCAGATAAGTTGTATTTCCACTTTCATTTAGTTCAAAAAATTTTAAAGATTTTATTTACTTATTTTCAGAGAGAGAGAGAGCACACATGGAGGGTTGGGGGGGGTGGCAGAGGGAGAGAAAGAATCTCAAGCAGACCCCTGCTGACAGCAGAGCCCTCCATAGGGCTCGATCTCATGACCCCAAGATTATGACCTGAGCTGATATCAAGAGCTGGACACTTACCTGGCCACCCAGATGCCCCTAGTTCAAAATATATTTAAGGTGTTTTTGAGATTTCTTCTGTGATTCAGGTATTATTTAGTAGTGTACTGTCTAATCTCCAAATATCTTGGACTTTTCTAGCTATGATTATTGGTCTCTAACTTAATGCCACTGTGGTTTGAGAACATACTTTGTATGACTTCTATTCTTTTAGATCATTCAGGTGTATTTTAGGGCCCAGAATGTGGTCTATCATGAATGTTCCATATGAGATTGAGAAGAATGTGTATTCTGCGGTTTAGTGGATGAAGTATTCTATAAATGTCAGTTAGATCAAGTTCACTGCCGGTGATGTTCAACTCTACACTTACTGATTTTCTGCACATTTGATTTATATATATTGAAAGGTGTTGAAGTCTCCAACTATAATGATGGATTTGTCTATTTCTCCTTGGAGTTCTACCGGTTTTTGCCTCACATATTTTGACACTCTACTGTTAGGGGCATACATATTAAAGATTATTGTGTCTTCTTGGATTATGGACTCCGGTATTATTATTTAATGATCCTCTTTATCCCTGAAAATGTTTCTTGTTCTGAAGTCTGCTTTACCTGAAATTGATATAGCTACTCTAGCTTTCCTCTGATTAGTGTTAGCATCCTAACATGTTAGCATGTCTTTTTCTATCCCTTTATTTTTAAACTATCTTTGGCTTTATATTTAAAGTGGGGTTCTTTTAGACAACATATAATTAGGTCTTGGTTTTTTGTCCACTCTGACAGTTCCAGTCTCTTAATTAAAATATATTCAGGCCATTCACACTTAAAGCGATTATTGATAGAACTGCCATAATATTGATCATGTTTATAACTATTTGTTGTACTTGTTCTTTATTTTTTTAAAGGCTTTATTTATTTATTTGACAGAGAGAGAGACAGCAAGAGAGGGAACACAAGCAGGGGGAGTGGGAGAAGCAGGATCCCCACTGAGCAGGGAGCCTGATGTGGGGCTTGATCCCAGGAGCCTGGGATCATGACCTAAGCCAAAGGTAGACACCCAATGACTGAGCCACCCAGGCACCATATTTCCTTTTCTTTCTTCGCCTGTTTTTCTGCTTTATTTTGTTTTGAGCATTTTATGTCGTTCTATTTTTCTCGCCTTTCTTAGCCTATCAATTACACTTCTTTTAAAAAAAAGTTCAGTCATTTCCCTAGTCTATAATATATATTTACAACTATTTTAAGTCTACTCTCAAGTAACACTATACCAGTTCAAGGGTAGCATAGGTATTGTATAAAGGACCCAGAGGCCTTACAGAAACAGACACAAAAATCTCCAACAAAATATTAGCAAAAATTCAATCCAGAAATAAATAAAAAGAATTAAACACCAAAACCAAGTGGGATTTGGGGCACCTGAGTGTCTCCAATGGTTAAATTAAGCATCTACCTTCGGCTCAGGTCATGATCCCAGGGTCCTGCTCTGAGTCTGGCTCCCTTCTCCGCAGGGAGCCTGCTTCTCCATTCCCATCTGCCTCTCCCCCTGTTCATGCTCTCTCTCTCTCTCTCACATAAATAAAAATAAAAATTAAAAAAAAAAACAAGTGGGATTTATTCAGGCATTCAGGCATAGTTCAACATTCAAATATCAATTAATATAATCTACCATAGTAAAGAACTCAAGAAGAAAAATTCACATGACCATATCAACTGAGGTAGAAAAACATTAGACAAAATCTAATGTCCATTATTATGAAAACTCTCAACAAACTAGGAAAAGAGGGTAACTTTGAACTGGATAGAGAGCATCTACGGAAAACCTACAGCTAACGTCATATTTACTGATGAAAGATAAGATCAAGCCAAGGACGACTGTTCTCATCACCTTTACACAACATGGTACTGGAAGTCCTACTCAGCAAAATAAGACCAAAAGAGGAAATTCAAGGCATATAGATGGGGAAAATATTTCAAACCACGTATATTACAAAGGACTCAAATCTAAAATACATAAAGAACTCTAAAAACTCAACAGCAAACAAATAATCCAATTAGGAAATGGGCAAAAGACCGTAATTTCATCAAAGAGGATAGAGTGGTGGCAAACAACACATTAAAATATGTTCAGTATCAATAGCCATTAGGGAAATGCAAATTAAAACCATGGTGTATCTACACCGCACTACACTACACTACAAGTGTAGTGTAGATATCACTACACACTTACTAGAATAGTTTTAAAAAATAGTGACCACACCAAGAGCAGGTCAGGGTGCAGAGAAAACAGATCATACATATGTTGCTTGTGGGAATGTAAAATAATATAGTCACTATGGAAAAGAGTTTGTGTCTTCCTAGAAAACTAAGCAGACACTAGTGATCTAGTGATTGCATTCCTCGGCATTTACTATAGAGAAATGAAAACTACGTCCACACAAAACCTATACATGAAGGTTCACAGCAGCTTTTATAATAGCCCTAAATTAGCAACGACTCAAATGTTGTTCAATGAGTGAATAGTTAAACAAATTGTGGTACATTCCGTACTGTGGAATAAAATTCATCAAAAAAAGGGGGGGGGAATTTATTGATACATGCAACAACTGGGTGGATATTGAGGGCATTATTCTGAGTGAAAAAAAGCCAAACTTGTAATGTTACATACTGTAAGATTCCATTTATATAACATTCTTGAAATAACAAAATTAGAGAAAGGAAGAGGGGTTGCCAGGGGGTAGGGTGGGAGGAAAGAGGGGTGGGTAAAGAGAGTGAAGAACCCTTGGGAGGACACCACAGCTCTGCATCGTGATTGTGGTGATGGTTGCATGGATCAACAAGTGGTTTTGATATTATAATGTAGTTGTGTAAGATGTTACCATTGGTGGAGAATGAGTGAAAGGACATAGGCTCTCCATGCATATTTCTTCTTGGAATTTTCTATGAATCTATAGTGATTTTTTAAGTTTATAAGGAACTATTGATACAGCAACAACATGGGTGGATCTCAAGAGCATTACGCTGAATGAAAAAAGCCCCTCTCAAAAGGTCACATGCTCTATGGTTCTATTCACATAACATTCCTGAAATGACAAAATTATAGAGAAGGAAAACAAATTAGTGGTTTCTAAGGATTAGGGATGGATGGCAGGGAGAGGGGCGGATAGCACAAAGGAGGTCTTAGTGGTGATAGAACATACACACACAAGTGAATGCATGTAAAACTGCTAAAATCTGAATTAGGTCTGTGCATTGTACAACGTCAGTTTCCTGGTTTTGGTACTGTATATGTTGTAAGGCGCCACCCCTGGAGGAAACTGTACTACTTTCACAACTCCCTACAGAGCGACAATCATTTCAGAATTTACAAAAATAATTGAGAAAAATTAAAAGAGGCCTTTGAACCTCAAAATTTTATTGGCAGGAAGCATGTTGAGAAAAATGACTCAACCGCAAATGTGCCCAAAAAAGAAAGGATAACTCAGAACAAAAAGTCTAAGGAACAGCGTCAAAATCTTAGTAGGATTTTGTGCAGAAATCCACAAGCTGATTTTAAAATTCATAAGGAAAGACAAATGAAGCATGATAGCCAAAACAATTTTGAAAAGAACAGAAGGGGTGCCTGCGTGGCTGGCTCAGTCAGAAGGCATGCCGCTCTTGTTGGGTGTAGAGATTACTTAAATAAACAAACTTGGGGGAAAAAGAACAGGAAAGTTGGAGAACTCACTATGTAATTTTGAGTGTTACTATAAAGTGCTATAGTAATCAAGACAGAGTATAAGACTTACTGTAAAGGAATCCAGACAGTATGATATTGGCAAAAGGATAGATGCATAAATCAAAGAAACAGAATCTAGAAGTAGACCCATACGAATATGGTCAACTGACTGTTGAGAAGAGTGCAAAGGAATTCAAAGGAAAGAGGACAGTCTTTTCAACAAATTGTGTAGAAATAACTAGATATCCATATAGAAGAAACTTGATTCATACCTTACACTATATATAAAAATTAATGCAAAATAAATATCCAAGGGACGCCTAGGTGGTTCAATCAGTTAAGTGTCTGCCTTCTACTCACGTCATGATTCCAGGGTCCTGGGATTAAATCCTGCATCTGGAGCCTTGCCCAGTAGGGAGTCCTTCTCCCTCTGCCTGCTGTTCCCCCTACTAGTACTCTCTCTGTCTGTCAAATAAATAAATAAAATATTTTAAGAAATTAATGCAAATGAGTCATTGACCTAAATATAAAAACCTGAAACTATAAAGTGTTGAGGAGAAAACACAGGAATAAGTGATTACTAACTTGGTGATTTGGGGCTAAACAAATATTTCTTAGACACGACACCAAAAGCATAATCCATTAAAAAAAACTGATAAATTGGACCTCATCAAAATTAAGAATTTGCTCTTCAAAGGCCAGTTAAGAAAATGAAAAGATAAACCAGAAACTGCAGAAAATACTTGTAAATCATATGTCTGACAAAGGGATCCAGAATTTACAAAGAACTCTCAAACATAACAGTACCAAAAAAACCCCCAATTTTTATTATTTTTAAAAGTAGGCTCCACACCCAGTGTGGAGACCAACTTGGGGCTCAAACCCACGACTCCAAGATCAATACTCCAGCCAAGATCCAGAGGTAGACACCCAAATGACTGAACCACCCAGGCACATCAAAAACAACCCAATTTTTAAAAAATGGGCCAAAGACCTGAACA
The DNA here is from genome assembly GCF_922984935.1 of Meles meles. Classification (NCBI taxonomy): domain Eukaryota; kingdom Metazoa; phylum Chordata; class Mammalia; order Carnivora; family Mustelidae; genus Meles; species Meles meles. Next base: position 67,976,036 of record NC_060081.1, on the reverse strand, counting down.
AACACTTCACCAGAGGAGATAAATAGATGGCAAATTAGCACATGAAAAGATGCTCAAGATTATTAGTTGTTAGGGAAACGTCAGTTAACACTACTGTAAGGTACCACTATATACCACTAGAATGGCTTTTTTATTTTTATTTATTTATTTTTTTTAAAGATGTTATTTATTTATTTGACAGATAGAGATCACACGTAGGCAGAGAGGCAGGCAGAGAGAGAGAGGGGGAAGCAGGCTCCCTGCTGAGCAGAGAGCCTGATGCGGGCTCAATCCCAGGACCCCAGGATCATGACCCGAACTGAAAGCAGAGGCTTAACCCACTGAGCCACCCAGGTGCCCCTAGAATGGCTTTTTAAAAAACACAACCTGGGGCACCTGGGTGGCTGGCTCAGTCAGTTGAGCACCTGAGTTCAGCTCAGGTCATGATCTCACGGTGGAGAGATCAAGCCCTGTGTCGGGCTCTACACCCAGTGCACAGTCTGCTTCAGATTCTCTCTCTCTCTTTCCCCCTCATGCTCTCTCTCTCAAATAAGTTAATTAATTTAAAAAACACAACCCAACAATACCAAGTTCTGCCCAGGATGTGCAGTAAGTAGACCTGTCCCACACTGCTGGCAGGAATATAAAAAAAGGAATGACTACTTTGGAAAGCGGTTTGGCAGTTTCTTATTAAGTTAAACACACAATTACCATCTGATCCAGTAGTCCCACTCCTAGGTATTTACTCAAGTGAAATAAAAACTTATATTCCCACAAAAACCTGCACACAAGTGCTTTTGGTAACCTTAATCAAAACCGTAAAACACAGTCCAGATGTCCTTCCATGATTAGGAAACACACAGTCGCATACTCATTTCAGTAGTGAAATATTACTCAGCAATGAAAACAAACTACTGCCTGTTGAGATGTGCTTATCTGAGATGCGTTGTGTGAAGGGAAAGAATTCCAGATTCAAAAGGGTTTGCAGGGGCGCCTGGGTGGCTCAGTGGGTTAAAGCCTCTGCCTTTGGCTCAGGTCATGATCTCAGGGTCCTGGGATGGAGCCCTGCATCAGGCTCTCTGCTCAGCAGGGAGCCTTCTTCCTTTCTTCTCTCTCTGCCTACTTGCGATCTCTGTCTGTTGAATAAATAAATAAAATCTTAAAAAAAAAAAAAAGGCTCTGCACTGCAGGAGTCCATTTATGTGATGGTCTGGAAAAGGCAAAGTTGTAGGGCCTGAAAATACATCAGCTGTTTCCAGGGCCAGGAAAGGGGAGGGGGTTAACTGCAAAGAGATTGCATGGGGTGGGAGGGAACTTGAGGGGATTATAAAACATTCTATATATTGATTGTGATGGTTTGCACTTGTCAAAACTCATGGAGCTGTTCACTAAAAAGAACTAATTTTACTGAATTAGAAGATATCCCAATAAACCTGACTTTAAAGAATCCAAAGCACAAACTATGAGAGGAAACAAGAGCGGGACCTCACACCCTATGGATGGCTGCTATCTGAGGAAGAAGGAGGAGGAGGAAGAGGAAAGAAAGCAAGAGGAAGGAGGAGGAGGAGGAGAAAGGAAAGAGGAAGTGGAGGAAGAAAATAAGTGTTGGTGAAGATGTGGAGAAACTGGAACTCTTATGTTCTGTTGGCGGAAATGTACAATGGTGCAGCTGCTACAGAAAACAGCACGGCAATTCCTCAAAAAATTAAAAATAGAATCACCGTATCATCCAGTTAGTTGTGGGTATATACCCAAAAGAATTTAAAGCAGGGTCTTAAAGAGATATTCATATACCCATGTTCCTAGTAGCATTATTCACAATAGCCAAAAAAGGTAGACGTAATCCAAGTGCCCATGGATAGATGAATAAGCAAAATATGGTATACAGTAGAATATTATTCTGCCTTAAAAAGGGAAGAAAATTCTGACACAGGCTATGACATGGATGGACCTTGAGGACACTGTGCTAAGTGAAATAAGCCAGACACAAAGGGACAACTATTGTATGATTCCACTTACAAGGGGTACTTAGAGCAGTCACATTCCTAGAGGCAGAAAGCAGAAGTCTGACTTCCAGGGCCTGGGAGAAGGGGGAGATATAGGGAGTCAATGTTTAATGGGTATTGAGCTTCAGTTTTGCAAGACAAAAATGAGTTCTGGAGATGGATGGTGGGATGGCTGCCCAACAGTGAGAATGTGCTTAACTCTACCGAACTGTACACTTGAAAATGGTTAAGTCAGTAAATTTTATGTTATGTGTATTTCACCACAATGAAGGAGAAAAAGAGTGGTGGTTTTCTTTTTTTTTTTTTTTTAAGATTTTATTTATTTATTTGACAGAGAGAGAGATCACAAGTAGGCAGAGAGGCAGGCAGAGAGAGAGGAGAAAGCAGGCTCACCTGAGGAGCGGAGAGCCCGATGCGGGGCTCGATCCCAGGATCCTGAGATCAGGACCTGAGCCGAAGGCAGTGGCTTAATCCACTGAGCCACCCAGGCACCCCAAGAGTGGTGATTTTCCACTCTAGAGCCTTGGAGTTGGTCCATAAGGCTGGGTGTCACTGGATAAGTCTCCCTCCCCACCAGCAGGTTTCCTGTGTGAATGGAAGGACCAGACAAGATGGAACATGGGAGCTGTGGGAGTCTCTGCTGGAATAGAGTCTGGGCATGGAGAACTCCCCGCCCTGTGGAGGTGAAATGCTCAGAGAGACACCAATTCTGAGGGAGGTGAGCGCGTGAGGGGGAAAGCGCGGACTAGAACGGAGTGGAAGAGCTAGCAGGCCAGGCCCCCAGCACCAAATCTAGCCACTTTGCCTTGGCTGCCGGAGCCCTTCCAGGGCATCTCTGGAGCCTCAGAGACTCCAACCTCCAAGTCTCCTGGTGGGAAAGCCCCAAACAGTCAGCCACGGCACTCTGGGCCCCTTCTTTCTACTCTAGCAACATATAACTGTTCATAATTCTTTTCCACACCTATGTTTTCAAAATTCCCTCTTTTCAGAACAAGCAGCCTAGCCTGGACAACTTCCACTCCTTCATTCCTCGTTACTGTGTCTACGAAGACTTGTCCAACCTCCAGGGGCTGGTCTTCTGGAGTCCACCAGTCCCTGGGATTACCTTTGTCATTGGTAATACTGTTTACTTCACTTTTTCAAAAAATACTTATTTTGACCTACCAGGCTCTGGGGGTTTATCGATGAATAGAACAGACAAAACTCTCTGTCACTGGAAAGCCCATATTCTAGCGGTACCTCCCCCCGGGCCCATGAACTTCCTGAGAGGAAGCATGCTCTGCCTGCAATGTTGCTCTCCCGAGTGTGTGGCACACGGTGGGTCCCCAGGCCCTTGACACCCGGGCGCTGAGTGGCCATTGTAAAGGACCCTGAGACAGCCCACCAGAGTCCACGTGGTAAGGGCTGAACTCGTGCCGGCAAGAAGAAGAGCCAGGAGTAGTGGTTGGACAGAAGGGAGAAGGGGAGAGGGAGTATCCCCCACTCTTGAGTCACCTCCAGGTTTCTCCCCTGGGTCACAATACGTTAACCTCCCCCCTTCACCCTAATGATAAAGGACACTGACATGGACAAAGATGTTCTGTAGCCTAGGCTTGGTCTGTCACCCCTAAAAGGCAGAGCTAAGCAGCCCCTATGCCTGCACACCCCCCTGCCCTAGAGGCGGTATGGTGGAGAGTAGTTCTCACTCCACTGGGTATCGGACTGGCTGAACGACTGGGGCCTGGGAAGCTGTTTTCCACAGGCTCTTCCAGTTACCCATGCAGCCAGCTAGGCATGTCCTTCAGAGCAGCCCTCCGCTGCCCCAGCCCTTCACCGCAAGCCCCCTCCCCACCCTCATGTCCTGCTGCTTCCAGTCTGCCTTCAGGTCCCTGCTCAAATCTCATCTGCTTGGTGAATGCTGCCCATTCCACCCTTTTTAATAATAGCAAACCTTTTACTTTGCTTTCCCTTGGCTCTCTGCCCTGTTTACGTTTCTTCCCATACTTATTTCCCTCTGCCATGACAGTGGTGTGCTGGAACTGACTCATAAGGGCTTGTAAAAGCCTATTATGCTTCCACAAACTCTGCTGACCGGTCATTAAGCATAGCAATCTTAAGAATTAAACTATGCAAACTTAATTAAATTAATGATGTTAAAAACAAAGGTGAAAAATGCTCAAACTCATCACTTTCCAATTGCTTGCTACCTTTTGCTACTGTCTATGCTCTTGAGAATCTTCCCATCTGTAGGACGACAGTGGATAGAATGGTAGGCTACTGTGCATTTCCATTCAACTGTGTGTTCGGTGACATCACACTGGTAGCCTGAAATCAGCCCTGGTAGGAGTTTTTAACCCTAGAGACACAGGTACTTGTTATAAATCAGGTTTTGATTTATTATTTTATTGATTGTCTACACCAGGGGTTGATCATGGGCCAAATCCACTCCAACTATTTTTGTAAATAAAGTTTTATTGCAACACAGCCATGCCTACTCATTTGCTAACATCCGTGGTGGCTTTCACACTCCAGTAGCAGAGGGGAGCAGCTGTAATGATACAGTCTGCGAAGCCTGACATATTTATGATCTTGCCCTTTACAGAAGAAATTTGCTGACCCCTGGTCTAGCCTTAAGAAACTAACGGAGGAGATGTTAATAATGCAATTAAGTGTAAACACATATGTCCCGTCTGTAGCTAGTCCACTATAAACAGCGCACCGTGAAAAAAATCTGAGAAAATACACTTTCGGTATTTGAAAACTCTGATCCAATACAGCAGATAAGTCAATATGTCACGGATGAATGAGTGAACTTCGACCATTTTTATTCTTTCACTTTTGTACCTTCTTCTTCCTGTTTAGTGTAAGTGAAAATGCCAGCATTTATGTGGGAACTCCACTTGTTCATCCTTTGCAACCATAGGTCGGTTATGGATAGGAGTTAGGCAAAATCCAAGAAAAGCATATTTTAAAGATGAACTGGGGCACCTGGGTGGCTCAGTGAGTTATGCCTCTACCTTTGGCTCAGGTCATGATCTCAGGGTCCTGGGATCGAGCCCTACGTCGGGCTCTTGGCTTGAGGGAGAGCCTTCTTCCCCTCCCTCTCTGCCTTCTGCTCTGCCTACTTGTGATCTCTCTCTGTCAAATAAATAAATAAAATCTTAAAAAAAAGAGAATGAACTGGTTCTTTGGAATTTATAACAACAAAGAGTGTTGTAGAATTTTATTTTAGATTTCTATCAGTAAAATTGATAATACACACACACACACACATTTTGTTTCAGAGAGCCAAATGTAAAACAGTCACAAGCACACCCACTATTTCATTTTCCCCCACTAGAATGTACGTTCCTTGAAGGTAAGAACTGTCTTTTATTTCAGTGCTTAGAATAACAAATGTAGCAGGCGCACAGTCAACATATGACACGAATGAACAGATGGGCATAGCTGGGAATGCCTGGTTTCATGTGTTGACGGCCAGACCTTAAATTTCCAGCTCCACCACTAACCAGCTGTGTGGCCTTGAGTAAATTATTTAAACTCTTTGAACCTTGGCTTCTTTATTTAAAAAGAGGAGACAATTCTCCTACCTCACAGGAAGTGTTGACAGTGTATGCCTCTGTCTGGTACCTATTGGGTTTTTCCACAGATGGGAGTTTCCTCCTCACCCTCCACCCCTGCCACACACATACTCCTTGGAGACCCAGCCCTGCTGCTGTCACAAATTTCAGTGATGTCACAGCTCCCCTAGCTGGAAGCTCCAGCACAGCCACCCTGATGGCCAGCCTGAGTGCTGGCCCAACCGAGAGGGGCAGGGAGCAGGTGGTGTCTGGTACCAGTCTTGCTCCATCTGTCTCTGAGGTCTCACAGCCCCAGTATGAGTCCATCAGCAAAGAAGAGGCCCAAGAATAGAATGGTTTCCAAGGTTGGACTTGGGAGTGGACACAGAGGGGGCTGGACCACACGCAGAGCAGGAGCTATCCAACCTGGGGTGAGGGGAGAGGAAGGGAGAGCTGAAGGGTGAAGGGAGGTCAGGAGAGTTAGAATGGCTCCCCATTTCTGCCCCCAAACCAAGGTGACAAAACTCCCAGAGGTTGGTCAATCCATGCTCAGCCAAATGGAGCAGCACAGTAGAGGCGTTCAGGGGGGATTTCTCCTACGTTCGCATATTCTCTCCCTCTGTCTCTCAGATACAAGATGAAGAACCACAGGACAAGATACCACAACCTGTCAGCAAAGTAATCGGCCGGAACCGACTTAAGATGGTGAGGGGCCCCATTTTGGTCTGGGATTGCCAGGCTTGTAGTGACCCAGGAGTCACCAGGCCCAGCATGGAACTGAGCTGAGCCAAAGTCTAGGTGGGGTGTGGGAGGCCACCCCAAGAAAGCTGAAGCTTCTGTTTTCCTGGTTTCTCAACCCTGGCAGGTATTAAAAAACTTGTCGCTCTTGAAGCTGCTCAAGAGCTCGAACCCCCGGATCCAAGAACTGCATAACCTGGCCAAAAGGTGTTGGAATTCACTGCTCAGAGTTCCAAAGATCCTTGGGATCTCCACTGGGTGAGCTCGGCACACCCCTGGCCCCCAACATGGACCCAATGGCTATCTTCACTGGGAACAGGCATTGTCTGTCTATGCTGACAAATTTAGAAAACCTAACTTTCACCAGGGATCTATGATAAAGGCATCTATTAGCCCCAGCTCACTGATGGGGAGCTGAGACTCAATAGGGGCAGTGACTTGTCCGAGCTAACTAAACCGGTAAGTGACAGAGCTAGGATTTGAAGCCACCCCTGCGTGGTATCAGAGCTGTGATCCTAACCATTGTCACAATCATCCAATTATGGGACTAACCACTAACTGGGCACCACCCAAGCAAGAGGGGCCCCTCCTCCTCCTCCTCCCCACCCTCAAATCCACACAACCCAGAGATTCACGTGCAGACCAGCCATCTTGCTAAGGCTCTGCTTCCTCAAAAAACATGTCAGAATATTAAGAAAGTTGATATTTATTTGGCACCTGCTAAGTACTTCACAAGCATTTCCTGTCTAGTTAATTCTTCATAGCAGTCCTATTAGGTGAACAGAGATATCCCAGTCTGACAGATGAGGAAACTAAAGCTTTGAGAGGTGAAATTTCTTGCCCCAGATCAGACAGGCAGTAAGAGGCACAGGCAAATTTGAACCCTGGGCTGTCGGTCTTGAAAGCCTGGGCTCACCAAGCCACTCTGTCCCTTCACTCCCTGCTACTTCGTGGGGCTGGTGTGAGGGTCCCAGGCCTGATGCACCGCAGACACTCAGTGGTGGCAATTATCATCGGTACTGCCATTATCTTGAGCCTGAGTCCTCACACACTCAGCTAGGACAATGCTGCCACTTTACAGAGGACTCAGTCTATTACACACACCCCTGGGGCAAGTCTCCTAGCACTGGAAGGCTAACGCCCCCTCTCAGAGCTCCTCTCTCTGAGCTGGCCTCCTAGAGGCAGGCAGTCAGTTAACACTGGGCTGGACAGGTCAGGCCTCTCTCGTCCCATAGTTTTCCAAACTGTTTAAAGCAGTAGACCCTCTCTTGGAGTATCTTTCCTCAGGCCTCAATTGTGTTGGGCAGAAAAGGATTCTACCCTCCCCCTGCCCTTCCCCAGGGTGGGGAGAGCATTTGAGAGATCTCAAGAAACAAGGTTTCTTGGAGCACAATTTGAAAACAATGGACTAGTTCACCCCATCAACTGCAATCCAGAGAGGCAGAACCCTGGCCAGCAGCCCACACAGACAACATCCAGTCCTGGATGTCCTAACCACGGGTCACTGTCTCTCATCTCCCCAACCTCTCCTGGCCCTTCGCCAGGCCTTAGCACCTCCCCTGCCTCCAGGCACAAAGCCTCTGGTGGTGAAGTTTCCTTTCTGGTCCTCTCCAGCTTTCTCCCCTGAGCTGGTTGCATAGCAACAATCTCAGGGCGAGGCTGGAGGACCAGAGCCTTCATCCTGATCCGCTGACTGCCTTCCTTCCCTGTGCCAGGAGCAGCAATGTCTGTAATAGAGTGGAACAAGGTACCGAAGAGCTCCCAGATGCTGGGTGCCCCAAGAACATAATGGAATCCAAGAAATTAGAGTCCACAGGGGAGCCCAAGGTGGGGCTGGAGGAGGAGAACAAGGTCCAGCAGTCACCCAAAGCAGCACACCAGAGCAAGGCGCAGGTGGAGCCCGAGCTCCCCAGGACCTCGAAGGACCATGGCCTGACCACTTGCCCTGGAGCTCAGGGGAGGCAATCACCCACTGGGGACCCCCGAATCGTCTTCCTGAAGACCTACCAGCATAGGACTCCCGCGGGGGACAAGCAGCAGCTGGAAGCAGCTGACCAGTGGATCTGGTTTGAGGGGTTGCCCACGCGAATCCACCTCCCAGGGCCCCGGGTGATGTGCAGACCGTCTGCTCTGCGCTGGGTCAAGCGCTGCTGTACCCGCTTCTGCTCTGCATCACTTGAGCTACCCATGTGCCATCCATACAGAGTGTGACACCACCACGGCCCGGCCAGGGTGAGACACGGGCCCCGAGCCAAATGTGGAGCTGGGCCCCAGCGTCAGAGGCCCAGGATTCAGACTTTTGGGGGCTATGGCTATCTAGCAGTGCTAAGGGGACCCCCCCCCAATGCCCAGAGAGGGGGAAATCATGGATGGAGGCCGCACAGCAGGGTGGTGGCTAGGCTGGGGCCTCTCAAGGCCCAAATAGGGGTTCTGGGGAGGAGCACTGGAAGTGGGGGTTCTGAGGTGGGGAGTCTCCCTGCCTGGAGGCCTCAGGAGGGTCCATAATTGCAAAGGCTCGGAATCTCAGTCATGAGTCTGAGTAAAGGAATTCAGGGATTTCCAAATTCAGGGGAAGGCAGTCAGGTAGAGCTCTGCCGTATCCCATCCCCTCTTAGACCAAATCACCACCCCACATTTGTTTCGTTCATTTATGTTTCAAAGGTTTACTCTGAACAAAAAGTTCCTTAGGGGGTAAAAAAAATTTAGAAGAATAAAGAAAACAAAATACTCCACCCTTCCATGAGAGAACCGAGGTCCCAAGAGAGGAAGAGATGGAGGGCTTGGGGGGGTCCAGCTGAAAGGGAGTTTTCCCCTTCACAAAACCCAGATCTCCATCACGCTTGACTTCAGCAGGCCCTGGTCCCTGAGCCCTCTCCCCGGACGGCAGCGCCCCCTGGCGGCCTTCTTTGCTCCTAACACCGAGGTCTCTGCTCACAGGTGGCGCGACCTGGGACGGGAGCCAGACGTGTGCGGCGCAATCATCCGAGCGGGAGGGATGGGTGGGCAAATTCACGAGTCTACAAATAAAATCTCCCATTGGGAACTGAAGAATACTACCGCTGCCTCTGCCTGTTTGGGACTGGAAAGGATGGAGGAAAGAGGCCCTCGACCGAGGTGGGGAGGGAAAGTGTGCATCACGATTTTAGGTTTCTTCCACCCCATTCCCAGGCCCCTCAGGTCAGCCTAGAACGTGGCACGCAGAAACGAGCAAGCTGCACCCCTCCCCATCCCTGCAAGCTGGCCTGCCGACAAGTGCTCTCTATGCGGTCACAGAAGGGACTTTCCGGGTCATTTGTCAGGTACTTTCTGGGTGCCAAATGCTTCACAATGGCCCTGCAAGCCAACGAGATGACAGCCTGTGGCGCCACCGAGGCAGAGGGGACTTGGCCCACACGACGAGGAAGTGACGGGGCCAGAACTCCATCTAGAACTGCGGGCTGCTCCCCATTCCATTTTCCGAAGAAAGGAAAATGGCACAAGAGCACATCCATCCAGCCTGTCATTCACGTGCATTGTTACTGAGGCGTTGGGTGTCAACAAATGGGTGTCAGCTGGGCCTTGAAATGTCAGGCCTAATGTCAGGACTTGGGCTCTGCAGCTCCCGTGGGACACCACACGCCCAAGCCCCAACCCCAAGGCCCGGTCGACCCCATGCAGTCGGGATCGCCCTCAGTCGGCAGGAACCATAGCCCTGAACGTGCAGTTGGGAAGAGGGAAAGCCCAGGGAACCCGGGCTTTCTGGGGATCTTCCCCTGAAGGCAGGTGCGCGGAGTGGCGCCCTCAAGAAAACAGCGCAGCGACCAAGGGGCGCAGAGCCCTCTCGCGAAGACCCCAGGCGGTGGAGCAGATACCTGGTGCGGGAGGGAGGAAGATGGCAGGGGTTCCCCCGAACCCGCCCGCCTGCACCCTCTTCCTCCCCGGAGCTCTCGGCTCTGAGACTGCGCCTCCCGGGTCGGCGGGGCCGGAAACGCACCGCGTTAGCCCTGGGCGGCGCTGCCAGCCTGAGCCTGCCTGCGCGGGGCCGCTCACTGCTGCCCTGCCCCGCTCCACTCCTGCGAGCCTCGCGCGCCTCCCCCGTGCCACCGCCTCCCCGCAACCTCCACCCCAAGCTGTCTTCCCGCTTGGCCGGCACCTCGCCCACCTCCTGGGTAGTCGCCATTTCGGTTTCCTTGCTGGCCATCATCAATCCCACCAGTCTTCGACAATCACCCCACTCGCTCTTTCACCCCCAGCACCCACCATTCCATCAACCTCTGCGCGAACGTCTGTCTGTCTGCGCGCAATCAGGGCAGTGCGCACCAACCAAAACACACCGGGCTGACGACCCCCTGCACTATCTTCCTGAAAGCCTGTCCGGGGAGCCTCAAGTGAGGACCTGAAAGGCGTGGGTAAGATTGGCAGCTTCCACTTTCCGCAAAGGGAGCCAGAGTTGGGCCCAAGGACAGCAGTTGGACGGGCCGTGCCTGTGTGCTGAGGCTGGTGAGGCTGGGATCCCGGTACCGCTGCGGGGAGGGATAAGGATGCAGGCTGCGGTGTGAATGACTCCCAGCAGTGCACTCTTTCTAGACTTACCCCAACCTGAGCTGGCGCTTGGGCCTCAACCTGTCTCCCACAGTCCCACAGCTGAGGTCCTCCCGTTACCATCTTCCCTGTGCTTGACTACTTCAAAGTAAGGCTCCTCTTCTGGGGTCAGTTAAATCCTGCTTTGGGCAGGAGTTTGCAACAGATCTCAGCCTTCAGAGAACACCACCCCCAGAAACGGCTCCCTACCAGTTAACTGGGGTGGGGGGGTGAAATGTTTGATTCAGAGTGACTTTTAGAAGTCATATGAGCTCTCTGAGCCTACTTCATCAGTTTCTAAAATAGGGATACTAATATCCATTCCACAGGCTTCGAGCAAATCAGGCTTGATGTAGGTGAAGCCAGTTTGTGTGATGTTAAACAAATGTCTGTCCTTTTTCTCCTGCCTTCTCCCGGCGCTGTGCCCCAATAAAGCCCCTTGTTTCTCACTCATGAGCACCCGCCTAACTGCTCACCTTTATGGGAATTAGCTGCTTGTTAAAAAGCCAGTCTTATGTTCACATTCACGGCCTTTTGTTATAATGACATCTGGATTCCAGAGACTGTCCCTCTCCTACTCTGGATCACCTACCACTAAACATGACTGGAACGTGCAAGGATGAGGCTGCTGAGGCAGCCAGACCTAGCTTCTCATCAGCTGTGTGATGTTAGGGCAAGTTGTTTACTCTGAGTCTTCAGTTTCTTTGTGGGCAAAATGGGAAAATAATGGTGTCTATCCCACTGGATTGAGTGAGAATACACAGAAGTCACTCTGCAGTGGATGGCACTTAGAAGCGCACGCAGTACTTGGTAGCTGCATCCCGATCATGGGCAAACCTGTCCCCCATCTAACAGCTGAGAACACTGAGGCTGGGGAGAAAGGTGTCTCCTTTCATTACGTCCTTTCACAGAGGTAAAACGAGGAGAGATGGGGCAGTGGTCCAGTAACTAGAACTGCCAAGATTTCTGGATCACTTCCTACACGCCATGCACCGTGCTAAGTGCTTTACACGAAGTATCTCATTGAATCTTCATAACTGCTAGCTTATCCCCATTTTACAAAACAAGGAAACCAAGGTAAGGGGAAGTCAAGCAGCTTATCTAAATCCTCACAGCTAGTAATGGGACCCAGGATTTAACCCTGCACTCCCTTGCAGCTCTCTCAAGTCCTATAGCCTCTGGGTCCTGCAACCTTTTTTTTTTTTTTTTTTAAGTAGGTACCACACCCAGGATGGAGCCCAACACAGGGCCTGAACTCATGACCCTGAGATCAAGACCTGAGCAGAGATCAAGAGTTGGACACTTAACTGGTCAAGTCACCCAAGTTCCCCATGCCCCCTACAATTCTTTCTTGGCCATAGAGTAGCAGGACAGGGATCCAAACTCTCGGCAACCCCTACCCATTCCTGTCTCAACGCTGTTTTCACCACCACTTGCTACTTTCCTACAAAAAAACCTCAAGCAAGGCTTTAATTCCCTCTACGCAGAGAGCCTCTCTTGTGCCCTCAATCTGCCCATACTGCACCTGCTCCTGAAGCTCTGTGCTCCTTGGGCTACAAATATAGGGAGGAGATCCATGTCTGTGCACAGACTGCCCCCTGGGCCCACTAGAGGAGGCTACTCTGATCTGGGAAGTCACTGAGCAGCCGAAGTGCTTCCAGGGGAGCATGTTTGAACTGTGCACCCAACAGGATTCATGCCGGCCTTCCCACCCCACCCCCTGGCATCGGCTGGCTGCCATCCCAGCCCCCATTTGGCTCCAATCCAGACAGGGCTGCCTAGAACTGGGAGCTAGGGGCACCCTCTGAGCTAGACATCCCTTTCTCCTTTCCCATTTTCCCTCTGGGTCATAAACTATTCTGAGCACCAGCTATGAACTAGTCTCCCCCTCTCTCTCCAAATGGAACCTGAGGTAGTAGGGGGCTAGGGGGTGGGGAATGAAAGGAGGTCCATGCTTCAGATCCCCTAGAAAGTCAAGAGATACACCAACTCAGTGGCGGGGGTGGGGGTAGAGCTAACTTTCCTTTATCCTTTGGAAATAAAACCATTTCCTACATTCATCTGTTCACTTGGAACTCTGTGGCCATATGTAATATAGTCTACAGTTCTTGGAAAACTCAAGTGTTTACAAAGCACTACATATTTTTTGTATTTAAAAAAAAAAATACAGTGGAAGGCAGAGGCAGTTTTCAGACTAAAACTGAAGAACTTGCACATTCTTTAATGTTTTCAGAATGAGTTTGTTAGAACCAGAGCCTGAATCCTGGGTCTGACAGTTCCGAACACATAACCTTGGGCAAATGCCTTTGTTTCCACATCTCTAAGATACGGATGATATTTCCTACTTCTGAGGGTTGTTGTGAAGATTAAGAAAACATCATGTAACACACTTAGCCCACTGCTGGACATCTATGAAGCACAGCTATTTATTACTAAAATGACAAACAGGGGCACTTGGGTGGTGCTGCCAGTTGGGCATCAGACTCTTGCTTTCAGCTTGGGTTGTGATCCCAGGGTCATGAGATCGAGCCCCCCATCGGGTTCCCTGCTCAGCAGAGTCTTCTTGGAATTCTCTCTCCCTAAAATAAATAAATACTTTAATAATATATTAAAAAATAAAATAAAATGACAAACATGTCCCTGCCACTGTCCAGTTCTCTCTGGAACTTGCCTCTAGACACTGCTTTTATTATTTTAGAAAATCAAAATTTCAGGGCAGCTGGGTAGCTCAGTTGGTTAAATGTCTGCCTTCAGCTCAGGTCATGATCCTGGAGTCCTGGGGTTGAGCGCCACATTGGGTTCCCTGCTCAGTGAGGAATCTGCTGCTCCCTCTGCCTCTCCACCTGGCTGTGCTCTCTCTCTCTCAAATAAATAAAAAAAATTTTTAAAAATAATTTCATTAAGGTCACACATTTTTCACTCCTGTCATCTGGTTCTGTCACTGTATTGTTGGAGGGGAAAAGTCGGCTCCCCTGACTTCTGGCAGTTTCTAAAAACCCAATTACCACTCAAGGGGCAAAGTTTGTCATTACAGAAGATATGCAGAACAGGCACAGGGCTCTGAAGGAAACTCCCAGAGTTGTGTGCCAACACAGCTGGAGCAACCAGCCCCCAGCTGACCAAGGGAGACAGCAGCCACATGACCTGTGCTCTGGTGACCTTCCCCAAAAAACGTTAGCCACATGCCTTTATGGTTTGTGGTGTCTGGGGGAAATCCACCAACCCAGGGGAAGTCACCTCAGTTGGCCTTATCTGCTAGACTGCGCAGCCAGGATTCAAGCCCCATTAACAAGCTGCTTCCTTCCAGCTTGGCCAGAGCACCGAGTTACTGAAGTGCCTCACCCTAGCACCCTTCCTGTCTCCCACAGACATGTTCGCTCTTAAACCTTCCTCCTGTCAGCCTCACCTCCCTACTCTGCAGTGCTGGGAGCCAGGAAGCTAGAGAGGCTTCGTGGGCAGAGAGTAAAACTCATCTGTGAAGCCCTAACACTGCAAGGCTGAAAGACCACGCTCTTGGCAGATTCCAGATGACCCGAAGAGGAACACTGACGGTTTCAGTACAGAAGTGGGTCTAGACCAAGTGTGTTCCACCGGACACGTTGAGAAATCACTAGCTAGAAAAAGGAAACTCAGTCATGGCAGTTCACCCAAGGCAGAGCAGAGGTGGCCGTAGATGGAGGGGTAGGACAGGAATTCCCCGCACCTCGTATTTTAACCAAATGGAAGAACAATCTGGGGTCTAGAAGAGGAGGAGGTGGCCTAATCATTCTTTATAGCTACCCTGTCTGGCTGTGCAGGTCTCTCACCAGCCCAACCACAGCAGGACAAAGTAGGCACAGGCAGAACCGTGGAAAATACTGTATTTATATACACAGGAGGGACAGCTGCAAGCCCCTCACAGAGGACATGCCACCCCAAACAGAAATCTTAGCAGCAAACTCCTATCTGCCTCAGCACTATCAGCGCAACCCAAGTTGGAAGGCTGGGCTTCCTGTCCCTGGGCACCCATCATACCCTTCCCACTGCAGAATTCCCAGGAAGGCAGGAGAAAGGAACTATTGCCAGAAGTGAGGTCCGGTGGGAGCTGGGGTGCCTAGTCATTCCTAGAGAAGAGGCAGTGACTCTGTCATGAAGGGTGGACCAGGAGCGATGCTGGGACTCTTCTCTGGGTCCTGTGGCCTGCTCTGTTGAAAGCTGGCAGCAGGTGGGGACCCGGTAGAGAGAACTGGAAGAAAGTTAGTCATGGGTTCATGGGTGTGTGCACACATGCGTACAGCAGGACACAGGCTGTGCATTTTTCTTGTGCTTGATGCCTCCATCTGCTGTCCTCTCCCCGACCGCAGCCTAATACTTTGTACCTCTGTCTCTTTCTGTGGCTATGGATCCAGAAACCGAATGGTTCTCCAAACAGAATAGCTGCAGTTCAGCAACATGGCAAAGGTAACAGCTGTCCCGGGAAGGTGAGACAGATGACTAGAAGAGTGGTTTGCTCCAATCAGATATCCTTGATTTGGTTCTTTTTTTAAAATAACAGGCTGGTGACAGGTATGATGGCTCAAGAATGACATGGTTCCAATTCCATTATTACCCTGACAGAGATCCCCTTGCTGACCTCCCAGACAGCCAGGCTTCAGTAGACAGAGGCCATTCTTGCAGCTGTGGTCCTGACTGCTACCTGCCTTCTTGACGGGGCCTCACTATCTCTCCCACACCAACAGAGACTTCACATTTCCAGGGTTCCCCTCAGACCTGGGCTGGACCTCATCTGGAGGATCTGAGCAGCCCAAGGTGTTGGGGGAGGTGGGGTGGGAGGGTGGGGCCAAGTGCCCAGCCAGGTGTCCAAAGGACCCGATTCTAGACATTGGATTTAGGGGCTGAGTTGAGGGGGATCTCCTTGAGCTCCGTCCGCATGCACAGGTACTCCCCGATGACAGCCATGAGTGCAATGCACACGGCTTGGACCAGCCACCAGGTCAGCGCCGAGGGGAAACGGGAGCTGTAGAACCAGCAGCCCAGGAGGTGAAAGAAATGGACAGTGACAGTGAAATCCAGACACTGCTTCCCTCGCCGGATGAAGTACAGCAAGCCCAGGGCACTGTGGGGAGAGGACAGCAGTGAGTTATCACTGGGTTGTCCTGGCCTTAGATCATTTGGGGAGTAGAGACAATTAAGATAACAGCATAGTGATCAGAAGCAAGCAAGAGAAGTGTGAAGCAAGGGTTACATTGTTAGATGCCTAGAGAGAGCTGGCAGGTAATGCTGGGAGGGAATTAGGCTGAGTAGAAGAAAAACAAAAGTACAAGCTTGATGAGAAATAGTAACTGTCACTCAGGGGAATCCTAGGGACTGTGGGGATTGTGGCACCCTGAAGCATACACAGGCTACTGAAAGTGGGGACAACAAGCTACTTGCTGCTGGACAAATCCTTATGTTGGAAGGTTGGCCTGGAATCAAATGATCTTCCCATTTCTCAAAAGAAGCCAGAAATCTGGATTTTATATATAAAACATCCTGAATTTCAACTAAATGGAAAAATATTTTAAACACCATTTGTGGGATGCCAAACAGAACATATCCAGGAGCCAAATTCAGGTCATAGTCAGCCCACCCATTTTCAATCTCCAGTTTAAGGTCAAGAATAGTAATGTGCAAGGTGTTGTTCCAAGTACTTTCCATGAATGAAATCATTCAACCCTTACAACTACGAGATGGGTAATAGCATTTGCCTCGTTTTACTGATGAGGAAATTGGGGCCTAGATAAATCAACTGTCCAAAGTCCCTAGATTAGTGGGAAAGCTGAGATTCAAAGCCAAGTGAGTCTGCCTTCGGAAGCTGAGATCTTAATCACTATGCCAGACTGCCTCTCAAGGGGCAGGCAATGGTCACAAGTGGCCTTAAATGTTACCCAGTCAAAGCTCTCAGGTGTACTGACGAGAAGCCCGAGGCCTAGAGAGGGAAGTAATTTGGCTCATGGCACACAGACCAAGAACAGAACTGACTTCTCCTGACTACCGGTCCAATCCCTTCCTCACCTCGTTCCACAACAGGGAAGTGATCTGAGATGGAAGCTATCCCACAGGCAGCATGCAGAGTGATGTAAGAGCTTTCCAGCTAAAGCAAAATCATAATGGAAGGAGCCCTATAATGAAGCCAGTCCCAGAACTGGCCTTTGCCACCCAATTTAGTCCACCACTCCCCAGGAACAAGCGCCAGCCTGTCTCATGTCCAAATTTAGGAAGTTAGTTCCAGTGCTAGGACCCCAAAAGCTGGAAAGCAAAACTGGTGATACTCACCAGGTGAGGGCGTTGAGGATGAAGGACATCATGGAGAGCCGGCCTGGAGGGGTGGAAAAGCCCAGGATCTGAGGGGGAATCACAAATGGAAATATGCTGGAAGAGTGACTTGGCTTGGCAGAGCTCCAGGCTCCAGGACCCCCTAAGGAAAACGCATTCTTCCCACAGCACAGAAGACAACAGGGCCCTGTATCTGTATGGCAGCCTATTTCCAACAAATAGTCTGTGCTTTCACAGACATCCACTATGGTATCTCGTTTGACCCCAAACAGCAGCCAAGAAGAGACTTACAAAGGAAAAGCAAAAGTTCAGAGACATTAAGTAATTTGCCTAAAGTGATACAGTAAGTAAACGGCAAGAGTAAGGACTAAGACAGAGTTTGGCAAACTGAGGCCCCACCAGTCAGACGCGTAGTTTTGTAAATAAGGTCTTACAGAAACGCTACCACACCTATTTGCTTAGTACTGTCTCTGGCTCCTTTTGCACTGCAATGGCGGGGTCCAGTAGTTGTGACCTAAAACCTTTACTATCTTGTCCTTCAAGGTCCACCAACCCCAGCTCTAGAATCCAGGTCATGTGCGTGAGACGGCTCTTCAACAACGCCCAGGATTCCCAAAGGTCCTTCCCAGGAGGACAGAGGCTCCTAATAGGCTACTACTGGGCACCCAGTGTGTGTGCAACTTCCACCACTCCTGAGACAATACTACTGAATACCAAACATCTGCCCAGCACCGTCAGCTTACAAAGACCTCAGACTTCGATAATCTCCTGTTATCCTCATAACAGCCTCGCAAAGCTATTGTTAACATTACTGTTACCCCTTTTCGGATAATACCTTGCCCAAGCGCCACACAGAGAACAGCAGCAGGAGCAAAGATTGTGTTCCCGATCCCCCGGCTCCGAGAGCTGTGCTCATTACCATACACCACAGCTGCCTCTCAGATGCAACCATTTCATAGCCCTCCGTTGCTTGCTAAAGCACTTTCACGTTCCTAAATACCTCTAGGGTCTCTGGACCTCATAACATTGTGCTGAGAATTATTCTGCCCAGTTTCCAGGAAAGAAAACACGCTCAGAAAGGTGAAGCAACTTGCCCAAATCCCCATGGTTAGTATATTTAGACCCAGATGGGACGCTGAACCTTTCTGAATCCAAAGTACAGGCTCTTCTTTGTATTGCAGTCCACGAGCTCTGCCATGATTTTGCAGACAGGAACACGTTGGTTCAGAGGGGACAGCACTTGCCCCATCACACAGGTAGTAAGAGGAATTTAAACTGAAGCCCAATTCCAAAGTCTAGGCTGTTTCCATAATACCTCCATGAATGCTCTTTCATCCTCCCTCTCTTCAGTTTGGCACCTGAGAATCTGCGGCCAGGGAAGTGAAGTCACTTTCTCAGAGTGTCAGAAAGGAGATGCATCACGTTGCCAGGAATGTAGGACTGTTCCTTAGGATATCTAGGCCCTTTCCTCTGTACTTATAATCCGCCTTTGTTCTCAGTGGTTTCATTTTTATGGATGGGGCACCTGAGACTCAGAAAGAAGAGGTCCCTTTCCCTGGGTCACAGAGTGAGACGGTGGTCCAGCCACGTCTAGATCCCGGGTGTCGGACCCACAAAGCACACCCCATGAAGCCGAGACTCAGACCGCGCAGTCCAGGGGACCCTACCTCGGCGTCGAACATCTGGTCCAGCGAGGGGCTGCTGCGCACCAGCCCGTCCACCAGCGCCAGCCACAGGCCCAGCGAGCCGTAATAGACGGTCTGCATGAGGACGATCTGCGACAGGATCAACAACGGGTCCCACACGTAGCTGCGGAACTGGCCCGCCATGCCGGCCCTCGGGGCACGGCCGCCACCCGGGGCCTGGGTCAGCGCTGCCGCGCCATGGGCCCAGGGCCGCCCTGGCACCTGCGAGGACACACGCCGGGCCTCAGCCAGCCGGCCGTCACCATAGCAACGCCGCCCCGCCCGGGAGGAGGGACAGAGACTGAGGGGGCGAGCCCATTCCGGGAGGGGGGGTTAAGGGCGGGGCGGACAGACCCATTCCCAGAGTGAGGGAAAATCCTGCCCATTCCAGCTGCTCGGGCCCGCCCGTCCGCAGGCTCCGTCGGGGCTCACTCACCGGTGACCGATTCGAGAGTCGAAGCGTCCGAGCGCGGCCCAGCCTCACCGGCTGGTTCCCCAAACAGCGCTGACAGACAGGACCATGGAGGAGAAGCCCTACCGGCCTAGAGAGGCAAAGGTCCAACGACGACGGCTGCAGCAGCAGCGACGGCGTAGGAAGGAAGCGTTTCCGGGGACGGCGGTGGAGGGGGCGGGGCCGGCGGTGGAGGGGGCGGGGCCTACAGTGCGCAGGCGTAGTGGATGCAATCTTTGACCCCAGCCAACTCCGCTGGTGTACAGGCCGCCGGGAAGGGAAATTTGCACATGCGCAAGATGAAGGGTGAAGGCCAACGGAAGTGAGGCACAAGAGCGGTAGAGCTTGCGTGCCCTCTGCAGGGGAATCTTGAAGAAAAGAGCTGCAATCTGGAGAGCAGTAGGGAGAGGGGTAGGCAAGAGCCAAGTAAAGAAGTTTAGGAATTAATGAACCTCTAAATATAGGTTCTATTTTCTTTCTCCTAGTAAGTGTCTGGGATAACTTTAAATGACCCTGCTGCTGGGTGCCAGGAAGGTTTGGACACGTACGACTGGGACAATCCCTGCCCTCTGACACAACCTGATTATGAGGAGGCAGTGTAGTGGGTGCTTTATAACATGGGTATCCATTTATATTTATATATACATATATATTCAAAATAGAATAAAGGACAGGTTCTGAAGTCATACCTGGAAGCACATTCTGACCCTGCCTGCCACCGTAACTGTTTTCCCTCCGCCTTCTCCTCTGAGTCCACAGAGTGTACGCAGTCAGTAAATATTTGCTGAATGAGTCAAAACAGAAAGAGTAACAGCAAATTGATGAATCACTTTATTCCTGTCCCAGCCGACCCAAACCCCTCAACTTCATTGAGCCTAGATCCCCCTTCTCCAGAATGGAAAGAAGGGAAGTAACTGATTCTGGGGAAAGAATGTGGGTTTTAGAGCCAGCTCTATGAGCTGCGTGACTAGCAAGCCACTTCCTTCTTAAACCCCAGCTTCCCTGATTACGAAATGAGGAGTTAGACAACATTAACGTTTGCCAACATTCAGTCTACCCTCCACTAATTAGTTCCCCATTAAAAAAACTTATCAAAGACACATGTAACTGCCAATCAGAACTCTGAACAGCATGTGATAATCATATTATCACCTTGAGTTGATACTATTCCAGACAAAAGTAAAGAAAAGTGAGACTATATCAAGAGTAAGTAAGTGGTTTCCCTTATCGTTTAGAAATACTGTAAACAGTCCCCTTGAACTCCAGTTTGGAAGTCCTTAAGGCCCAAAGATTTGAGGTGCTTTCCAGCTCAACCATTCTTTAAGGCGCCTCAATTTGGATCAACAAAATATATTCAAATCCCTCTGGTCCACTGATGACCCATTTTCTGAGAAAACCTTCTGATTATCAAATACGTACGTGATCTTGTTTAATCCTCACGATCCGAGAAAGTGGGTATTACCCATCTTTTTTAAAGGTGAAGAAACAGAGGCCCAGAAAGGGAGTGTGACTCTACGTAGGTAAGGCAGCTCCTAAGAAACTGAGCAGGGATTTGAACCCAAGACACCACACTCCAAAACCCCAATAACCATCCCCAAAGCGGGGTGAGGTGGGGGAGAGAGCACGAAATAAGTGGTGGAATAGGGAGAAGCTCAGGAAAAGTGCTTGAGAAGTTTGACTCCGTTCCCGCAAGCAGCTTGGTCTTTCAGGTTCGGGAATGTTTGGTTCCTCCTGAGTCAGGCTCCTCCTAGCATCACAGCTGGGCCCTCTTCACCCGTCACCTCCCACAGACAGAAAGCCCTCCCTAGCCATTCTCTGGCAATGGAAAACGCAGGTAGCCTGAGGCGATAGGGCACTGAATAGCTGGGGTCTGACGTCATTCCTGGAGCCTGGATCTTGCCCTTGGGAAAACCCCATGGGCCTGCAGGACAGCCTGTTGCAGTTTCCTTTTACCTGTAGGATTTCAGCTCTTGAATTCCATCTTTCCAAGCTTGGGAAATGGAGCACCATTCTCTGTCTTAATTTGGGTTACAACAAGGAAACCAAGAGCTGGGGAAAACCACAGTAACTCCCTTAGCCAAACTCCTTGGCCCATTTTGAGAATCTGACCACAGGAAGCCTAGAGAAGAAGAATGATCACAAAGCCTAAACTAGGGCCCCAGTGACCTGCCATAAGACCTTGGGCAAGACCCATCTTAGTATGCCAAAATATAAAATGATGGAGGAGAATTGGACTCCAACTTCCAAATGCAGTCCCTGGCCTTGTGCCATCTGAATCAGCCGACGAACATATTACATTGTCCGATTCCCAGGCCTTGTTGCAAACCAAAATCTGAATTGCCAGAAGCAGAACACAGAAATCTGGATGTATGAAGAGCTCCCCAAGTGATTCAGAGGTAGAGGCAACATTTGGTAATTACAGAACAAGATGATCTGTAATTGACCTCAGACGAAATCCTTTTCTAACAGAAAATTGTTCTGTGACCTTGCCATGTCCACGGCTCTCTTTAGGCCTCAGGGTTTTTTCCCATCTGTAATCTGAGGGCATTGGACTAGAATAGCTGATCTCCAAGGGCCCTTCCCACGCTGCTGGGTTTGTGGTTCCAAACTTATGAATGAAATTTTAAACTTCAGGTCAGAGACCGAATGACAAACCAGCCACAAGCTGGGACAAACTGTCCTCCGGGTGCAGAGAAGAAGAGTGCCTCTGGTTACTTGGTCACTTTCGTCATTTCTACACCAAACTCCCACTGTGGGTTTATAAGGTCAATTCTTGTTGGGATCACGTTCCCCATAAATCCCTTGGGAGTTGTCCTCATACAGGTCTGTGGGCTTTGAGCCCCACTTATATTCGAATCCTAGCCCCACTACTATCTTGCTAGGTGACTTTGGGGAAGCTACTTCATTTCTGACTCTCAGTCTCCTTCTCTATTAAAATGATGATAAGAATAGTACCCATGACTTGGTTTGTCCTGAGGATCAAATATGTGCTCACATTGGGGCACCTGGGTGGCTCAGTGGTTTAAGTCTCTGCCTTCGGCTCAGGTCATGATCTCAGGGTCCTGGGATCAGGCCCCGCATCGGGTTCTCTGCTCAGGGAGGAGCCTGTTTCTCCCTCTCTCTCTGCCTGCCTCTCTGCCTACTTGTGACCTCTCTCTCTGTCAAATAAATAAATAAAATATTAAAAAAAAATATGTGCTCACATTACTACTACCTGATAGGCAGTCAGCATTAGGTAAACACTAGCAATATTAATTATTATTTCTTCCCTTGGAATGCGGGAGTGGTAACATCTGATATCTCAGATTTATGGGGAAGATCTAAATGGGTGTCAGATAGCGTGAGCCCAGTGCCTGGCGTACAGTAGGAGTTCAGCAAATGTGGTACCTTCCTTTCTTAATCCCACCCCACCTGCAGGGTTCTCCAACTCCCTCTCTTTTCTCCTTTCCTCCTTCCCTAGGCCCCCCACTCACATGATCCCTTTCAGGGAATGTCTGATGAAAACACTTCAGGAGAAATACTCTCAGGGACAGGTTATGCAACTCTGCGCTCACACTTTTCGGAAACTCCATGTGGAGTTTCCTCCACATGTGAGAGGACATGTGCCTGTCCTCTGCATGGGTTCTGGCCAGTGATTACCTCTCTCCGAAGAGAAACCGGAGAGAAAGAAATCATCGTTGTCTGCTTTCTCCTTCAGACTAAGAACACTTTGTTACCCAGAGTATTTTTTTTAGAGAGAGAGTGGGAGCAGAGAGTGGAGGAGGGGCAAAGGGGGGAGAGGGAGAGAGAGACAGAATCTTAACCAGGCTTCATGCCCAATGCAGAGCCTGATGCAGGGCTTGATCTCATGACCCTGAGATCATGACCTGAGCCCGTATCAAGAGTCGGACACTTAGCCTACTGAGCCACCCAGGGTATGTTAAGGGCTGTGTGTGCCTCTGAGGAACATTTGCTGAGTTACCCACTGTGAGCCAGACACTTATATGATCTCACTTGATTCTTACTGAACTTCCAAAACAGGCTTGGAAATTGTAGATACAAGTCATGGTCCCACTTAACAGATAAGGAAGCCAAGGCTCAGAGAAAGGACACCACTTACCCAAGGCCACACTGCCAGTGAGTGGTAGAGCGGGAAGGCCACCCCAGGCCAAACTGACTCCACATGCTCCCTCTTCCCGAGGCATAGTAGGAAGTGCACTGGACAGTACGGTTCACACAGGGCTTTCACCTACGTGATCTTCCTGTCATCCCAACAGCCCTGGGGAGGTAGGTACGTACATTTTCCCCACTTCACAGATGAGGAACCTGAAGCTCAGAGAGGAAGCTCAAGGGTCAGTGCTTTTCTGCAAATCTTCTCTCTGTGAAGGGCAGATGCTGCCAGGGATACAAGCAGGTGGCTGGGCCTCCGGGGACATTGTTTCTCTCACTCTCTCTTTTTAAAAGATTTTCTTTCTTTCTTTTTTTTTTTTTAAAGATTTTATTCATTTATTTGACAGAGATCACAAGTAGGCGGAGAGGCAGGCAGAGAGAAAGGAGGAAGCAGGCTCCGTGCCAAGCAGAGAGCCCGATCTGGGGCTTGATCCCAGGACCCTGGGATCATGACCTGAGCCGAAGGCAGAGGCTTTAACCCACTGAGCCACCCAGATGCCCCTAAAAGATTTTCTGTATTCATTTGACAGAGAGAGAGCCCAAGCAGGGGAAGAGGGAGAAGCAGGCACCCAATGCTGGGACTCCATCCCGGGACTCCAGGATCATGACCTGAGCCAAAGAGAGATGCTTAACCGGCTGAGCCACCCAGGCGCCCCGGTATTGTTTCTCTAAAATAAAGAACTCTTTTTCAGGGGTGCCTGGGTGGCTCGGTGAGTTAAAGCCTCTGCCTTCAACTCAGGTCATGATCTCAGGGTCATGGGACAAGCCCCACATCAGGCTCTCTGCTCAGCAGGCAGCCTGCTTCCTCCTCTCTCTCTTTCTCTGCTTCTCTGCCTACTTGTAATCTCTGTCTGTCAAATAAATTTTTTTAAAAAATCTTAAAAAAAAAAAAAAGAACTCTTTTTCAGGTATTGGTTACCAGGTCTAAGACACTCCCAGAGAAAGAGAAGTGAGATTTTCTGAAAACAGTTGCTCCACTCCCCAGGCTTCCTGACCCTACCATGTACTATATTCTCTGCTCCTTCCTAGAAATTATTCCTTGATCTGACGTGAAGAATTCAGGGCTTTATTTTAAAAAGAAAAGCTGTTTTTTTCACCTCCCTTTTCATCAATCAATCAATCATTTGATAAATATTCATTGAGCACTTACTATGTGCCAGAACTGAATAAAGTAAAGAAAAACTCTGACCTCACGGAGTGTATATTCTTATGGAGGAGAAAGCCAATAAACAAGTCAACCAACAATGTGAAACTTACCATCCAGTCGGGAGAAGAGCTATGAAGATGGGGATAAAGGCCTAGTACTCTGTGAATGGTTGGGATTTTTATTATCTGTGCTTTTCTCCAGCCGTCAGAGTTGGGGACTGCAGGGGAAGCTCAAGTTTAGTATGCAGGAGGTTCTCAGGGACACATCTCTCAATCTCTTTCCCAGCATCTTTCTCTCTGCTCCCGGGGACGAACACCTCAAAACGTTTTTGTGGGGACAATGAGATACCACCTCACACTAGTCAGAATGGCTGAAATTAACAAGTCAGGAAATGACAGATGTTGGCGAAGATGCTGAGAAAGGGGAACCCTCCTACACTCATGGTGGGAATGCAAGCTGATGCAGCCACTCTGGAAAACAGCATGGAGGTTCCTCAAAAAGTTGAAACTAGAGCTACCCTGTGACCCAGCAACGGCACTACTGGGTATTTACCCTAAAGACACAAATGTAGTGATCCAAAGGGGCACGTGCTCCTCAGTGTTTATAGCAACCATGTCCACAGTAGCCAAACTATGGAAAGAACCTAGATGTCCACCAACCGATGAATGTATAAGGAAGATGTGGTGTATACATACAATGGAATATTATGCAGCCATCAAAAAAAAACCAAAATCTTGCCATTTGCAATGATGTGGATGGAACTAGAGGGTATTGTGTTAAGCGAAATAAATCAATCAGAGAAAGACAATTATCATATGATCTCACTGATATGAGGAATTTGAGAAACAAGACAGAGGATCATAGGGGAAGGGAGGGAAAGACGAAACCAGAGACAAACCGTAAGAGTCTCTTAATCTCAGGAAACAAAATGAGGGTTGCTGGAGGGGAGAGTGAGTGAGGGGAATGGGGTAACTGGGTGATGGGCACTGGGGAGAGTATGTGTTGTAATGAGGACTGGGTATTAGATAAGACTGATGAATCACAGACCTGTACCCCTGAAACAAATAATATATTATATGTTAATTCACTGAATTTAATTAAAAAAAATTTTTTTGTGGGGAGAACAGGTATCAGAGCTATCAACTCAGTGGGACAACACAGTGAGACTGAATCAGAGAAACCTGATTGAAATCCTGTATCAGTCCGCTGTTGCTGTAGCTGCACATACAGAGAAAATGCACATAACGCTGCCAGTCCAGAGCTTGGGATATCATAGGTCCTTAGCCACTGGTGGTTACTCTTCCCTAATCAGGAACCTGCTGGAGAGCAAGGGCAGTGTCTCATCCACCAGGATTTTTCAAACAAACCTCTCACACAGAAGGTGTTCATTAAATGCTGGATAGATGAGCAAATGAGTGAATGCTTGTGTCTGAATCTCTAAGGACAAACAGCCAAATGGCGTTCATTCATTTATCTATACAACAAACATTTACTGGACACTGACTTGGGCCAGATCTTGGGCAAGATGCTAGGGATCCATCCATGCACAAGACCATGTTCCCGCTCTCATGGAGCTTACATCTGGTGGGAAAACAGATGATAAATGAGGAAAAGGATAAAGACATGATGTCAGGTGAGGAAAGTGTCATGACAAAAACAAATAAATAAAACAAGGAGAAAGTGATGGAAAGGATGCGGCTATTTTTAGAATTCTTTACCATCCTTCCCGTGGGTGCTGACTCACTGTGTGGGCCTTGGTTTGCCTGTCTTACAATGGGGGTGCTGTTCGGGTGAACGGTTTGGGAGGGCCCTTCCTTGTCCGGTGTTCCCGGGTTCTGTGGTTATGCAAGGCAGTGGCTGGACATTCCACCGCCTCTGGAAACTCCAGGCTGTCATTATCTGGAGCTGAAGAGAAATTTGCATGGAGTGAGGAAGACCAAAGAGGGTTGGCACCATGCTGGGAGAGACAGCCCCACGCCCACTCTCTCAGCTGTTCTGAAAATAGTGACATGATTACCTGTTATTTACTTTGTGTGAGGAGCTTTTTGCAAGAAAGCTCCCCAACTCAAGACTCTTAGAGGGAGACCTCTGTGATCATAAAAATGGGTATCCTTTTGTGGTGGGTGTTGTGCTAAACACCATACTGTCAACACACATGGCTTCCAAGTTACTAAAGAGAAACTGAGGCACAGAGAGGTAAAGTGTCTTGTCTCGGGTCACACAGCGAGGATTAGAGCCCAGATCTCTCTGACCCCAAAGCCTGGGCCCTTAATCTCCAACATACGAGAGAAAGGCATGGTTTCCCAAGGAGAGGGACAGAGTAACAAGAGTCTCTGGGGAGGGAGAGAGGAGAGCTAGAAGGAAAAGGGTAGAAGGTTTTGAGAAGCCTCCTAGGAGAGGAGGCACTTGAGCTGAGCCATGAAGGAGAGGACCAGTCGTAGTTTCTTGGGCTGGACACCTCTGGATGCTCCAGGTGTGTGCCCAACCTCGGTGACCTCTGGCCTAGGAGGCCGGAGGAAAGGGAGAGGGTCAGGTTTACCCCAATTATAGGCCAGATCTCAGGCGCCTGCTGCCTGTTGACTCCCCGAATCATGTTTCGTTGCTTGAAAGGAAGCTGGAGCCTCCATCAGAACGGATGAACACCCAACTTTTGTACCAACATGGACGGGACTAGAGGAGATTATGCTGAGTGAAATAAGTCAGGCAGAGAGAGTCAGTTATCATATGGTTTCACTTACTTGTGGAGCATAAGAAATAACACGGAGGATATTAGGAGAAGGAAGGGGAAAGTGAAGGGCGGGAAATCGGCGGGAGAGACGAACCATGAAAGACTGTGGACTCTGAGAAACAAACTGAGGGTTTGGGAGGGGAGGGCGGTGGGGGGATGGGTGAGCCTGGTGGTGGGTATTAAGGAGGGCATGGATTGCATGCAGCACTGGGGAGGTGTGTAAACAATGAATCTTGGAACCCTGAAAAAACAAATTAAATTTAAAAAATAAATAAATGCAGTTAGCCAACTTATAGTACATCATTAGTTTTTGATGAAGTGTTCAATGATTCATTAGTTGGGTGTAACACCCAGTGCTCATCACATCAAAAATAGGTTTATTTGGGGGCGCCTGGGTGGCTCAGTTGGTTAAGCCTCTGCCTTCAGCTCAGGTCATGTCTGAGGGTCCTGAGATCTGCCGGCATCCAGCTCTCTGCTCAGCAGGGAGCCTGCTTCCCCCTCTCATTCTCTGCCTGCCTCTCTGCCTACTTGTTATCTCTGTCTGTCAAATAAATAAATAAAATATTTTTTAAAAAAATGTTTATGTTCACAATCCGTATTGAGTTGCATAGGATTGAGCAAAAGTCATAGACTAATTTTTGAGTGTGCCATATGTGTAACCTATCAAAAGTATTCTACAAGTATTCATCTATTTTTTATCTCTAAGGCTTGCAACAAATTAAGCCTTAAGCATCTGTGAAGACAAATTTACATGCAGCATCCTTAAAAAAATTTTTAAAAAATAGAGTTATATAGATTAAATGAAATAAAGCCATGGGAGCACTTTGTAAACTGTTAATTACCTTCTCTCTCTTTTGTTTTTAAGATTGCATTTATTTATTTGATAGACAAAGATTATAAGTAGTCAGAGAGGCAGGCAGGGAGAGAGGGGAAGTAGGCTCCCCGCTGAGCAGAGAGCCTGATGGGGGACTCCATTCCAGGAGCCTGAGATCATGACCTGAGCTGAAGACAGAGGTTTAACCCACTGAGCCACCCAGGTGCCCCTGTTGATTACCTTCTTTAAAAAAAAGAAAAGAAAGGAAGGAAGGCAGCTGGCAGGAGGATCTGTGTGGGGCCCATGCCATCCCCTAGACTTCCTCCACCTCAGGGGTAGAAAATAGGGAAGTGCCATAAATGTAGAGGGCATGGACTTGGTACCCAGAACTTCACCTTATTTCATCCTCCTAAGTACCCCAAAAGGTAGGTCTTTTATCCCCCATGTCACTGAGGAACAAAGGGACTTTCAAACTTTCCTCTAACTGGCAAGCGCAGGACACAGGATTTTAATCAAGAACTTCTGGCCCTTTATACGGGGTAGAGGGGAGGTTTGTTTGCTTGGTTGGCTTTCTGTTTTGTTTGTTGTGTTTTACTTCAGTCCCATGTAGGGAATTGGGGACTTTAATTAAGTTCTCTAAACCTTTGATTACTGCATTTTGTTTTATGAAAGTCAAAGAAGAACCTATTAAGACGTCTTAAAAGGCCTCGGTCTGTTCAAATTGTTCTTAGCCTCTTGGGGGTCAGGGAGAGAGAATCTGAAGTTTTGTGTCCCAGAAATTTGCATAGAGACACCTACCCTATGGAAGTAGTAACCATCCATGTTCCTCCTCGTCCCCAGTCCAAGAAGCACCGCTTAAAACCCCACCAATCTACAAATAACCATATTCAAATGTTTCATGCTTCAGAGAGATTCTCAGAAATCAGAGAAGGGAAAATCAATTCCTTCATTTCAGGAGGTTGGGATGGTTTTATGGAAAAGCTTCTGCTGTCTAAGCTGTCAATAGTCAATCTTTTTTGTTAGTGTGCTTCCCAAATGATTATTGAACAACTATGTACTTTCCGGCACATTTTTTAGTTGACGGCTAACCTTTTACCATCAAGAGTTTAAACAGGTACAAAGGCTGCAGTTTCTGACATATTATAAATTCATACACTCAAAAACAAATGTTTATGTCATTCTTTTAAACATAAAATGTTTATGTCTGTTGAATTAAATATCCTAGCAATTTGATACCTACAACCATCCCTTTAAGAAAATACATGAATGGGGCTCCTGGCTGGCTTAGTGGGTAGAACATGAGACTCTTGATCTCTGGGTCATGAGTTTGAGACCCATGTTGGGTGTAGAGATTACTAAAAATCAATCAATCAATCATGAATAGACTCTTCTCTAATGATGGTTTCACATCATTCTTTTTTCTATTCAAACTCAAATTTTCACCCCATGTTTCACCACATAAAATTTTACCATAATGTATTTTTTATTTTATTTTAAGTAGGCTCCATGCCCAATATGGGCAGCTTGAACTCATGACCCTGAGGTTAAAAGTCACATGCTCTACCGACTGAACCAGCCAGACATCCCACCAATAATGTATTTATTAATGCCTAAATACTTTATTGATAGAGCTATCATATTTCTCTGCCTAAAAACACATATATGTCAATGGAATCATTATTTTACCTTCTACGACCATAAGACTAGCTTTAAAATTTTCAGTCATTACAATTATCATAAAAATGCAATTGATCAAAACAGTGTAGATATGTTCCAATTTTTTGAAGTCCCTTGAACCATTAAAAATGTTTTTTTGAGATATAACTAAAATAAAATAAACTGCGCATATTTAAAATGTGCAATCTGATATATGTCTACAGTGGTAAAACCAGTTCTAAAAATTTTGATAAATAATTAAGCAAAAAAAAGTAAAACTGGGTAATGTTTCCTTCCCCATTAGTCCACGTGTCCCTGGAGGGCTACTACTTGTGCAAGAATGAGACAAGCTTTAGCAATAATATTATTCCAACTTTTGATTGTTTATAGCTGTGAAGCAGTGGTGTACCAGAGTCAGATTGTACTGCTTCAATTTTTAGGAAATTTGTGGGTGATCTAGGCACCCACAGAGGCTAGGTACCTTAGGGTCCATGATTATTACTAAAAATGAAATTATGTCAATTTACAGTTATTAAAAACAAAGGAAATACTTTGTACTCAAGACTCATTACTTCCTAATTATTTCACTGTCTTCTTGTTATCTGTGCTCTTGATATTATCGTGCCTATTATTGTGCACTGTACGTGGTAGAAATATTGCTCATCTCTAACCAACTCCGTGTTCAATGACATCACACTGGGAGCTTGAAATCAGCTAAGTGGGAGTATTTATACCACAGAATTGGCAAATGGTACAAATTAGCACTTCCTGCATCCTCCAGCTTATTGTTAAACATTTACCAGCACACCACTGGCTCTAAGAAGTTGGTGGGAAGAAAAGGAGTTTTGTTACAGCGATGTGTTGACAGATAACCAAAATCGCACAGTGATCTATCATCAAAAATTATTTTAATGATCTATGTACTGACAACTAGATTAGGCCCTCCTTCAATTGTGTGGAAAGCAAAGATTGCAAAAACCATCTGACTTGCGAAAGGATTTCTTATTCTGAGATGAAATTCACTCATTTTCTCAGTTTATTTCACAATCCTAAGGGAGTAGCTGGAAAAATTTGCTTACCTTTAAATCCGTGGGGAAAGGTATGATCGGCATTTGAAGCTTGCTTTACTGTCAAGGATCTCTGCAGCACGAGATTTTCAACCTTTGATAATAATTAAGGGAGGGAAGAGGAGAGATCACTCCCAGCTGTTTACTCTGCAAAGTGTGTGAATTCACAGTTAGCCAACAGAGACCAAAATACTCTGGTTATGAAACCATGCCCCTGCCTTAGAAAGATACATATAATACAAATCAGTCAGGGTGAGAGGTAAGTCTAGGCACCTTTGGTACTTTGATTATCATGGGAAGCTCCCCCTTAATAATTTCAACAACATCTGTATCTGGGAGCCCCAGAGGATTCCCACCTCCAGCCCTTCTCAACTGCTTGGGAGGATAAGGGGTAAGGCAGGCACACAACTTTCTTTCACAAGGGTGGAAGCAGATCTGAGACAGACTTGCAGACCAGTTAGAGAGATCAAACTTTTTCTGAAGTTCAAAATCTGGAAGAATCCCATAACACAGAGGTCAGCCATCCTAAGACCAAAAATTCTGCCCATGGGGTTTTTTTTTTTGTTTTGTTTTGTTTTGTTTTTTGAGCCTGCTGCTAAGAATGGCTTTTACGTTTTTAAATGATTGGGGGGGCGGGTGGTGGATCAAAACAAGGATGATATTTCGTGACGTGTGAAAATTATATGAAATACAAATTTCTGTGTTCCATAAATACTGTTATTAGAACACAGCCACATTCTTTTTTAAAAGTATTTATAGCTGCTTTCGAGCTACAGTGCTGGAATTCGAGTCAAGTATTCTAAGAGATTGAATGGCCCGCAAAGACGAAAACATTTAGCTCTTCAAAGAATAAGTTTGCTGACCCCTTAAAGTTACGCATGTTCACGTCCCATGCGGAATGTGTTCCGTACCCGCAGAGGGGAGCTCACCGCTTTTGAGGAACGCGGGTCTAAAAACTGAAGACCCTGGACAAGTCCGTGTCCTCAAGTTCCCCAGGTATAAAATGGGTTTAGACGCAGTGATCTCTCGGGGCCTGCCTGGCAGGGCATCAAAGAAATAAAGAGGACAGGGACTCGGGGTAGATCTCGAGCTCCGGGCGCGAGCCGGGCGGATCCCTCGGGGTTTCCAGCCGCGTGGGCGGGCGCAGCGCCCCGAGGCCCCGCTTTCGCAGGGGAATTCCGGGCGGGGCGGGGCGGGGCCGGGGCGGGGGGCCGCCCACCGCCTATAAGAGTGGGGGCCACACGCTGGCTCTGGTCATTCGCCTGCGCGCCTTCTGTGGACCGCGGTACCATGGCCACCGCCCGCCTGCTCGCGTTGCTGCTGCTCCTCGTGGGCGCCCCCGCCGCCGCTGCCGAATCGGTAGGTGCTTGGAAATCTCCGGGGGGGCGGCCCGGTGCCTCCTTTGTTCCTGGGGGCCTGGGATGGGGGGCTCGGGGAGCCGCGCCTCCCCCAATTGGACGCCGAGGCCAGGGAAACTTGCTGGAAACTTGGCTCTGGGGTCACGGGGAGGTGCCGGGCCCGGGTGGCTACCCCGCGCGAACGTGCGCCCCAGCCTGTTGCTCTTCCCGCCTCTGCTGGCCTCGGCCCCGCGGCGCGCTCCAGGCTCGGACGTGACTAAGCCGGTGTCACCTCTTCTGTCCCCACACTCGCGCCCTTCGCTGGTGATCCTGGGGCAGGCTCCGAGTCCTGGGTCCCCCTCTGCTCGACCTCCGTAAGCGGCGGCTCTAGAATCCTACAGGGCCTGGGGACGAGGGGGCTGCGTTTACTCGGAAGGGGGAGGGGGACCGTTTGTGCGGGGGCCTTGTTTCACACACCAGGGGGTGAAGAACTGAGCCCTGACGGGTCTGGCCCCAGCCCTGCCACTGGCTTGTGACAGGGCAAGCCCATGGCCCTTCTGAGTGTCAGTTTCCCCATCTGCACATTGGGCTTGGGGGAGCGCAACTGGAGATGACCAGTGCTGCTTTAGGGCCCGCTCTGATCCTTCAAGGGCAGAGGGGAGGGATGATTTGGGCTCAGCACTTCACCAGGAGTTGAACCTTAGCCTTCTGCGAGAATACTGTTTATTTTTGTCTAGCTGCACAGGGGAAATCGGAGCATGCATCTTGAGTGGGGTAAAGGGGGTTGGGGGAGAGAAGGCCTCAGTGAGATCCAAGAAGCTCTCCTCTCAATGCCTGGTTGTCCCTGTCCTAGTTTTACAAAACCCTAGGCCACCAGAAGCTCCATTCATCCCAGCAGCCAGTGGGGGAGGAGGGTGACAATCTCATCTGGGAAGTTGGAGGAGTGGGAATTGATGGGAGAAGCTGTCTGGTCCCCAGGGACCCCAGCTCTGTGCCCCCTTCATGCCCGTAAGCCCCCCCATTTGGGGGGAGAGAAAGTCTGTAGAGTTTAATCATTGTTGAATTCTTTTTTTTTTTTTTTAAGATTTTATTTATTTATTTGACAGAGAGAGATCACAAGCAGGCAGAGAGGCAGGCAGAGAGAGTGAGAGGGAAGCAGGCACCCTGCCGAGCAGAGAGCCCGAAGCGGGACTCGATCCCAGCACCCTGAGATCATGACCTGAACCGAAGGCAGCGGCTTAAACCACTGAGCCACCCAGGCGCCCCTCATTGTTGAATTCTTTATGGGGTTCCTTTTTCTTACGGGCTTCCGGGAAAGTCCTTTCTGCCTGGCAGGCTTCTGTTGAAGAATGAGTGAGACCCGGAGAAGAACCTGCCAGCATGAGTTCAAGCAGGCAGTGATGAAAGCAAATATTTAGCACTTATGGTGTGCCTTATGGTGTTCTAATAGCTTTCTAATGGCTATTCTAATAGTCTGTTAACTAGCTTAATTCTGACAACCCCGCAGTTTACTGCTCTTAAGTGGGTCCTGAGGCTGAGGAGGTTAGCTAACTTACCCGAGGTCCCACAGCTAATAAGGGGCTGAGTCACTCAAATTTAGGCAGCCAGGCTTCCAAGTTTCTGCTCTTAACGATGATAAACTGCAGTCCGATGCTTTCTGAGTGGCTGTCCTTGTGTCTCATCCTCAGGGCTGGCCAGCCTCAAGGAATTCTGAGGTGGAAGGGAACGGGGGCCCAGAGTGAGGGGATGACCCAAATTAAGGGCAACCTGACCGGAAGGTTAGTGTCTGAGCCGGACCCCAGCCTACGCCTGCTGCTCCCTAGGTCCCCGAGAGATGTGTTGGAGTCAAGCAGCTGGGGAGACCGTTGAAGGCGTGTCAAGTTGGGTCCAGTCACACAGCAGTCCCAGTTCAGGGGCTGCTGAGTCGGCAGGTGCTTCATGGTGAGGAGCAGACAGCTGGGTCCTGGGGGCAGTTGGAAGGATACGGTTTGGGGGAGCGCAGCTGTGTCAGTCCTGCGAATGGTGGCCCATCAGCTGGGGAGGAGTAGGCCCCGAGCAGCTGCTTCCCTTCCACAGAGAGGTGTCCAGAGAGGTGCCTGACCCTCTCATCCTGACCTTAGCACTCCCCTTCCTGGCGAGTGTCACAGACCTTCCACCTCTCATTGGGTCACAGGACTTACCCTTTTGCCTCCCCTCTCCCCTTCCTGCCAAGGTTGTGGCGGGAAAAATCAGACCTAGTCATAGCTGAGTAAATAACGATGGAGACGCCTGCCGTCTTTTTGCAGGTGGAGAAAACAGGCCCAGGGGGAAGGGGTTTGCTGATGGCAGTTAGGATTTGTTGAGGGCTTTCCAAATGCCAGGTCTGGTGCATTTTATCCTCATGAAAAGCCCAGCATATGGGGATTGTATTATGCCTACTTTACTGATGGGGGAACTGAGGTCTCCCTCCAGTCGTGCTGTTGAGGCCCCTCCCCAAGTTTTAGGTTTAACCAAAGGCCTGCCCTCCCCTTGCGTGGTATCCTACCCCTAACCCCAAGGGCTTGGTGCCACAAGTTTTGGGAAGGGAACCCAGTCTGAGCAGCCAGCCTCTTCCTTGGCGGGGCTTTCTATCCCAAACCAGTTCTTCCTGTCCAGCTGGGAGCATTCCCCTGAACTGCTTTCCTGCCACTCCTTCCCCAGCCAGTTAAAGACAGCCTTGTTTTGGGAGCTGGACGCCCCCCCTTCACCCTCCCCTCAGGTATTGCTGCCCAGGGGCACAGCCTGCCGATGTGGCACCAGGCCCAGTGGGTTCTGGGAAAGTGTATTTTAGCTTAGAGATGTTTCTGGTCTCCTTAAGAATTCTCTCCCTTAACTGCACCAAGGTAGGAGTGGGGCAGAAGCCCAGGGGCTCTGGGACCCTTGAGTGGCCAGTGAGAACTCTTTGGAATTCTTAGAAGCCCGGAGAGCTGCCAAAAAGGATATTTGGGCCATGGTTCTGTGAGATTGAGATTCTGCCATCTGTAAAATGGGGTTTGAAACAAATGACCTTGAATGCCCTTTTCAGCTCAAGTATTTCCCCATCCCCACCACACATAACCACTTCCACCCATGGCGGAGGGAATTTCTGCTGTTTTCATCTTCAGTGAAATACTGGTCCCTTAGGACTCAGCGAATCCTAAGTGAATGAATACATGTATGTATGAATGAATTAATGTATGTAACGTAATTCTGAAAGGTGCACCGAGTTTGTTTATCACGAATAGGAAGGTCTTCCAGGGAAACCGCGAGGTAGGTTTTATTACCTCTATTTTTATAAGAAACTGATGCTCAGAGGAGGATAGTGGCTTGCCCAGGTCAGAACCAGGTCTCTCTGATAATACAAAGAGTCTGATTAGAGCATCTTCAGAGAACACTCCATATGAGGAAATCAGCTGGGTTTGAAGGCAGATACCTTGAGTTCTGCCTCTGAACTGCCAGGTGACCTTGAGCAAATGAGCTCTATCTTTAGTAGGACTCCATGTCCTTCATGTAATAAGCCCATCTTGGGCTAAAGCCCTCCAAGGGTCCTTCCTGCTCTGAAAACACACCGCTGGGGGGTGGGGGGGGGGTAGGGAAGGTTTCTTGGCCCCCTGGGTGAAGATCCTAAACAAGAGAAGCTGGGGGGTGGAGACATTCAGCTCTTGCCATCCCCAGCTCCTGGAAACAGAGGGCTTTTCCAAGGACTTGGAGTGCTGGGCCGTCCTGAATGCGGAGCTGGGAGAGCCAGGCTGGGCTTCCAGCCCCAGTTCCCCCTTGGGAGGAATGGGCTTCTGGTTGTTCTCAGCCTCCTGGACTGGTGGGTGTGATTTCCAAATGACCACTTCAAATTGGGGGAAGGGGCTGGACAGGGCCTGTGAATCACAGAAGGAGAGCGGCGGCCGGCCTGAGTCACCCATTTCCTGGCTAGTGGGATGACTCTGGTGGGGGTGTTGGAATGGGCTCCAGAGTTCTACCTTGTCCTCTGAGACCCTATTCGAGATAGTGACCGAGCACCCCGGACTTCGAGGGGCTGTGCAGGAAATGCCGGTCCTAGGCCTCGGGCCTTCCCGTGCCTTGTGGGTGGGTGGGCTCTGACACGGTGCGAATCCAGCCAGCCTTCAGAATTGGGCTTGGGACCTGTGCAGAGCAGGTAGAGCTGTTTCCCAGAAAGTTCTGAGCAACCAGAGCAAAGCTGGTGCCGTCCAGATAGGACGGCACCCCAGGAGGCTGATTTTTCTGACACCCTCTCCTTGCTACCTGGAACTGGCTGGAGAGCTCTGGAACGGTAGTTTGGGCCCAGACTGACCTGACTTGCAGGGGTGTGAAGTCCACCTCTACTAGCCACGGGGCGGTGGGCACGTCGGCCAGTCTCCCCGGCCGCTGCTTCCTGGGCGTTGTGGTGAGGCTGCAGGTAAATCTTAACAACATGTGCCTGGGAGGGAGGTCGCATTCTTAGTGACAGGACACCAGGTGGTCGTTTACCTTGGAGGATCCCAGTCCCAGGGCTCCTGGAACACTCTCTTCCTTCCACTCCCCCCGCCCCCCAACAAGGTGGGAAGGGAGGAGTCCAGGGTGGGGCGGATGGAGTTCAGATCTCCTGTTTGTTTATTTTAGAAGTGGACTGTTCGCTAATTATCCGATGGGTTTATATTTAAACAAGAACCAGTTCTCAGCAGCCCCACCCCTCCCGCTGGGATCTGTGGGAAGCCCTCTCTGAGCTGTTTGCCAGCAGCACTGGAGGGTGGTGGGGGTTTGCTAAAGGCGTGGGACCACCTGGACAAAGCCCCAGCAGGTCCCCTTCCCCAGTTAGAGGCTCAGAATTTCTAGGCCTACGGAGGCTGAGTACATTGCAAGTAGCACTCTGGCCTTGCAGAAGGGGCGTGAGAGGTACAATGTCTGAAAAAGCCAGTAGGTTTTCAGTGCCTGGAGAGGGAGGAGAAGGCCTCTGTCAACAGTTGGGGCCTGATTTAACCCTAGAAGGACTGGAAGCCTGACTTCTTGGGCTGGTTAGTTAGTAACTCACGGGTGACCTTCAGGCACGTCCCTGCATCTGGCCAGGCCCTTTGGCCCTGTCTGCCAGAGGCAGGGTGACTAGAACTCAGGGTTCCCCAGTGGGTCCATTTCACAGCCAGAAAAACCTGAGTCACCATCGCAGCTCTGCTGCTCACCCCGGGACGTGTAGTTAGTTAATAAGTCACTTCGCCAATGTGTCCTCAGTTAAACACCCGGTGTGTCACTTAAGGGTCATAATCGGTGTTTGGCAAACTTGTAAAGTGCTGGCGTGATCTTAGTTTATTGTGAGCAGGTAGACGAGGGTTCTTCCCCGGGCCAGATGTTGGCTTCAGGGAAGTGGCATCTGAGTGCATGCTGAAAATGTAAACCGATAGTTAAACAGTTCTTGGGGTTCAAAACTTGCTGTCCTGTCCAGAGGGCTCCAGGAGTCCCCGTGGATCGCTTTTTGATTTGAACAGTTCTTCCCAGCTTAGGCCTTCTACAGTCCCCCCACCTATCCCTGCTACTTTGACCCTGTCTGTGCCCCCAGTTACTCACCACCCCCACCCCCTGGCCAGTCCCTCTTACTTAGCCTCTCCCCTCCCCCACCCTGCAGGCCCGGGGCTCTGCTGCCCCAGTTTTCTCTGGCACAGTAGAAGAGGCTGGCTAGTCAGGTGACACCTGGGGTAATGGAAAGGGGAGGCAGGGAGAGGCTGGTATGTGTGGAAACAGTGACTTGGTGGAGCCTGTTGGTTGTGGCCAGGCCTGTGGGACTGGCTGTACCACTCGGACCTCAGGCCATGGGGGCAGGGATGAGCCGTGGCCGGTCACAGGGAGCGAGTGGGACACTCCTTGCCCCGGGAAAGACCGGCTGGGAGAAGTCTGTGGGACAGACTGACCCGGTCTGGAGCAGTGGCTTCCCCATGTGGGTGTGTGTGTGAAGGGGGGAGCCTGGGAAGGGGCAGGAAGCCAGCACCCAGGGCTGATCTAATCAGCTGAGACAAGGCTATCGACTCTGCTCTGGAGAACATGGGAGGCTTGTTTACCTCCCGCCCATGGATCCAGCAGGGACTTCGGATCTGCTGCCTAGATTACACGCCCCAGCTTCAATACACCTCTGTCTCTCTGGCCCTCGGGGAGCCAGCCCCCCTCCCGGCTGTCTCCAGCAGTAATCGGAGCAGTGCCCAGCTTGGTTACCAGGCCCTGAGACAGAGGGAGGCTTGTCTCTTTGAGAAGCGTCTTTTACAGGTGGGCAGACAGGCAGTGGGGAAAATCCCCATCACCTGCTGGAATGCAGGAGACCCCCCCCCCCAACTCCCATCCTAGCTGGCACCCCAGGATCCTGGAGCCCTTGCTGTGGATGAGATGCCCTGGGGGGTTGGTGAAAAGTTGGCTGCTGGCACTGCCAGGCCTGGCTTCTCTCCGGAGTGATTGTGTTCAGAGTAACCCGACCTTGGAGTGGGCAGAGCTGACATTCGAACCCCAGACCTGCCTTAACCCTTCAGTTACCAGAGCACCAGGCTGTGGATTGGTGTGTGGTTTCTTTCTGCCTTTCAATATTTTTTTTTTTTCCCCAAAGCAGGTCAGGAAATACCCCGGGGGGTACAGGTCCCTCAGTAGAATGTCAGGTGTCTCTGGTCACTGCTTTTTGCTTCTTTTTGGAAAAATACCACTGAGTTTCTTCTGCTCCATTCTTATTAGAACGGGGACTGCCAAGTTGTATGGACCCATCTCTGGGTTCTTTGCAGTTTCAAGGGACCTGGTTGGTTGTTGAAAAGTCTGGTCCCAGAAGCAAAGTAAACTCATTATAGGTATTTATTCATGATTTGCAAAGCACACTCCCCCCAACCCCCATCCACTGACCACTTTCTAGCAATGGAACTGTTTCCACAGCTTTTCCCTGGTCTCTCTGAACCCTTTGAGCGCTAATCCCTTTAGCCTGAAGGAAGGCAGGTGGGGATTAATAATAGCTTTGACTCATTGAGCACCTGCTGTGTACCAGGCCTTATGCTGGGTCCCTTGCACACACTGATGCATTGCACTTAATTCTCATCTTCCTGCAGGGCACTCCTAGCCCTGCTGACCAAAAGAGAAAGCTGAGAGTTCAAGATGAGATGTATACCCCAAGACTCCGTTAGTTAGAAAGTGGCCAGACTCTGCTTTGCTTGTGGGTAACCACGGTGCTGGCAGATCCTTCATTTCAGCCGTCTAGAGCTCTGCTTGTGGCTCCCCGGTTTGCTCCTTCTGTGGGATACCTGACCCTTCTGAAGAGGGGATGGGGGAAGACAGTGATTGTACCAGAGGCCCCTTCTGGGGAATCTCTGGTCAGAATCACTGTGGTGGGTTCAGTAGTCGGAGCCCAATGTCCTTGCTACCCGCCCCCCCCTTCCCCGCCGCCTTGAATTTGGCTTGCAGGATTGTCCTTCTGGTCTCACCTCCTGAAAGAAAGGTCAAGTGTGTCCCTGACCCTACCTCTGCTGGCGAAGGAGCCTGAGGGCAGAGTTGGGGGAGGGGGAAGCTCTCCTCGCTCTTTTCCTCCCACCAGCTGACCAGGCCTTGACCCTGAACTTCTCACTGGTGCCCCAGCCAAGTTTTTCTTCTTTTGTTCAAGCAGTATCACTTTCACCTTTGTTCGTGCCCTGACGGAGCCTGGCCTGGCAACGTAGGGCTGGGGTGGAGAGGTGACGCGTGGGTGGCGGTGAGAACTCTGGTTGTGGCTGAGGCATGGTCTTGAGAAAGATCTGGGTTCAAATGCCAGCTCCGTTGCTTTCTAGTTGTGTGACTTTGAATAAATGACTCCGTTACACCCGAGTTCCCCTGCAGAATGGCCAGAGCACGTTTCAAGACTATTGGGCTGGACAGATGAGCTCATAAAGGGGAGAATAATCCAGCTTGGTGCCTGGCACAAAGTGGATATTTCAGCGAGTCACCCCAGACCCTGCGTGTGCTTTTTTCCCTGAGGACTGAAGCTGGAGGACTTTGGGCTTGGGTTGGTGACCTTTTCCTAGCTCCGTGACTGTAGTATAAGGACTGGATGTGGAAATGTCTGGAATGACAGCTGCAGCCTGTGGATTTGCTGAGACCCTTAGTTTTGCAGTCAAAATCCTTGAAGCGGGGCGGGGTGGGGGGACAACGCCAGCTTCAAGCATGGAGACCTAGGTTCTAAGTCCAGCTCTACTGCCAAGTGCTTGGGAGTCCTTGGCAAAGTCCTTTGTCTTAATGTTTGCCAGGTTATAAAATGAGACCATACGGCTCTATAAAATGAGACCATACGGCTCAGCGGCCTTGGTTACCTTCTGGTGGCAGGTGTTAGTTCCTTTGGAACAGAAGCGCACCTCCCCCCCTCTTCTGTGGCTAATCTGGGGAGGCATCCAGCATCTCAAGCCCCCGGGCACCAACCCCAGGTGCCCACCAGCCCCACGGCAAGCAGGGTCTGTGGGACCCAGGCCCACGGACCTATTCAGCTGGTGATTTCTGTTGCGGTTTGTGAGAAAGGAGACCCCGAGGGCCCAGAGAGCATGCCTGTGTGTGCACGCTTACCTGTGAACACACGGTCCGCGCAGGCAGGGATGGCGGTGAATGGGGAACAGATGGGTAAGCACCTCTGGGGGCACGGTAGGTCCTCTCTGGTCAAGGCCGATTCTGGCTGCTGAGTGGCCTGGTTCTTCAGATCCACCCCAGCCTGAATGGGCCTAGTCTGCAAAGCGGGTGAGGCAAGGGCCGGCTGCTGGCATGCCCCTCACCCCCGTACACACAAAGGGATGCTTGCCCATGATGCTTGCCCATTGCTGAGCTAGTCTTAAAGGGTTCCCATTTGGGAATCTCCCTCTTGTCAGGAGTCAGGGGCAGAGAGGAACAGAGAGAGGGTGCTTCTGGAAGAGGGATTTGCTTTCCTGTGCCCTCCCATGAGCATGCCCCCCAGAGCTTCTTCCAGGCCCTGAGACTTGCTGGAGGAAGGCACATTGGCCCCTCTAATGTGTCCTGAGTGCCCTGGGATAGGTGTCTGACTGGGTCGACAACTGGCCATGCCGCTGACCCCTGGTGCGATCTTAGCCAAGCCGTCTATCCTCTCCAGGAACCTGGTCTAGAAAGGAAAGGGGAGGGATCAGCAGGCAACCCCTGAGAGGGCTGAACTGCCAGTGAATCTGGGTTTCAGCTTTGGTTTCGAGACCACCATTCCTCTCTTAGTCTCCATCTAGCTAATGAAAAACTGAGCGAGTAACTCAGCCAATCAGCATGCTAATTCTGTGGGTTGTTTTGAAACACCCCTTAGCACTTTCACATAGTAAAAGAAGGGCAGGACGAGTAAACAACATTCCAGGGCTCCAGGGGACAAGAACATTACCTGAAACTGCCCAGTGTTGGGACCCCAGACCCTTTCTGGGGGACTTGGAGCTGTGACTCGCACAGGTGGTCTGGTCTCCGGGCCAGGTCAACAAGTAGCCAAAGGACCATTTTTTTTTTCCTCCACTGGGCTGCATTTGACCTCCACTCACTAGGGCTCCCGCCTAGCTTGGGTGGCTGGGCATTCTGTGTGCACGTGTGTTCCTGCAGGTGTTCGTGCGCATGTGGTGAAAGGCTCAGGTGACCTGTGCCTGGTTCTGGTCCAGCGTGGCCATTTTCTGCCAAAGTGACCTTGGGCAAGCCACTTAACCTTTCTGAGGCCCCGGTTCCACTTCTGCACAGGATTTATCAGGAGAATGGACTCCCTTTGCTAAGGGCTTGAGAGGTCCTGCTCTTTGCGATCTGGGGCCTGGGGGAATTTGGGGCAGGAGATGAGGGTGGGAGCCCAGGGACCTCGCCCCAGGGACAGTTTCGCAACCGCTGTGAGGCAGCCTTCCTCCCAAGCTGCCAAACCGAAGCCACAGGCACGGGGCTGTGTGCGGGGGCTGGAATTCCAACACCAGCAGCTCAGCAGCTCCTGATTCCCGAGTCATGAAGTCATCCCCAACCCGGGCTTAACCCCTTCTGGCTCCCCACCCCCACATGTGCCCAGTGTTTGGCAAAGACTGTCCCATCCGCTGGAAGAGGGCTGCGTGCCAGCTGACTTCCCCCTAACCTGACCCTCCTCCTCCCTTCCCGGAATCCAGCATCTGCGCTTCCGGGGGTGGAAGAGGGCATTGGAGTCAGGTCCTGCCCACCTCGCCCCGGAAGCCAGTGGAGGAAGTTCTGACGAGCCTTGGCCTCTCCTGCAAGGCTTACCTTGTTCTAGGAACAGATATCCACCCCCCCCACCCCCACTCCCATCACTGACAGTCTCCGCTGGCTGTACAGGGACAGCCTGGGGCAGTCAAAACGACACTTGGCCTCTCCACTCTTGAATTGTCTGGCTGACTCAGTTCTGTGACCTTAGGCAAGTCACTCCCCTGTCCAGAGCTCAAGTTCTCTCCGGTTCTGTGAAATGAGAGGACGGGGCCTCCCTGGCCTCTGTAGCTGGTATTCTGGGGGTTGTGAGCAGAGCCCCTGTCTCCTTCAGTTAGAGGCTCTGGGAAAGAGGAGGAGAATGTTTAGAGGAGGGGTGTGTATCGAACTTCCTCGAAACCCCAACTCTTTTGGCAAATTGTAGGCACTTTAGTATCTGAGTAAATGGCGGAGGGGGGGATGAACTTTGCTCAGGGTTGTTGTTCTTTGGGAAGCCTTAGCCCCAGAGCAGAGAGAAAGGTGGTAAGCATTCTGAATGTTTCCTACCCTTGTGAGCTCTGGGAGATGGGAACAGAGTAGCTGATGTTCTTAATCGGACCTTGGGGAAGCCTTTGCCTCCCTGGACCTTCATACTTTTTCCTTTGAAAGCTTCTTGGTGGAAGTGGACTTAAGATTCTGCTGTGATGTGATGGGCTGGGCCCCCGTGGGGTAGGGACGGAGGACATTTGTGGGTGCTGGAGGGGATGATCCGTCCACAGGGTGCCTCTCTGTGCCCTCTCCTGGGCTGGTACAGAACAGATCTGTGGGAGATGCTGGAGAACTGAGTAGAAGAGTGTGCTAATGGACTTGGGAGTCACCAAGTCTACGCAGTGCCTGGCCTGAGGCTGCCCTAGGGTGTGGGTGAGCCAGCTCTGTCTGTCCCAGCCCAGTCTGAGTCAGCTGGGAAGGGTGTCCTAGACTGGGCAAGACCAGGGCTGGCAGCCCTTTCCCCGCTTGGGGTGAATCAGCCGTGACTCCAGGAGCATCCTGGAAGCCTCGAGTGTTAGACCCTCCAGCCAGTGTGCTTCTGTCGTCAGGCAGCTGGATGCTGAATCCTCACACTTCCACCTGCTGCTGGTGTGAAAAGGAAATGCCCAGTTTCCTTGGTTGTAAAATGAGGTTAAAGACATGCCTTAGGTGTTAAGAACAGGGACTGACACATAGTAACTGTTTAGTCAGTGGTAACTAGTAATATTTAATGTTGATGAGTTTTAATAAATAAAACTCGATGAGTTTTATTAGCCCAGGTTGGGAAAGAGATTTATTTTGCCTAAGGTCACACAGCAAGTTGGGGACCAGGAGGGGTGGTCTCCAGGTTCTGGTCTGATTACATTCCAGCACCCCGGGTTATCTTACTGAATGCCCACTTCACTGTGTTTTGGGGGCCCGGGGGCTGTTACAGAGCACGGTGGGGGGGGGGGGGGCTACTGATGTGGCTGATGTGACTTCCTGTTTCATTCTAGATCCGAGAGACCGAAGTCATTGACCCCCAAGACCTCCTAGAAGGCCGATACTTTTCTGGAGCCCTACCAGATGACGAGGATGTTGGGGGCCCTGGGCAGGAACCCGATGACTTCGAGCTGTCTGGCTCTGGAGATCTGGGTATGGAGGGTGTGTGGTGGGCTGTCTGGGGTCCTAGGGCTGAAGGGAAAGTGACCTCACCGAGCACAGGGTAGTGAGCTCGCCTGGAAACTTGGATTTGGTTCCCGGTGGTTTCCTGCAGTGCTCCTCCCCTCTCAAAAAAGAGGAAACAAAAGTTAACTATCAACCCTTTTCCATTCCTGGCAACCCTCCTTGGGCAAGTTATTTGTTGCTTGGAGTTCATTTGTAGCTCTAGGTTTTCTGAGCACTGGCCTGGACCTGTCTGCCTGTGGCTGGGGGCTTGGTGGGGGTGGGGCTGGAAAGACCTGACAGTGTTTTCTTCTGAAAAGGAGAAGGACCTGCTCAAAGGCCTGGGAGCATGTGTGGGCAGAGGTGTGGGTGGGGAGCCAGGAACAAGCTCCTGCTTTGGGGGGTGGGGAGTGGGTGAAGGGGCCCAGGCTTCCAGGCCCTGGATGAGGGGGAGCTAGGGCTGTTACTGGTCATCTTTGACTCCCTGGCTCCTC
The DNA here is from genome assembly GCF_922984935.1 of Meles meles. Classification (NCBI taxonomy): domain Eukaryota; kingdom Metazoa; phylum Chordata; class Mammalia; order Carnivora; family Mustelidae; genus Meles; species Meles meles. Next base: position 67,931,611 of record NC_060081.1, on the reverse strand, counting down.
CAGAAGCATCCTTCCTGGGTGCAGAGGGGTGTTGAAAGTTGGGAAGTTGGAGCTTCAGAGTCGCATAGTCTTGAGTTCACTCTGCCTCCCTGTGACCTCTGAGCCTTGGATTCCAAATCTGTAAATGCTATGAAAGATAGTCTCATATTTATTTTTTTAAAGATTTTATTTATTTATTTGATAGAGATCACAAGTAGGCAGAGAGGCAGGCAGAGAGAGAGGGGAAGCAGGCTCCCTGCTGAGCAGAGAGCCCAAGGCGGGGCTCGATCCCAGGACCTGAGATACTGACCTGAGCCGAAGGCAGAGGCTTTAACCCACTGAGCCACCCAGGTCCCTGAATCCAAGAGCAGGGGTTACAGAGCAGGGGTCTGGAGCTCACAGAGCATCTGCTCCGCTCCCTGCCCAGCATTCTTGTGAAAGAACCAGGGAGCCCATTTTACAGATGAGGTAACTGAAGGTGGGGTGGGAATGGCCACTTGCTATACCTTGAGCATAGGAGGGTTGTACATTAGGACTCCCACCAGCCGTGGCTGATAAAGGGGGAGGTCCTGTATTTAAGGAGAAGTGGCCTCACACTCACACAGCCTTTCTGACCTTCCAGATGACTCAGAGGACCCCCAGATCCTTCCTAAAGTAATCCAACCCCTGGTGAGTAATTCATGCTTTTTTGCCTCTCCCCACGTGCTCCTCTTTAACACCTATGGAGGGGTCCATAAGTTGAGGGTCTGACCTCCCGCTGCAAGAAAGCTTTTATTTGTGGCCTTGGCTTCCTAGGGGCAGGCACAACTGTGGGTCGTGGGTGGGCCATCCTTCCTGCAGGGATAATCACTGTCAACACTTAGATGTGTTTCCAGCCTCCTTTCTGTGCATTCCTAGGTATTTCCCAGCACAGATATCAAACTGTAGATAACAGTTGTGTGTGCTGTATTCTTCACTTAAAGTGGTCAGGAGTTTGAGTCTGTTTGCCCCCATAATTAAATGTGCTTCCTGGGCATTTGTATAGGCTGCATAATCCTACCTAGTTCACTGTTTCTCCCTTATTGATGAAAATGTTATTTATGATCTTTTGACTTCCTGAAATTCTAACACTAAGCAGGCGTCTTTCCCTCAAATCTCCGATTAGCAACTTGGGACAGAGTCCCGTAGGCAAAGTTACTGCCTTAAAGGGCAAGCAGTTTCTGCCTGCAGCTTTGCCACACTGCCCTCCGGGTGGTGATTCTCAAATATCCACTGACCAGCAGTGAATGCCTAGCACCCCGGTGCCATTATTCATTCCCCATTTGGGACAGATCTGGAAAGGTTGAGGGTGAGCATTCGATGGCATAGTGCTTGAGAGGTTGGTTGGTGCTGCTTTCTGTCCCAGGCCCACCTGGTTCAGCCAGCAAGATGGCAGAAGCAGACTCCCTCCCTGGGAGGGAGGGAGTGTTCTTGTCCCCTGCCCGCGGTGCGTCCCGAGGCCACGCTGAGTGTTTGTCTCTCCTCCTCCTGCCCCATCCAGGTGCCTCTAGATAACCATATCCCTGAGAGGACAGGGCCTGACAGCTGGGTCCCCACTGAACACAAGGAATTGGAGGAGAACGAGGTCATCCCCAAAAGGATCTCGCCGTTTGAAGGGGACGAGGACGTGTCTAACAGGGTGTCCATGTCCAGCACTGCGCAGGGCAGCAGCATCTTCGAGAGGACCGAGGTTCTGGCAGGTGAGGTTCTCACTAGAGACTTGGAAGGGGGAGGGGACCTGGGGGAGATGGTGCTGCAGACACAGATGCCTTGGGCTCCTTGGTACCCCTTCCTTCCCACTACAGGGTACCCTGGAGCCTTAAGGACTACCCCTCCCCAGGGGGTGGGTCTGACCGGGCTTGTAGCCTGCCGGAGGGGGAGGAAGAAAGGAAGAATTGCATATCAAAGGTTTCTGAAGAACAGCGTGAGAGTAGTCACTTGCCTTATTAAGTCCTTCTGTCTTGCTTTCAAAACGTTTGCACAACCTGGGGGGTGGTTGGTACTGGGGAGTTAATTATTAAACATTGACTTCCCTTGAAAGTCCCTTGAAAGTCCCAAGACTCCTTGGATTGGGTTGTCTCCCCATCCACCCGCTTGGTCACTTGACAGCCTTATGACCTTGGCTGAGAAGCTTTCCAACCCCATTAGAGGAGGGGAGTCTCAGTTTCCTCCTCTCTGAATGGGTACAATGCTACCCCTTCGATTAGTGTCATAACTCCTTGAAAATTAGAATCTGAAATAATTTGGGCACCCGGAAAGCACTTTCCTGATTTGTTGGTACAAGCTGTCATTGAGTCCTCACTGACTAAATCCTGGGTGGCATATCGAGGTCCTTCCTATGACAGATTAAGACACCGAGGCCTGGAGAAAGAGGTTCAGGATTGGCATGATGTGAGAGTCACAAGGTTCTCGACTGGTGTGCCGTCCTGGGAGCTCTGCCCCAGGGTGGGGCTTCGGGCGACGTCTTCATCTGGGGTGGCGACAGCTCCCTTTTCCCCTCCCTGGCAGCTCTGGGATCACCAAAGCTGGGGCTGGGTTGTCAGAGGGAACTGTCTTTCTGGCCAAGTCTTAATAGGCCAAGGGCTGCCTGCATGAACCAACCTGGTGAATGGGTGCCTCGGGCCCAGGCTTGGTTACTCCTGTCTCCTGGCAGCCAACTGGGCCAGTACCTCCCTGGAGGTTTGCAGTGCAAGGGAAGAGCCCTGTGCCCTGCATTTTGCAGATAAGGCTCCTGGGAGAATATAACCCCAGGTGACCTTGGGCCCAGCTCAGCCTTCATCCTGGCCTCCTGGTTGCTGTGCCATGTAAGAGGGGTAGTGGGTGCTGTTGGAACCAGAGAAGCCCTTAGAGACCTTTTCACCTTCTAAGCTTCTGAATATTTGGTAAAACCTCCCCCATCTTTTTCAACCACAGAGTTTCGCTTTTAGCTGGCGTACGTGGGATCAGCATAGGGTTTTTCTTGCACCAGCTAAGGGTTTTGCTGCTTTTAAAGAAAAATGTTAAAATCACTGATCTAGTCCAAGCAAGTGTGTCTTATAAATGGGAAGACTGAGGCCCAGAGAAAGCAAACCACTTGCTTGGGTCACATAACAAGAGACAGAACCAAAGCGAAGTCATCTCTTAATCCTTCCAGTTGAGAATTAGGCACGCGTAAGATCTTCATGTGAGAAGTGGTGTACTGTTGTGCTAGTTGGGGTGAGACCGTCCATTCTAGTAGCATCCCGGTGGCACCTGGGAGTTTCTCAGGTGCTTGCTAGATGCCTTCTGATCCGTGTGCCTCCCTCACTGAGTCCCCACAATCCGATCAGACAGGTACATCCGGCTGTCTGGAGGCTCAGGAGAAGCCAAATCACATGTCCAAAGTCACAAAACTAGCCCTGGTATTTGAACCTAGGACCACAGTCACTTTTGAGACTGTCCTTGAACCTTAACCTTGTGCAAAGAGAGGCCCAGGGCAGACCAATGTCCCGATCAGAAGAGCCAGGAGGTTATCAGTGGGGAAAGGTGATAAAAAAACAGTCATGGAATTGAAACCTCATTCCATGTGCTTTTTCTGTATTTTGGGGAGTCACTTTGTTGTTGCTTTTTCATAGAGTTTTAGCCAAGAAAGAACCTTCCCGAGCTGCTCTGTGCCATTCTGCCCCTGTTCTGTGCATAGATTGGGAGTATGTGCAGGGATGGACAATTAATCTCCTTAACCCTGGTTAAGACCGAATTAGGGGACTCAGTCTGCCCCAGCAAGGATTCTGTGACCTAACCCTGCCCCCTCAACAAGCAGGATAGAGCCCATCAGGCAGCCTGGCGTTCTGCAAAACAGCTGTTCACCTGAGGTCAGCAGCCCATGTCTGCCTGACCCCAGCAGGCACCTTTGGCCAGTGCTCTGCTCTGAGCTGAATGGGGAGAGTCATTTCTTAAGCACATAACTGGCGTGCCAGACCGAGTTCAGGGTGCTGGGGACACACGTAACCACCAGAGTTTACAGTTGGTGAGTACTGAGCCTCCACCGTGCATTGTTCTGAGTATTCACGGTGGGTTGATTTATTTAATCCTGAGGACCCATGCGTGAGAAAGGTCCTCCTGTTTCCATTTTGCAGTGAGAGAGATGAAGGCGCTTGCCCTATGGCACAGCCAGCGATGAGTAGCAGGAGTGGGTTGTAGGCTCAGCCCCTGAGCTGCACACGGAGGAGAGGAAACCACAATATGTCATTGCCTGTGACACAGTAGCATGGCCCCACGTTCGCATGTCCGAGCTGGGTTTGGTAGCGTGCCCGTGTGTGGGTGGGGCGCTTGTGTACCTGTCCGGGCAGGTGTGCGCGCACACAGTCTGCTACGCAGTGCGCCATACTCGGGCCTGGCGGGGGGGGCGAGTATGTAAGGCGGGTTGTCGCAGCCTGGGGGTTTGCTGGCTCCCGGCCATGCGGTGCTAAGCTGTTGCAGGGGCATGCCTGGCTGTGGGCTCCAGCAGGTGCAGGTTGGAATGGTGGCTTTGCCACGCTGGCCCTGTGGTCTTCAGTGACTTAACAGTGACCCCCCACCACCACCCCCAGGCTTGTGAATGAGGTCGTTCTGAGCACAGGTGACAGCAAGGGGGAGGCTAGATGGGATGGAAGAGAGCTGACTGGGGGGACTTGGCAGTGTGTCCAAGGTCCTGACCTACAGTTGTCCCCATTCTTCCCCTGCAGCTCTGATCGTGGGTGGCGGCGTGGGCATCCTCTTCGCCGTGTTCCTGGTCCTGCTGCTGGTGTACCGCCTGAAGAAGAAGGACGAAGGCACCTACGACCTGGGCAAGAAACCCATCTACACGAAAGCCCCCACCAACGAGTTCTATGCCTGAAGCGCCCGCCTGGGCACTGATTGGCTTGGACCTCCACGGGGGAGGGAAGCCGAAGGATTGAAGGGTGGACGTTAGGGTAGGGGGAGGGCTACCTAATACTGACCTTTCAGCACCTCCAGCTCTGATAATGTTTCAAGTGTCGGAAGAGACATCATCTTCTGTTCCTGCCTCCTCTTGATTCTCTGGGCCTCGGTTGTCCTGGCAGAAAAATAGGGTTACCCTTGGCCTTGCTGAAGGCAGGTCTGGGATTGGATCCTTTCTTGATCTTAAACTTAAAAATGTGGGCCCAGCGTACAACCTGTCCTGAACCTGCCTCACCCAGAGCCCCTCTGAAGCTGGGACGGGAGTCCTGCTGGAGCTCTGCCCCCAGCAGCCTTCTCCCTCCCTCTTGTGAAAAGGAGCCAGGAGAAGGAACTAGAACCATCTGCACCTTGAGACGTGTCCATCCAAGGGCACTTGTGACCACACTACAGGAGTCTGTGGCATACCTTGGGCCATTCTCGGCTCTTTCAAGTTGACTTTTTGGAAATCGACCTTTTTTATTTGGGGGAGGGCGTGGGGAAGGAGGGAGGGTGGGGAGAAGAATTGAAGTTCATACTGGAATGGATTTGCAGAGTATTTGCAAGTCTACCGTAAGCGGGGTAGTTTTTTCTGATTGGTTCATTCCTTGGTGTAGGGCCTCTGCCTGGGCAAGAGTGTGCCGAAGCCGAGACATTCTCCGCTCTCTTGCACTTTCCACAGTACCTGCGAAGTTTGTATTTAATGGCTTTTTTTATTTTTGTTTCTCGAAGATGAGAGAAGAGACGGAGATACGATTTTTATTAATTTTTTTTTTTTTACTATTTATAGCTTCAGATAGGGCCCTCTTTCCTCCTTTTCTTTAAATATCCTCCCCCCCTCTTTTTTTTTTAATACTTAACACTCTCCCTGCTGATGACCTTGGCCCTTTCTGAAGCTGCTTCCTCTTAAGGAGTAGCTTTTGCTGAAACAGTTTTCTAGCAGATCCCAAAATATAATGTAGGGGATGGTGGGATATTTGTGTCTCTTTTCTTGTAATATATTATTATTCTTCCTTGGTTCTAGAAAAATAGATAAATATATTTTTTCAGGAAATAGTGTGATATGTCCCATTTGAGGTTGGCTGGATGGTTGAGTGAGTGGATTTTCATGTGGCTGAGTGGGTTTTTGCCTCTCTTTCTCTCTCTCTCTCTTCGCTCTCTCCCGGTTCCTGGTGCCTTCTCCTGATTGGGCTGGAGTTGTTGAGGGTAGGCAGTTCTGTCTTGAGCCCAACTGGTGTTTCTTTGCTCTCTCCAAATTTCTGAGAAAATTGGAGAGCTGTGCTATCCACTACGGTGGCCACTGGCCACATGTGGCTATTCAAATCAATGAAAATTGCGTAAAGTGAAAAATTCCTTCCTATTTACACTAACCACATTTCAAGTGCTCATTTGCCACATGTGACTCGTGGCTGCTTTAGTGAACACGCAGGTAGAGACCATGTCCACCTGTTGAACCACAGACCTAGAGAATGAAACTGACTTAACAAGTCCCAGCCCCAGCCTTGCGGAGGGGGGGGGGGGGAACTTATCTCCCTGGGCAAACCGGGAGGATGGTGAGGGCTGATGGGGCCCTGGCCCTGAAGCTTGTTATCGGTGACCCTGCTGCTCCACGAAGAGGCCTGGTGGCCTAGCCTGGGCAGGCCGCCTCTTCTCCTGTCCCCACTGGCTGGGGTACAGGGGAGTCGTCCTTGCCTCCTGCATCCTTCACCCCTACAACCTGGGGTCCCAGCTGGCTGGGTCCTGTGCACTGCCCTCCTCCCCCTTGCCTGTCCTTTCCCCCTGGCTGTGTTGGGAGTGAGCACATCAAAGGGTCACCTCACACTGTTGTCTGTTACTTAATTTTTTTTTTTTGATAAGATAATAAAACCTGGTACTTTCTAGATTGCCCGTCTCTGTCATTTTTAAAGTTTGTAAGAAGTCATCCTTTCGGGGTTCTGTATCCCTTGATAGCAGTGGAGCCTGAGAGAGTTGCCTGACCAGATCCCATTCGTGGGGCCAGACACCAAAGGCAGAGATGTACGAAGCCAAGGAAGGGCCTGGAGGGGAGGAGAATCAGAGAGTGCAAATGGCGGGCTCCTGGGTGGCTCAGTTGGTTGGGCAACTGCCTTCGGCTGAGGTCATGATCCAATAGTCCTGGGATTGAGCCCCACATTGGGCTCCCTGCTCAGCAGGTAGCCTGTTTCTCCCTCTCCCTGCTCCTGCCCTCTCACTCTCTGTCTCTCTTCAAGAAATAAAAGTGCACATGGCAACCTGTGGGCTTGTCGTGCCTGCCTTGGTGTTTTGTTCAGATGGTACCTTGTTTCAAACAAGTCCTTGGATCAGGTGTCAACTATAGAAATGAGAGTGTTTCCCCATGTAAATCCAGATTCCCCACTACTCTGGGGGAAAACTCAAAAGATTTGGCTCCTCTCCAGCCACATGGCCGCAACTGGAAGTTGCTCACAGGCAGGATCCTGTCTAGACGTGGGTTCTGTAGGTTCCCATAGTCTTCGTCCACCTGCTGTCACTCTGCTTGGCCTCTGCAGGCATTGTGGTAGGCAGGTCTGGACAGAGCCCATCGGTGCCTCTCTTGATCCTGGTAAAAGCCTTTTACCAAGGGGGAAACCTGCCCTTAGCTTGTCTGCAGAGTTAAGCCTGAATTCCAGGGCTTTGGTGGTCTAAGCTTGGTGCCGTGTCTCCCAGTGCTTAGCTGGGGTGAGGGGAAGGACGCAGAGGAACTGGCAGTAGAAGCAAACCCTCAGGTCACATGCCTGTGCCAGAACCCACTCTGCTTCACACCAGCACCCGCTCTTTGGCACAACGATTCCACAAAGTGGGTGCTGTCCGTGTCCCCATTATAGAGACGGGGGTGCTGCAGCTAAGAGGTTACAGGACTCGGTCCGGAGTAAACCAGCTGACCAAGCATAGAGGTGGGATTTGAGCCCAGGCACTTGGGATCCGGAGTCCACCCACAGCCACATTGCCCATCAGAGCTTTTGTGTGGCCCAAGGTCCTTCACTGGAGGCCGCTTGGGACTGTTAACCCCCTCTGAAGCAGCCAGCCTGGCCTCAAGTCCCTCCCGAGGCCCAGGTGGCTTGAGCGGATCTCTGTTCCTCATAACCGGGTTCTCGAAGAAGTTCCTCACATCTGTGAGACCTGGTAGCTGGTGGCCACGTGGCTGTTTCAGTTGAAAGTAATTTTTAAAAACAGAAACAGTTCCTCAGTTGTCCCGGCTGCATCTCAAGGGGTCAACAGCCACGTCCAGCTGCTGCCGCTCTGGGCCATGCAAACACAGGCAGAGCATTTCCACTGTTCCAGAAATCTCTGTCAGGCCTGTGTCGGGTGATAGGAGACGGTGGCTCAGGACCCCTGGACTTGGATTTCAGCTTTTACAAAGCTTGTGTGCCAACAGCCTGCAGAGGGGAAGGTCAGAGCCGGGGATCAGAAGGTGCTCAACAAAAGGCACCCTATTCTCCTCATCAGCGCCATCCTTTGGGTAAGCTTAGCTCCAAGAGGCCCCTCTATGACCTATTACTGTGCAAAATTACCCCTGATGTAGGGGCTAAGGACCACGATCTCGCAGAGTTTCTGCAGATCAGGAATGTGGGAACAGCTGAGCTAGGGGGTGTGGGGCCTCACGAAGTTGTCGTCAGAATGCTGATGAAGGCGGCAGTCATCTGGAAGCTTGACCTGGCTTGGAGGATCCACTTCCAAGGTGGCTCACCCACATGTCTGGCAAGTTGGTGCTGCAGGCTGTTGACAGGAGGCCGCAGTTCCTTGCCATGTGGACCCTCAAGGGCCGATTGTGTGTCTTCATGACATGGCGGCTGCCTTTCCCCAGACAGTGACCCATGAGAGCCAGGTGGAAAGTACAATGCCTTGTATGGCCAAACCTCGGGTCCCGCTCTGTCACTTCCACGAAGTAGCCTCTTGGTCACACAGGTCAGCCCCATTCATTGTGAAAGGACACTCCAGGAAGCAAGACCCCTTAGAAGCCATCTTAAAGGCTGGGTTCCATATATCCTGGCTGCTGGCCAACTCTGGACAGGGCTTAATTTCCCTAAGTGTTAACTCTGAGTGCAACTTGGGATAATATTATTTCTGAGGATTGGGCACAGGATGCAAAGTAGATTTTAGACAATATTGAGCCGTTTTGTTCATGATCTTGCCATTTTCCTGAAGCAGTAAAAACATGGACCCCTGTATGGGGCAATTCCTCCATGGGGCATGGGGAGGCCTATAGGCCCAAAAGATTCCCTCTTGCCAGGAATTTGCTACGTAGTTTTGGGGCGTGAGAGAGTCAGAATTCTAAGGTGGCCCCCGATAATTCTGCCCCCTGTGGTAGACACCTGTATATTCTTTCCCCTTGAATGTCGGTAGGACCTGTGAACATGATGGAGGCCACTTCTATGACCAGGTTACATGAGATAGGAAAGGCCAAGGGGTTTTGCAGAGGTAACCGATGTCCCAAATTAGTTGATTTTTGAATTAGTAAAAAGGGAGAGGACCTTGGGCGGGCCAGGCTTAATGATTTGAAAGCACAGATAAGAGGGTCTGGAACCCTCCTGATAAGAGAGATGCTCTCCTGTTGGCCTTGACAAAGCAAGCTTCCATGAGTTCTACAGCTACAAGGACATGAGTTTTGCCAACTGTGAGCTTGGAATAGGACCCTTTGCCTCAGACAGACTGCCCTGTGAGCTCTGGCTCACACCTTGATTATGGTCTGGGGAAACCCTTAGCAGATGTACCAGCTAAGCAATTACTTGGACTCCCAATCCGTGGAAACTATGGGACAGTAAACAGGTGTTATCTTCACCCATTATCTGTGGTAGTTTGTTACACAACATAGAAAACTAATACAGGGGGCGCCTGGGTGGCTCAGTGGTTTAGGCCGCTGCCTTCGGCTCGGGTCATGGTCTCGGGGTCCTGGGATCAAGTCCCGCATCGGGCTCTCTGCTCGGTAGGGAGCCTGCCTGGGTGGCTCAGTGGTTTAGGACGCTGCCTTCAGCTCGGGTCATGGTCTCGGGGTCCTGGGATCGAGTCCCGCATCGGGGTCTCTGCTCAGTAGGGAGCCTGCTTCCCTCTCACTCTCTCTGCCTGCCTCTCTGCCTACTTGTGATCTCTGTCTGTCAAATGATAAATAAAATCTTTAAAAAAAAAAAAAAACTAATAGAGGAAGGTTACCTGTCTCTGGGTCACCACTTTGCCCATCCGTGAAATCGAGCGGGCACAATGTCTGGATCACCTCTAAATGTACTTCTGGAGGAATGACAATGACAGCAAGGCTCCCATATAAAGTGGGGACAGTGGGTCAGGTCTTGTTGAAAGTGTTTTACATATATTGGTTATTTTACTCCTCGTGATGCCTTGTGAAACCAATACTTCCCCATTTACAGAAGGGGCAACAGAAGCACCGAGCGTTTAAGCGACTTGACAAACCTGCCCAGCTTCAACATAAAACTTTGCCTCCAAGATGGCTGTTGTCTGGAAAGCGACCATTTGTATTCCTTGATTTTAAGGTGATCCCTCTGAAAATACACATGAATCATTAAGCGTGAGGAGGGAATATATATATGTGTATCAGGACAAAATCAGCCAAGCCCAGGATACTCCTTGCCAGGATGAGGCGTGATTGGCAGGCACCCTTTCAGACACCAGCTAGGGCTGGGGAGGAGAGGGGGACAGTTGAAAGAGATGGGGGCTGGGGGATGAGCAGAGTAGGCTCCCCATTAACCCCCATCATCAAAGTGACTCCATAAAGAAGTTGGTCACAGGGCTTTGCCTTCCCCTAGAACTTTGCCTGCCTCTGGCGCCCACAGCCAGCTGGAGCAGGTGTTTACCCCTTCGGCCCCTGAAAGCATTATTGTGCCACTACTGCCCTGCCTGCCTTTTTCCCTGGGGGTTGGGAAGAGAGCCAAGCCTGCCTGGAGGGCCTTTTTTTGGTGAGTATGGTCAGAGATGACTCTTAGAGAACTTAGTGGACATTATCTAATTGGTTTCATTCTCCTTGAAGCTGTTTCCTCCCTTCCTTGCTGTCTTCGCGGTCTGTGCCTTCAGCAGTCTACAGTCTTCCCCAGGGAGGAAGGTGTCTGAGAATTCTACCCACACTGCGGTTTTTTTTTTGTTTTTTTGTTTTTTTTTTTTTCCACACTGCGGTTTTAATAGTTCCTCTGAGAAAACCCCACTTAAAAGAAACAAAAGAGAGAGAAACCCAAGAGTCAATGCTCAAGCCTGTAGACTAGGTTGGTTATGGCGGAACCTCAGGCAACGTGAGCCGGTAAACTAGGAGATTTTAGAACCGAGATTTTGACTTTATTCTTGCTCTGAGAACCCCAGAGTCCCAGATTTAGCATCAAGAGTATAGGATTTAAACTGGGCTCTGCCATCAGCCAGTTCTTGGAGTTTCGTGGGCCTTCTCTCCGAGCCTGTTGCCTCGTCTGTAAAACTTGGAGAAATATGGACTCGAGCAAGGATTCTCAACCCTGGAGTTCTGATCCTGACAGTGTGAAAATGTTAAGATTAGGTTTTAAGACCCGAATAGTTCTTGAATGAGAAGTAAATGAAAACGTAACTCTTGGGCGGGAAACAGTGCCACCTGCTGGCCTCACTTTGCACTTGCAAATCTCCTAATTGCGAATGCGGCGCACAGCTTTTGGTTATTTGTTGAGCCCCACTCAAAGTTCAAGGTAGGCTAGTGTGCCCTCTAGGACACAGCCATGAGCCTCTTTGCCCAGGAGCTCACAGTCTAGAGGGGACAATCAACACGTACATAAAGCCCTTTGATCCAGGGTGGGTGGCTACAGGGTCCCGGTGAAGTTCTAGGGAAACACGGGGTGGGGCCAGGGTATGTGAATTGTGCGGTCATTCGAGACTCCGTACTTAGAAGGGCCTGCCTTGATTTTTATGCTCGGTGTTGCTGTCTTGAAATTCTTAATGTTTGAACAAGGTACCATACCTTTTCATTTTCTCCTTTTATCCCCCCACATACTTTTTCATTTTGCACTGGGTCCCACCCATAAGGTATGAAGCTAGCTAGTCCTCCCCTGGGGAAATCTTGGAAGAGGTGCTATTTGAGCTGGATTTGGAGAACAGCATAGTAGGTGGAGGGAGAGGAAAGAAGGAAGCCTATTCTAGTGTAAGAGACACGGTGGAGAGGTGGAGCCCTTAGGCCTCCATGACGGAGAGGTGTGAGGGAAGAAGCTAGGGAATGGGGGAAGGTGGACAGCGAGGGGACAAGATGTCAGAGGGATTCAGGTTCGGGGCTAGGAGGACCTCCAAGCACAGAACAAAAGCTGGAACTCAGAAGCCAGGCCAGGGCTGGAGCTGTGAGGTCACCGACTTCCACGCGGGCGCACAGGTGGGACCAAGGACACTACGGTTCCCTGAGGGGAGTACCAAAGAAGACAGAGCTGCACCGCTGGGCCTGGGCTCTCAGGACAACCTGGGATCTTGGCTTCCAGGACTCCTGCCTGTGGAGTGGCAGAGGAAGTCCTTGAGGGCAGAGCTGAATGGGCCCTCGTGCCCCAGTGCCCTGTGTGGTGTGCTGTGAAACTCAGTCTCTTACAAGTGGCTTCCTTCTTCAACAACATCACGGGGCCATGAGAGCAAACTCTCGTGAGGCGGGCTCTTGAGTGAGGGCCATTTCCCATTCAACTTGTTTGCTGCATTCCTGGGACAGGATGCGTTCTCAGGGGCACGAGGGCCCTTCAGCAAGCTTCTCCTTCCTTGCCATAGCGGGTTTTAGCCGGCTGATGGCGGATGACAGAGCTTCCTGAAAACTTTGGGAGGTTTAAAGAGCAAAGGTCACCTCCTCCCCTTGGGAAATGGGTGCTTGCTCACAATTCAAGGAAGGGCCGAGAGGGGTAAGAGCTCTGAACCTGCATTTCAGATCAGTTCTCTCCACGGGGCACCATGGGGACTGGTTCCGGACTCTGGCACCCAAGGTATATCTACATCCTTGGTTCCAACGGCCAGAGCCAGAACCCTGCCTGGTTTTTCTGCTTCCTTGTAAACCACAGACTTGACAAAGTAGGGGTGGGTGGATCAGGATGGACTGTGATTTGATCCCCAGACCCCATGCAGAGTGGCCTGGTTTTTGCCCAGTTGATCCCAGGAGTTCTGCCCGGAGTCAACCTGTGTTTTGTATCCTGTGTTTGTCCCTGGGCCTGGGGAGCATCTTTGCATGGATTGTGGGGGGGCATAGCTAAGAGGGTAACTTATCCCCAGACCCAGCAGGTGGGCCCTGGGGCAAGGACAGGAGCTCCGGGATGCTAGCTGCTTCTGAATGCCATTCCTTCTCCAGAAGGGGTCAAAAAGGCAGGCTCTCTGTTCCATCAGACTTGTGGTCCCTTCTGTGTGTGTAAGGGTGAAAGGGAGTACACTAAGCACCCCACTCTTTGGGGAGGTGGGTCATGCAGATCAGACTCTCCCTTGGCATAGAGGAATCCCTGATCTGCAGGACTGCATCCCGCTGGATCTGCAAGAGAAGTGTCTGGGGGGACAGTTAAGATGGCAAGACCTGACCACTGTCCCAGGCACTGAAGTCATAGGCCAGAGAGCAGACACAGGCAAGGGTACTGTGCCTGGTCCAGCCATCGCAAGTTTGAGGAGGGGCAGGCCTTTGGGTTCCAGGGTGGAAGCCAGCTCTCCAGGGCAGGATTCTCACGCTCCAGGAGGGCCTTGGTGCTTCCCATGGGAAGCAGTGTTCAGTGTTCAGGATCGTACCTGGTGCTCCAGCAAGCACCTGACCAGGTGGGACTGGGTGTGCTGGGGGAGCCCAGTGCTCCAGGTAAGACCCGGTGCTCTAGCAGTGACCTACTGCTCCAGGTGGACCCCAGCACTCCAGGCATTTCCAAGTGACCCAGGAAAGAGCCAGTGCTGTGGGCAGGCCGCGGGGCTCTAGGCAGTTGGTATTCCAGAGCAGGTCTAGCACTCCAGACAGGACATGATGCTCCAGGACGTGTCTCAGGAGCCCATGCTCCATGCCTGCGTGGGTGGCACTACGTGTCTTCTCTTTAAGAGGAGACACAACTGCATGGAGGGTAAACACGCTAGACCTGACCTCTGGGAGTATGTGAAATCCTAGTGAGACTTGGAGGAAGAGAGAGAGACAAAGCAGGAGGGATAGGGACACACAAGGAGGGAGCCGCGCATAGTTACTCCAGGAGAGAGAGAGAGAGTGAGATTGATTGCTTGATTTAAAGAGAAAGTCGGACAAACACAGGGAAAGCCACACTCGTGTCTGGACGCAGACACACAGCATCACTCAGGTCATGTCTTGTTGGATATACAAAGACGAGTGAGTGCCAGTTTCTACGGCGAGAGCGTCCCCAGACCCAGGCTTTGGCCTTCACTTGGCAGCAAAGGAGCAGGCGCCAGGGCCTGGGAGCCAGAACACGGCCCTAGCGGGCCGTGGGCGGGGACCTAAGTCTGGATGAAAAGGTGGAAGTTGGTGCGCGTGAACTCGTGGTGGATGCTCTCGAGCAGCGCGTCGGCGTCCGGGGCGGGCTCCGGGGCGCCCGGGGGGACGGGCCTCGCGCTGTACTCCGGGGTGTAGGTGAAGGAGAAGGCGCTGGGGTAGAAGAGGCCATCGGCGCGCACCAGGCTCACGGGCACAGTGATGGGTGTACGCAGCCAGCGCCAGTCGCTGCCAAAGGCAGCTATGTCGGGCACGACGCACACCAGGGACCGCGGGCTTCTGGGGGTGGCACCGAGGTTAAGGCTGCAGTGATTCCGATGACGCGCACCCGCCCCATCCTCCGCGGCCCAAGGGAGGCGCCCGCTATACCTGTACATGGTTTCCGCCTCCACGTCCCCGAACCACACCTTGAGCCCCGCGTGGAAGTTCTCACCGTGGAGTTCCAGCGTGGCCACGTCGCCCCCACCACTCAGCTGGGGGAGGAAGGGAGGGGGTGCCGTGGCCGAGAGCCTGCTCCTCTCCATCGCACCCCCCTCCACCGCACCCTGAGTCAGATCCCCGCCCGCCCGCGCCCGCCGGCGCCCAGAGTCACCTCCAGGGTGCTGATGAGGGGCACCGGAGTGACCGGCTCCCGCGTCCACGCCAGGCTGGTGCTGAAGGAGAACTCCACTGCCTCGGTGCCGATAATGGTCCAGCAAGAGCTGTCGTTGAGCAGTGTCCTGTTTGCCTCCTTGGGGCAGGGGGAGGCCTGCGAGGAGACGAGGGAATGGTGGCCACCGGCATGAGGGAGCCAGCATAGTGCCTGAGCCGTTGCCTTCTGGGGTCCAGTCCTAGGCTCTGAGTTTTACCTGCCCTGTGAGCTTGGACAAGACCCTTATGTTCCCAGAGGCAAATAAGTTCGCTGAACTAGCTAGTTTCTAATAGTCTATTTTCTTTCTTTTTTTTTATTATTAAAATATTTTATTTATTTATTTGACAGAGAGAGGTCACAAGTAGGCAGAGAGGCAGGCAGAGAGAGAGGGAGAAGCAGGCTCCCCACTGAGCAGAGAGCCCGATGCGGGGCTCGATCCCAGGACCCTGAGATCATGACCCGAGCCGAAGGCAGAGGCTTAAACCACTGAGCCACCCAGGCGCCCCTCTAATAGTCTATTTTCTTTTCTACTTGTTTATTTTATTTTTTAAAGATTTTATTTGTTTATTTATTTGACACAGAGAGAGATCACAAGCAGGCAGAGAGGCAGGTGGAGAGAGGGGGAAGCAGGCTCCCTGCTGAGCAGAGAGCCCGATGTGGGGCTCGCTCGACCCAAGACCCTGAGATCATGACCTGAGCTGAAGGCAGAGGCTTAACCCACTGAGCCACCCAGGTGCCCCATTTTCTTAGGATTTTAGAATGTTATTTTTTAACATTGTGCAATTCTATTCTACATTTTGTTTATTTATTTATTTTAAAGATTTTATTTATTTATTTGACACAGAGAGAGAAATATCTCAAGTAGGCAGAGAAGCAGGCAGAGAGGGAAGGGGAAGCAGGCTCCCCACTGAGCAGAGAGCCCAATGCGGGACTCGATCCCAGGACCCTGAGATCATGACCTGAGCCGAAGGCAGAGGCTCAACCCACTGAGCCACCCAGGCGCCCCTATTCTACATTTTAAAAAAGTTCTTTGGGAGAGATTATTGCTCAATAATAATGTTATTTTCTACATAATTATTTTATTTCAACATTCTATAACAATATTCTTTTGGGAGTTACACTGCTTAATAATAATAATAGTAGCAGTTAAAATAATAATAATAGTAATTTCCCACATTCTATAATTCTGCACTTGATCTTAGCCAAAAGGCCGAGAAGCGATCATTCTATACTTCTATGGCTTAACATTTTATGATTCTAATGCTCTCTGCACAGTAATACTCAATACTTTACTTATTGCCAATTTAAGTTTCATTCTATAACCTTATCTCCAAACATTCTATGACTCTTAGTATTCTCTGGGAAGGAGCATGACTCAATGATACCATTACTATTTTTTTCTTCATTCTTGGATTCTGTCCTGATAGTCTGCGGTTCCAACATTCCACGGGAGGTAGTGTTGCTCGGTAAGCAGCAGCCGTGATGGTGATGATCTTATGACCTATGGTTCTCTGTGTTCTGGCTTTCTGGGATGCTTGGTGGCAGTACCCTACCCCTCACCTGGAATTGCACCACCTTGTCTGTAGCCAGGCATAAGTAAGTGCCCACCCCTCCGGGAGGATCACCAGGAAACTGGAATGCACACTTGTGCAGTTGGGAGATGGGCTCGTCCACGTCAAGGAGGGCGCACTGTTTGGCTACTTTGCGGATGATCTATAACGGAAGGGGTGCAGGGCAGTAAGGTGCCTGGGTGGCCAGAGGCTGCCCTCCCAGCTAGCTTCCCGCTATCCGATAGCCATGCGGTCACTGGTAGGCTCCTCCTACTCCGCGCCCCGCCCCGCCCATCCTTTACCTCCATCCCGCCCAACAAAGCCCCTAGTGAGTATCCAGAGTGAGAACAGGAGTCTTTATGTCTTGGGCTCTCAGCCTCTAGCCGTGCCCTTGTGGGTCACACCTCCCATATGCACCTGTGGGGATCCTCCCCTCTCCCCCCAAGTATGCCCTCCCTTCTCATACCATTGGAGGTAGTGTGATGCCTGTGACAGTACAGACAAGTTTCACTAGGGAGCCATAGCGGACATAGCCTTCTCGAGGTGGGAAGTCCCCCTGAGAACTGTGTTCATCAGCTGGGGTAAAAAGAGGGAAGAGAAGAAAGGAAGATTTCAGGGGTTTCAAGCTTCTGCCCCCAACCCTGCCCTCCTGGCCTCTAGCTCCAGCCCACATCACACATGGGTCTTGTGGGTAGGGTCGGCATGCAGTCCTGGAGGGGATCCTCTGTGGCTATCTTAAAAAATGTTTCCTCCTGGGACCGGGTTTGAGATGAGAGGAGAGGGCTGGACATTGGAGCCAGAATGGCTTGGACCAGTCACAGACTCACTGGGAATTTTGGGCAAGCCTTAATTCCATGGGCAAAGTATAGTTTTCTCAAGGGGTTATAGGGAAGGTGGCGTGAACTCATGCATGCGAAGCGCCCAGCCCCGGGGCCTGCTGCTGTGGTTACCCAGGTGGAGTGTGAAGGCAGCCCACTGGCGTGCGCTGGCCACAAAGGCCCCGTCCTCCACAGAGAGGTAGCGCGTGGACACGGTCTGGGAGCGCAGGCGGTTGAAGAGAGAGACCTTTGAGCCCGAGGATATGCACACTGTGAGGGGAGGTGAAATCAGCACCCAAGCCTGGCTTGGTTCCTTGTACTTGCCAGACAGTTTCTGGTCCCCTGTCCCCTGTGTCAGTCCCCTCATATGCTCACTGGCCTAGACACACTGGGCTGATTTTATGGTCATTTACCTAGCACCTGTGGTAGTCCTGCTTTTGGACTTTTGCCTGTTCCTTCTTTGCTGCCTGGGCATTCCAGTTCAGCAAGTAATATTACCAACTGTTCACCAAGTGCCTTCCTTCGGGCGGGTACTGGACACCAAAGGATGAATTAGACCCAGTTTTGCTCTGGAGGAGTTCACGTTCTCAGAGAGGAGGGACATATATATAAAATTTCAAAATGATGTGGTAAGGCTGGGTGAAGGAGGGCATCCTGGAGGAAGTTATACTCTCAGCTGGGGAGCAGGAAGTAGGTAGGAATTGCTCAGGGCCTGCGTAAGCAAAGATCATGTGGTGTGAGACAGCAGTGTGATCTTTCTAGGGCTTGGCACTGATCTCTTCCTGCTTATCACTCATGCTCAGAGCCATGGTTTTGTTTTCTGATTGAGCTCTGACCACCTGGGGAGAAAGCACTGGGTCATCTCCCTCTCTTGCCTGCTAGGCATACCTTAGGTGCTCAATTTATACTTAGTCCAAGTTCCCGTCCATTGGATAATGATGATAGCTAACATTTGTTGTGTGTCAGGTATTGTTTTAAATGCTTTTTATGTGTTAGCTGACTTGATTCTCTCAACAGAGCTCTGGGGCAGACATTATCTCTATTCAGGAGAGCTACCTTCTCCACATCACAAGGCTGGCTGGTGCCTAGCGGAGTCAGAATTCAAACCCACCCACCCAGCTTCAGAATCTGCACTCCTAACCACCACACTATAGCACCTACCTGATACCAAGGGCCGGACAGAGCCTTGCCTGGGTCTGAGAGGTTCTACAGGTTTTTTTTTTTTTTTAACAGACAGAAAGTGAATACAAGGTAGGGACAGGAGCTGGGCTCTGGAGGCACAGTGACTCAAGTTCAAATCCTGGCTGGGTCTCTTCCTAGCGGGGCAATCTTAGCCGATTCACCTGGATTGTCACCTGGATTGTGATAGGCCCCAGGAGTTCATTACATGAATGGATGAATGTTCCAGACCTCATTTTCCTCATCCCTGACATAGGAACAATGATAGTACCCACTTCAGAGGGACACGATGAATATCAAATAGGATGATTCGTGTTAATGTTGGCCAGGAAAGCTCCACCTTCCCCTAGGTCTTCCCCCACCTCCCTGCCATTGTAGTGGTGATGTCATCATTGTTTTTCAGCACCACCCCCTTCTCAAAGCCCCCAGCCCTGGGATTTGTCACTTGGCATCTAAGGCAGTACTTATTTCAAACTGTCTCTTTGATAATTGATGTGTGTCCTTCTCCCCTGCTAGGCGGTGGGTTCCTTCAGAACAGACACTTGTCCTTTCTTTACAGGGACGCGGCAGCTAGAACAGAGCCAGGCCTACACCAGGCACTGAATTGGTACTTTTGACTAAATTTCCGTCACTTTTAATTAATTTGTCTTTAGCTCAGCACCGGCCCGCCATTTTTGTCTGCTCTGAACGCCCCCTGCCGCCTCCTTTTCCAGGGTCTGGGCTCTGTCCTCTTTCCTCTCTGCTCCCCTAGCTTCTCTTTCTCGGACCTCAGCCGCACCTGCTCCCCCAGGCCCCGCCCCTCTCTCGGCCCAGGCTCCACCTCCCCCGCTCTGGCCCCACCCCTCCAGTCTAGGCCTCCGCCCTCCTCAGTTCCGCCGCTCCAGACCTGGTGGCCCTTCCCCGCCCTGCCCGGCGCTCACGCCCCGCCCGGCTCACGGTCGGTGTTTTTCAGCGACTGCTTCTTCTGCGAGGGCTTCGAGATGACCTTGATGTGGCGGCTGTGGAAGGTGCCCAGCTCTCGGCCCCCTCTGTGCACCAGCCGCAGCACCAGTCGGAAGTGCTTCCTCTTGTCTGCGTCCGAGATGTACAGGGTCTTGGCGCAACCGAATTCCTACGGGGTGCGCGGGCGCGGGGCGGTCTCATCCCAGCTCTCCGCCACCAGGTCTGCCCCATCAGACGTGACATGAAGCCCCACGATCCCAGCTCCCGGGATCACCCTCGAGGCAGAGCCCCGGTCCTCCCGCCTCTCTGCCTATCTCTTGGCTTCTTCGGGGAGGGTGCTGGGTGTAAAGGACCCCTCCCCGCCGAGGGAGGGGCAGGGATGGGAGCAGGAATCGGACCTTGTCCCGTGCGCTCTCACCCTGGAGTCCGGCTGCTCTTCGAAATTCAACTTTTGCGTCTCGGCGGCGCTGCCGGACGCGCCGTCCAGTCCCATGTAACCGCAGACCGTGGGTCCGGTTTCCCCTGCTTGGTGGGCTGGAAAGGGACGCGAGCGGGCTCTGGAAGGACTCAGGTGGCAGGCAAGCTGAGTCCTCGCCGCCAGAGGGCGCGGCGACACTGTGCCTGCGACCCGCCCGGCTCCCAGGCCCCGCCGCGCAGTCCCCCAGCAGGGGGAGGCGCCCGGCAGCTCAGGAGTCCGCTCTTACCTTGGCCCTGCACTGGCTTCACCCTCCAGCCGGGACCTGCGAGGTAGACACAGGGCGGGGGGCAGAAGAACCTGCGGAAACATGCAAACAAGCGCTGGACTCGCACGTCCGTCCCCCACTTGACCGTCTCTAGACTTCTCAAAGGCAGCATCAATGGGGCAGGATCCTTGATGGTTCCTCTACCTTTCCCACCGCCCTCCCGGAGCTTCTTCATGACTGTGGACCCCATTAACATCTGAACCTTCTTTTATCACTTCTTGCACTCAACCCATTAATCAGTCCTGTCTCCTCCACATTCAAAACACATCCAGAATCCAAGGGTCTCTTAACGACCTCCACCTTAATCCCAATGGCTGTCAATTTTGCCTGGATTGCAGCATCAGCCTTCCGTGGCTCTCTCCGCTTCCACCCCCCCCCCCCAACCTGCTTTGCACAAAGCAGTCACATTGTCTTTTCCTTTCTTTAAAAGTACTAGTCAATCATGTTGCTTTTCTTCCTAAAACCCCTTGGTGGTTTAAATTCGAACTCCTCACGTATTGTGACCCCCGCTTTACCTCTCTGACTTGATTCCCTGTAACATCGCTCTCCTTTTCTAATTCCAGCCCCTCTGACTTCTTTTGCACCAGAATAGGCCAAGCTGGTACAGCTTCAAGGTGTGCGCATTTTCATTTCTTGTTAATGGGAGCACACTTCTCCTGGATTTTCTCCAGTCTGGAGTCTCTTTCATGTTCGTCTCAGTTCAGCTGTCACCTGCTTAAAAGGCCTGCCCACCATCTTGACATTTCTAGCTCAAGTGTCCCCACACTTCGGTTTCTGCTACATTATGCTATTCTGTCACTCCTCTAGCTCTTCTCACGATCTGGAAGGATCTTGATCACTGATCTGTGGGGAGTTTGTGGTCCGTCTCTTGCCCACTACAGTGAAGATGCCTTGAGAGCAGGGGCTGTACCTGGCATCTGGAGCTGTTATGTGCTGGGCCCAGTGCTGTCCAGCGAGCCTGGCACCTGATAAACATCCACTAAGTCGTTCGTGAATGACAGAAGTAATGAATGGATGGATGGATGAGTGAGTGGGGACTAGATTCACAGGGAAGTTCCAAAGTGGGAGCTAGTAGGAGCTGATGAAAAAGACTCGTGATTGGCCAAAAGTTGAGCCCTGAGTCCTTCCCAGGGTTCTAAAAGGCACCAAACTGGGAGGCAAGCACAGAGTGGAAGGTGGCTGCTTGGAGGGGCCGCTGAGGCACCTACCGCTTCTCATTTCCGTAGGACTTCTGGGCCACCTTGGCGTGCAGGATCCGCACAGTCTGTGCACCCTGTTGCTGCAGGCACTGGCGCACGCCTTCCCTCAGGGCCGTGACGCGCTCTGGGGAGGACCTGGGAGTGGGGGCAGACCGGCGGGGCAGCAGCGATTTTTAGGGGAGAGCGGGCATTGGCCCCAGCAAGCAGGTTGAATGAAATGCAATGCATGGGCGGTGAGGGACTAATTTAGTTCTGCTCCCCTCCCCGCTCCGGCCCCACAGGGGATCAGGGAGGGGAAGCGTTAGGCAAGAGAGGGGATTTGGGTGTAAGTCATGGGTTAAATATTTAGGTTGCCAGGTACTCAATGAGGCCAAACGGAACCCACCGCCCACCAGGACCACCCAGGCACCACTCCGCAGGTCTGGCGTCGTGCCCTTGCCTCGTGCAGCCTGAAGCACTGGGGAGAGGCCCCAGCGGCACAAAGGCCACGCTTGTGCCCGCCTTGGGATGGAGACTGAGTATGGGAGGGTGCATGGTTTCCCTCCACTTTGAGGAGGCCCACCCCAGTGACAGCTTGATGCGGAGGAGAAGAGTTTTGCTGGATCCCCGGGGCCCAGAGTGCTCTCTTGCTTTTCCTCAGAAGCTTGGAAACATGGAAGCTCCCCCCAAGTGTCCCCAGGATCCTGGGGGGAACATTTGAGTCCATCAGGGGTCAAAGCACCCCTCCTAACCCCCTTTCTCGAGAGAGAAGGGGCCTGTTACTGTCGTAACCTTCCTTTCCGTAATTACAGGACTTCCATAATCAAGGGACTGGGCCAGTCAGAGTCCAGCGGCCTGGGGGTTTTGAGGAGGGAGGGTGGTGGGTGGGCCCAGGACTTGAGCAATAGCAGAGATCCGGTGGGGGAGTCTGCGAGGGCAAAGATTTGAGGGACCACCAGCAGATGGGGCCTGGGGAGCCATGACCCTGCGGCCGCCCTTCTGAACCCTTCACCCTTGCGCAGGACCAGAGTCCGGGGTTTCTCCTCCCTCCTGGAGGGGGCAGCGCAGGGCAGGAGCCGGGCCGCGCCCTCGAAAGCAGGACCCGGCAGCCGGCCGCGGGAGCCAGGCCCCGCTCCGCCCCCTGGGGCTCTACTCCGGGAAGGGCCTCAGAGGCTTCCGACACATTCCCGCGGCCGACAGCGGAGCCCCCCAGCCTCCCGCTGGGAGCCGAATTCCCACCCCGCAGCTCGCGCCGCAGGCTCCCGGGGTGGCAGGAGCAGGGGCGCCGCGCTGGCCCCGCCCCAGCCCTCGGAGGAAAGGGGAGCGCTCGCTGCCGGTGGGAGGGGTCGCTGCCCGCGCTCCCCCTCCCCACCGCCAGCCCCGGGTTAAATGCGGCCGCCGCCTCGGCTCGCTCCAGCCGCCTGGCAGTCCCCACCTCGGGCACGCTGCCTGCGCCGTTACCTGGTCCAATTGCCCGGGAGGCTCCGCCCGTGGGCTCCGCTCTGCGGCCGCGCCTCCGAGCTGTCCGGCAGGCTCAGGTGAGTCAAAGGGCCTGGGGGCGCTGAGGGGTCTGCGGGGGAGCAGGCGTCAAGCCAGACCGGGCGACCGTGTTTTACCACTGACGGAGCCCCCATCTGACTCGCAGTGCCCTTCCTCATTTCTGTGGGGTCCTTTCCAAGTTCAACCTCCACCAACAAGGCCACCATGGGTAGGGGGACTTCCATCCAATCGCTTCCCTCGAGGAACCGCCAAGAACGTCCCCGCGGTGTTAATTCTTCAGCCAACTCTCGAGGGGTTCTTCACAGACCTCTCCCTCTTTGGATCCCGGTCTCCCTACCCTCAGGCATTTCCGAATCTTCCCAACTTTAGGATTAAGCCCTCAGAGGAGTGCAGGGCCCTAGTGTCAGACCTGTCACCACACTACTGTGTGACTTTGGGCAAGACACTAGTCTCTGGACCTTACTTCCCCCTCCGTGGAATGAGAGGGTTGGAAAGGTGATGGGCTTTGAGGCAGTCGCTATTTTAACTCTCTAGGATTTCTGGGGTGGTGGTGGGGGCCAGACGTGGGCTCAGGCCAAGAGCAGGATAAGGGGGAATCTTAATCAAGATTTGGGGCCCCTGAGGCTTCTGCAGGTGGGGAAGAATGGGAGGTGGCAAAGGTCCCTTCTCTTGGGCCTCTCGCGCCCCAGAGGTGCTGGGCCTGGCTATGGCCCAAGCGAGGGAAGGCCTTCCGCACCCTCCAGTTTCCAGCGGCAGCTGACACATCTGGCTTACTCAACCTCCCTCCACAGGCCCTGCCAGAGGGACTTTTGTTCTTCTACTAGGCCTGAAAGGCGAGGGCGGAGAGGATCCGGGTCGGAAAGGCCGCCTGGAGTGAGCGAGCTGTAGGCACCCGACCTTGCTCAGAATAGGCCCATTCACGGAATTGGGGGAGGGGGGTAGAGGGGCTGCGGTTGGCTTAAGGCAGCTGGTCCTCTCTGCCAAGAAACAAGCAACAGAAAAATGGCTAAGGCAGCTTCAGCATGGGGCGGGGGTGGGGCGGGGTACAGAGCAGTAGGAGGAGAGGTAAGGAAAAGAGGTTTAGTGACTCTTAGGCGCCAGGTTGCTAGGCAGCCAAGCAGCCCAGAAGGGAGAAGGGAAGCCAGGAGTCCCGGGTTCTAGTCGCAGGTTCCTTTGCAGCTCGGCGGGCAGCCTTCTTGGGCCTCAGTTTTCCCATCTGTACACGGGAATCCTTCGGGATTATCGAGGGCCGTCGCCAAGGATAGTGGAAGAGTGAGCGCTCACCTGTTGCCCGTACAGGGTCCATGGCCACACTCGGGCCCCACTCACCGCCCTCTGGGCTCATCCAACGCAGCTGTCCCCGGAACCCTGCGCGCCCCTGCTTCCTGGCCCTTGTGCGGGATATATCCTGCCCCGGGCTTATCTCCAAGGCCTCCGGGCTCCCGGCCACTGTTTGCTCTGGGCAGGGGCACCTGCTAGGCAGATGTGGGCTTCCCACGGCCACCTAACCAACGCAGCCAGACCCAGGAAGACGTCCCCTGGCGGCCTCTCCTGAGAGCAAGAGGGAAGCGGAGGCGCCAAACTTGGCGCGGTGGGTTTTGGCCTCGGTGCTGCGGGTCCCCAACCCCCACAGACCCGTGAAAGGGCGCGGCTCTCCCCGGCGGCCAGAGGCTTGGCGGTGCATGTTTGAGTGTGTACGTTCGTGTGTGTGCGCGCGTGCGTGTGTTGGAAGGACGGCCACACAGAAGAGCCTTATGTGAGGAGGGGAAGGGGGCGAGGAGGGGGAGTGGCTGCCTTTGGGGAGTCTGCAGAGGTTCCACCCGGAGGAGAGCGCGCGGAGGGGAACACGCCGCTGGTTTTTGGAACCGCTTCAGCATAGGACTGTATCGTGGTGAGCCACTTTCTTGCCAAGCGACTTTGGGTACCAGAGTTTACCTTTTCTGAGCCTGTTTCCGTATCTGTACAATGGGAACAATAACGGTCTTAGTCTCATAGAATTGCCAAGAAGATTAAATGTCCGAGTGCATAAGAAGTCTTAACACGGTGCTCGGTATTCAGAAAGGTCTTTTTTCTTTTTCATTTATTTTTGTTTTTGTTTCTTTTAGAGGGTCTTTTCTTTTTAAATGTTTTATTTTTAAAATCTACTTTCTGTGTATTTACTATTCTGCAATTCGGCAGAGTAGAATTCCTTGTATTGCCCAATACTGTAAATGCAATATTTTTTTATTACGACAAATTTCAAACATACACAAAGGTAGAGAGATTAGTAAAAAAAAAAAAAAAAAAAAAAAAAAAAAAAAAAAAAAAAACCATAATCCTTCTCCCCCTCCAAGTGCCCATCACCCAGAATAAGAGTTCCGTAAACATTATTGCTTTGCTTTTTTCCTTATACCCTCCAGGCTCCAACACTTCTGTTCCCTGCCACTCAAGCACCATGAGGGGCCTTCTGTGCTTGCCACTGCTCATGTTGCTGCTTTTTCTCCAGCCCTGGGAAACCCAGCTCCAGTTTGCAGGTGAGTGGGACTCAGCCCTCACCAACAGGGGGAAGGGAGCAAAAGCTGATTCTCCTTCTCCTTCTCCATCTTCTTCTGCTAGGTCTGTTGGGGAGAGAAAAAACAAAGGTTCTGAAATCATAAAGGGGCGGGGTTCTAGTTCACAGCTTCCCCTCTCTGGGACTCAGTTTTCCTTATCTGTAGGATGTGGCTTAGAGGTGCTCATGCAAAACTGTCCATTGGTGTTTAATTTAATTTTTTAAAGATTTTATTTATTTATTTGACAGACAGAGATCACAAGAATGCAGAGAGGCAGGCAGAGAGAGAGGAGGAAGCAGGCTCCCTGCTGAGCAGAGAGCCCCATTTTGGGGGCTCTATCCCAGGCCCCTGGGATGATGACCAGAGCCAAAGGCAAAGGCTTTATTTAACCCACTGAGCCACGCAAGCGCCCCTAATTCTAAAAAGTTAATTAAAAAATCAGGAGACTTCACATACAAATCCCGATTTGGGACTTCTCTTGAAAAATCCAAGGATCTGTTAACTTGGGGTCCACATTTGGCCGTAGGAGGGATACGGGTGTCCCCCAGCCTAACCCAACCAGTTCACTCATTTATGTTGCCTGCCTGGTCCCTATGGACATTTGAGATTGCCACATCCCTTCACCTACTCCCGAATTGTAGAATACCTCCTCAGAACAGCCCTAAGAGCTGTAGGATAGAGAATTGGGGGAAATCTGGCTCAGGCCCTTAGCAAATGCTAGGTGAATGTATCTAACTCGCATTTGCTAGGTTAATTCTGCGCTAGGCACTGTTACCCCTGGGATGGCACCATTTCGCCCTCGGTTTCTTGGGGATCTCCTCCAAGATGAGGTTTTGCAGACCTAGGAAAGTCCTTCCTGATCTCCTCGAAGGTCCCAGGTGTCGGACAGGACCCCTGGATTTGGTGTTCGTGATTGACAGCTCGCGCAGCGTGCGCCCCTTTGAGTTCGAGACCATGCGGCAGTTCCTGGTGGGCCTCCTCCGCGGCCTGGACGTGGGGCCTAATGCCACGCGCGTCGGCGTGATCCAGTACTCGAGTCAAGTGCAGAGCGTCTTCCCACTCGGCGCCTTCTCGCGACGCGAGGACATGGAGCGCGCCATCCGCGCGCTGGTGCCGCTAGCTCAGGGCACCATGACCGGGCTGGCAATCCAGTACGCCATGAACGTGGCCTTCAGTGTGGCCGAGGGCGCGCGCCCGCCGGAGGCGCGCGTGCCGCGCGTCGCTGTCATCGTGACCGACGGGCGGCCCCAGGATCGCGTGGCTGAGGTGGCGGCGCAGGCGCGCGCCCGGGGCATCGAGATCTACGCGGTGGGTGTGCAGCGCGCCGACGTGGGCTCCCTGCGGGCCATGGCGTCTCCCCCGCTGGACGAGCACGTCTTCCTCGTTGAGTCCTTCGATCTTATCCAGGAGTTTGGCCTGCAGTTCCAGGGCCGGCTGTGTGGTAAGTTAGGGGATCGCTGGAGCGCGGCGCACACTCCCCAGCGGCTTAGATGCGGCTTCCCTCCAAGTAAATAACATTCCGTCCCGGGAGGCGCCGCCCACTCTTGCATGAGCTCCGCCCACCAGATGGTGGAGAGGCGCCGGGTTGCCGCAGGCTGTTTCAAATTCCAGCTCTGCCCGCTTTTGCTTAGGCTTCGCCCACAAGAAACAACATTTAGCGTGCCTGCTCACCCGGATCAGCTATTGTGGTTTACCACAGGCCTAAGGTCAAACTCCAAAATCGCCCTCGACACAAAAAGCACCGCCTTTCGAAGCTGAGAACAATCGCCCACCCAGAAGAGTCATGTCCCGCCCACGTGGGCATGGCCCCGCCCACTGTCACTTTAGTTCCTCCCACACTGCCGCAGGTCTGGTCTCGTCACACCTTGAATTAATTCACCCACCTTGATTTAGTACCTCTCCACCTCCTCTGTCTTGTCTCCGAGCAATCCTGCACTATCCATTGACGCATTTAGCCCGTGACCCCTTCTGAGCCTATTCATGGGAGCTACACAGGCTCTGTTCTTTCTCTAAGCCCTCCCATCTGGACTGGCCCTCTCAAATGAGACTTGTCCCCTCTAAAGTTGTAGTTGAGTTTGGTGCCTGCCTCTGACCCCACCCAGCTTTTTCTTGTTGGAGGGTTCTGCCCATCTGTCCGTGGCTGATTCTACTGTTGTGTGTCCTCAGGAAAGGATCTGTGTGCTGAGGGGGGACACGGCTGCCAGCACCAATGTGTCAGCACCCCGGGCACGTTCCACTGTGCCTGCAATCCTGGCTACCAGCTAGCTGCAGATAACAAGAGCTGTTTGGGTGAGAGCTGCCCCTGCCCTGGGTCTTCTGTGGCTCCCTATTGCCCCAGGATCAGACCAAAGAGTCTGGAAGGGCTTTTGGAAGTAAAAGTTCAGTGCCCTTACTTTATGGGTCCAAGAAAGGAACAGTATTGCCTGTGGCCACACAATTCCTTGATGAAATCTTGACCCCACAGTTAAGTGTGCTTTTTACATCATTCTTTCCCTTATTTCAGGCGTATCTCCTACCTGGCCTCCCGAACTTGTTTGTGAATTCTCACATGGATATCTTCGTACTGTTTCTGTTAGTTAGACACTCACTGTTGGGGTCTTCAGTTAGGGTCTCCATACTCCTCCCTATACCTCTATATACACAGTTCATTTCTGCTTCTCCATCTCATCTCGTTCTGGGCTGCCCTTGCTACTTCTTTCTGCAAATGCTTCAAGGCCTGGTTCTTCATTTTTGTCTTCTGAAAAGCTCGGGCACACTCTGACTCCCTTATACAAATGGAATTTGCTTTTTTGTGTGTATGTGTCCACTCCTTTGATCATGATGGCAGCTAACATTCACAGAGTACCGATTTAGTATTAGACAATGCACTTGAAGCTTTCCGTATATCAACTCTCAATCTCACGACAACTGGGGAAAAGAAGTCACATGTTCCCAATAATGCAGATGTCAGCTGGGGTCTTCTTGTTTCCAGAACTTAGAAAAGGCTGGCTTGAAGCCTCATGTGATGACTTCTGCACATTTGAATCTTTCCCCAACATCTCTGGGAATTCCCCAAGTGCTTACATTCTATGGTCACCTCTCACTCTGAACTTCTGGGCTCTCACTCAATCTCTCAACCCGCACATGCTTTTCTTGTTTTATGCATGTAAATCAGCCTCTTTGATTTGCACCCTTGTGCACACAAGGACATGTGTGTGTACATGTAAGTTGTGCATATGTCCATTTTACTAAAGATGGGGGCGGACAGAGGTGTGAGTTACATCTAAGTAAAGTCAAACATACACACATGAAAGAAACATCCACTATTGATAATTGAACATTAGACACCCTTGATCCCCGAAGTCCTGTCGCCCCATTAGAAGTGATTTTTTCGCTGGCAACCTCAGTCCACGCAGGAACTCATGCTCACACTCTCCCTCTCTTGTTCTTCCTCTCTCCACTCCCATCTCTTTTCTAGGAACCCCAAATTCTCACTTTTTTCTTGCACGGCAATCTGTATCTTCCCAGTTCCTATTTTCCAGCTCAACTCTGGGCTATCTTTGCACATCTCAACCATCAAGATACTCAGCAGGCAATAATAGTTCACCCTCCTTAAATAGTAAATAGTGATTGCACTCTTCCATTATATACCCATTTTGCAGATGGGGAAATGGAGGCTCAGTAGGTAGTGGCAGAGCCTGGTCCTCCTCTGTGTCAGTGAACATCTTGAGGGCAGGGGCCCTGTCTTCTGCAATTGTCAATTCTGGTTCTTATGCCTGGCTTAGTAAGGGGCATGTTAGGAGGCAGCTGGGTTTTGAGTCAGGAGAGCCACCTGGTCCACTAGGAAATCGGAGATGCCTGGGTACCACCCCAGACTAATTAAGTCAGGATCTTGGGAGGTTGGGGCCCAGGCATAGGTATTTTTGAAAAGCTCCTCAGATGACCGTTCTGTTGGGGCTGAGAAGTGCAGCCCCTCCCAGGGCACGTGCTGACCTCACCTCTTCCTCAGCCATTGACCTGTGTGCTCAAAGGACCCATGGCTGTGAGCATCACTGCATCAGCTCCCCAGGTTCTTATTTCTGTCGCTGCCAAGCTGGCTTTGTACTCCAGCAGGACCAGAGAAGCTGCAGGGGTGAGCGAGCCCCACCCCTTGCATCCTGGACTGAGGTCCATGATGGCTCCAGTCAGAAGCGAAACCTTGTTCTCTCTCTTTCTTCCCACCAGCCGTTGACCACTGCAGCTTTGGGAATCACAGCTGCCAGCATGAG
Organism: Meles meles; assembly: GCF_922984935.1. NCBI lineage: Eukaryota > Metazoa > Chordata > Mammalia > Carnivora > Mustelidae > Meles > Meles meles. The sequence continues at coordinate 67,902,005 of NC_060081.1, read as the reverse complement.
TGTGTTAGCACCTTTGGTGGGCCACGGTGCCACTGCAGAGAGGGCCACGACTTGCTGCCCGATGGGAGGAGCTGTCAGGGTGAGGAGGGGTCTCTTGTGTTTATGCAGAGGGGCAAGGGATCTTGGCTGGTGAAGCCCACCCTGATCCATCCTGACTCATCTCTCCTTGAAGCCCGGGACCTCTGCAATGGTGTAGACCATGGATGTGAGTTCCAGTGTGTGAGTGAGGGCCTCTCTTACCGCTGCTTGTGCCCCGAGGGCCAGCAACTCCAGGCAGATGGCAAGAGCTGCAACCGTGAGTGACGGGTGGGAGGGTGTTCTGTCTGCCCCTGACCCCCCCCCGCCCTTCTCCCCCCCCTGCTCCCCGCCCACATTCCAAGCATCCTTGATTTTGTGGCTCAAGAGTGTGCTGGGAATGTGTGAGTGTTGGTGACGGTGGGGTGGGGGTGGAGGGTGTGCTGTGTCCTACCTCCATCTCTTTCCCCTCCATCTTCTACCCTGCTGTCCTGGTTAATATCAAAAGTACACATTTGCTCCTATTTCTCCCTCGCTCGAGAGTCTTCTGGGCTTGCCAGTGCCTACCCCGAGTTCAGATGCCTTACCCTTGAGTTTTTCAGATGGTGGGTGCAGCCACCTTAGTGGATAATGAAATCAAAATAGTTTTTTTTTTTTTTAAAGGAGAAAATAGAGCTTACTGCATGTGGAAAGAATATTGTTTCATGAAATTTAATTATACATGCGGATCTGAAGGGTGTCATGTTGTACTATGATTGCGACTATGGGGGTGCGATCAAAATTTTGAAACCACTGCCTCACCCCATCTCAGCCAACCTGGTCAGCAGGTTTCCTAGCACAGCTGTTCCTCCTGGAAGAAAAAATGAGATGTTACCACCTCGAGGCAACCTTCCTGCCCAACTCCAGGAAGAGAGAATTATTCCTACCTTGGGCTCCCTAAATGCCCCTCTTCTAGCACTTTCCTTGGCTGTAGCATAGGGCATGTCTGACAGCTCTGTTCTGGCCTGATTTCCTTAGGATCCCAGTTGTGTTAATTTATTGTTGAACCCCCTTCAGGGCCTAGCGAAGTCCCCAAATCAGAACAGGGGAGGTAACTTTGTAGAGTGTTTTAGGAGCATGGGTTTTGGGGTCAGACTGAGCTGGTTTCAAATCCTGATCAGTCACTATTAGCTATGGAGTCTGGAGCAAATTATCCTTCGAACCTAAGGTTATATAAAGTGAGGATAATACCTAAGATTATTGGGAGGATTGAGAAAAAAATATATGAATCACCTAGCCCAATTCCTGGCACACAGTAAGCTGTCAAATAATAATGTTTTTGTTTTTATTTATTGTTGTGATTGTTTATATATTAACGACATATGTTTTTCAATGTATATTATTTTGATACATTTATTATTGTCATAAAGTTTTTAAAATTTATTATTATTACCATTATTATCTAGTACAGTGCCTGGCACAGGAAGGACTTCACACATGGTACCCGTTATGTAATAAACGTGAATGATCAGGAGGGTAGATGGCAGCTACCAGCGCAGGATGGGGCCCCCAGTTTAAGCTCTTCTCACCGTACAGGGTGCCGGGAAGGCCACGTGGACCTGGTTCTGCTCGTCGATGGCTCCAAGAGCGTGCGCCCGCAGAATTTCGAGCTGGTGAAGCGCTTCGTGAACCAGATCGTGGACTTCCTGGACGTGTCCCCCGAGGGCACGCGCGTGGGGCTGGTGCAGTTCTCGAGCCGCGTGCGCACCGAGTTCCCGCTGGGCCGCTACGGCACCGCGGACGAGGTCAAGCAGGCGGTCCTGGCCGTGGAATACATGGAGCGTGGTACCATGACCGGGCTGGCGCTGCGCCACATGGTGGAGCACAGCTTCTCCGAGGCGCAGGGCGCACGGCCCCGTGCCCTCAACGTGCCTCGCGTGGGCCTCGTCTTCACCGACGGCCGCTCCCAGGATGACATCTCGGTGTGGGCTGCACGGGCCAAGGAGGAAGGTGGGCTTGGCGCGGGACGCACTGGCCTGGGGTTGGGTGGGAGGTGGAAGGGGGTCTTAACTGAGGCCTGGGGCGCCTCCTGTGTCCCCCTGCCCCCCCCCCCGCAAACCCCGACCCTGTAGGCATCGTCATGTACGCTGTGGGCGTGGGCAAGGCCGTGGAGGAGGAGCTCCGGCAGATCGCCTCGGAACCGGCAGAGTTGCATGTGTCCTACTCCCCCGACTTTGGCACCATGACGCACCTGCTGGACAACCTCAGAGGCAGCATCTGCCCGGGTGAGCGCATCTGCCTTCACTCAGTGCTCAGCCTCCGAGCTTCTCCTCTCCTATCCAGCCCTGTTCCCTTGGTGGAGTTATAACCAGGGGGTCGGACTCACTAGTTGGACCCTTGTTATGCCAAGTGTGGTCCCTGGACCAGCGGCAGACTTGTCACCTGGTGGCTTGTTAGAACTGCAGCATTTCCAGAGCTTTCCAGACCGAAAGAATCAGATTCTATACTTTAACCAGACCCTTGGGTGATTCCCAAGGACGTCAGAGCTAAGCGCTAGACTGGGCTGGCTTCCTGCCCCTCACATTAGCGGGTGTTCACAGGAGTTTGAGGAAACTTTTCCCAAGGCACGCCAGAGTCCTTGCTAGCAGAGTCCCCTCACGTGTTCTTTTATAACGTGTTGGAATTCAACTACACGGAGCTGGCCAAGTGACAGGACTGTTTCGAGTCTGTAAAGACATTTTGTTTTGTTTTGTTTTTACAATATCGCCCATAAATTCAGTCCCTCTACTTCAACTGGTGCTCAGTGGAGGAAAAAGGGACCAACTCTCTCTGCGGAGGAGAAGCGGGCTGTTGAACCTGTATACGGTACTCCACAGGTCATATAGGGAACTTCTCGGGGGGTAATTTTTACCACAGAGTCTTCAGACTCTAACCCGGGCCAGATGTGACTCTTTCACATTACCAGGCCCCTCCAGAGCTAGGTTCAGTAGAGCTGGGCTGGCCTAGAGAATCTGTAATTAAAAAAAAAAAAACCTTTAAAAATATATATGTACACACATATACATACATATATAAAATACATATGCATATACATATACATAAAAACATATGTATATACATACACATCTGTGTATATACACATGTAAACACCCAGGTGTATGTCTGTGCTTATACATAATACACATACACACCTACCTACCTCTGTCCCTCTTCCTCTCTCTCCAGGCCAACTCTAATAATTCGCTAGAGTATTGTGGAAGCACTGGATTAGCTGCTCTGTCAGGGCCTTTCCTGTCCTGAAGCTTATGTCCCCTGCAGTGTGACTTTGGGCAAGTCACTTAACCTCCACCCCTACCATAACTTCCCTCTTCTGCAACAGGGGCAGGCCCTGGCTGCCCAAGCTTGCTTCCAGCTCTAAAATTCTAAAAGAAATCTGGGGTCTGTGGCTGAGGCTCTTCACCAATTGGCTGTGTGATCTTGGGCAGATCTTCCCCTTTCTCTGGCCCTTGGTTTCCCCAGTTGTGAAGATAGGCATCTTTGCAGGACCTTATCAGTACCATTGACGACCTATCATACAGCAATCTGCTAAGGGTCCAGCTAGACTAAGAAATCGCTCTTAAATCATAAGAACAACTCTTTTGTGAAGGCATTGTGCTATTATATGAGAAAGGGCACACGTTTACAAAATTTTGGTGAGTCTAAGATACCGTCCATTGTAAGACTTTCCATTATTTTATATAACGCTAAGAAAAAACAGGTGCCAGATTTAATTGTAAGGCACATATTTTGATTTCAGGAATGTTGAAATGTGTGCGGAAATAGAGTTGGATCACTGGTTTTTGTTTGCTTGTTTGGATCAGTGGTTTTTACTTTTTTTTTTTTTTTAAGATTTTATTTATTTATTTGAGGGAGAGAGAGCACGGGTGAGAGGTAGACGCAGAGGAAGAAACAGTCCTTGATGAGCAGGGAGCCTGATGCAAAGCTCAATCCTGAGATCATGACCTGGGGCGAATGCAGATGCTTAACGGACTGAGCCACCCAGGCAACCCTGGATCAGTGTTTTTTAAACATCAGTGTGGATCAGATTCAGCTGGAGGGTTTGTTAAAACACCATTTGCTGGACTCCAACCCCAGAATTTGTGATTCGGTAGGTCTGAGGTGGAGTCTGATAATTTGTATTTCTAATAACTTTCTAGGGGATACTGATGGTGCTGGTCCAGGGACCACACTTAGAGAATTACTGGTCTAATTGAAATACACAATGTATATACTTGAACTAGGAACACACTAGATCTTCCCTCACTAATAAGGTACAGGTACCCACTTAAGTTAATTTAAAAAGTTCAAAATTTTATTTCTTTAATCATATTAGCCACATTTCAAATGTTAAACAGCTGCACGTGGCTTGTGGGTATGGCACTGGCCAGACCAGAAACAGGAGATTCCCATCACCGCATGAAGTTTCATTTGGAGAGTGCCGCTGTCGTTTGGACTCTCGCTACTCAAAGTGGGGTCCACAGACCAGCACACCAGCATCACTCGGTAGCTAATTAGAAATGTGGAGTCTCAGCTCTTTGACCATTCAGAATCAGAATCGGTATTTTAACAAGATCTGGTGATTCCAAAGAGCACTAAGGTTTGAGAAATACGCTTCTAAGATGTTCACACACACACACACAAACACACACACCCCCCCCACAGAATCCTCAGCACCACCAATAAATAGGTTTCCCACTGTACCCATTTTTACACACAAGGAAACTCAGGCTTAGAAAGGTTGCGTGAGTTTTGCAGTATCTCACGCCTGCCTAGCTGGTATTCACCCCAGGTCTGTTTGAATCCGAAGCCCACATACTCAGCCACAGGCGGGTGGAGGTGTATCGAGGGCCTTGCCAGGGCCGGCTGGTCCTCCTGCAGATTCTCATTCCCCCGACTCTCTGTGCCCCGCTGGCAGAGGAGGGCATCGGCGCAGGCACAGAGCTTCAAAGTCCCTGCGAATGCGAAAACCTCGTGGAGTTCCAGGGCCGCACGCTGGGGGCGCTCGAGAAGCTGACGCAGAACCATATCCTTTGAGGCCGGAGGGGAGCGGGGCCTGGGCTGGAGCGAGGGGTGTAGGAACCCCCGAGACCCCCAGCGGCTTCCTTAACCGCTCACTGGCCCAGCTGACGGCGCGCCTGGAGGATCTGGAGAACCAGCTGGCCACCCAGAAGTGAGGGCCGCCGGTGGCCGGGAGCCGGGCAGGAGCGCGGCCCCGCGGACTGTGCCTTCGGGGCGCCGTCGGGGCACCGGGGGGGGGGGGGGGGCCCGCAGGACTTGGGCTGTCGAGAAGGGGGCGCTGGCGGGCTTCCCAGCGCTGCGCTGGAGCTGGCCTCGCCTGGACCAGAAGCCGAACTGCGGGGAACCGAGAGGGGCGCTACGTCCGCACGTCCTCGCTGCGTGCTGCGCTCAGTTCTTTGTTGGATTTCTTTTTGTTTTTTCTTAAAAAAATTTTCTTTTTTTGTTTTGTTTCCACGGGGTCGATTTGTGGGTCTTGCTGGGCCGCCAGGGGGAGGGGAGGACAGACCGAGCGCGCTCCGGCGGCGCCCGGGCGGCGGCTCCTCGGAGAAAGGCGCATTGTGCGGGGGGGGGGGGGGGGGGGGGGGGGGGGGTGTCGGGCTGGGGGGCAGGGGGCTGAGCGCTGCTTTCCCCCCTTGTTTATTCAGCCGCGAACAGACGGCTCCTTATGCGGGCTGCGGGAAGGGAGGAGGGGCTCAGCGCGCACCCTTGGGGTTTGAGCAACACTGCGCCCCTCCATCCCCCAGCGGATGGAGCGCTTCTCTCTCTGGCCGTGCTTATCTCCTGGTGCCGTCATATCGGGCTGAAAAGCTGCTAGAACTGGGTTGGGGAGTCGCTGAACCCCTAAATGGACAGGGTGGGGGCAGTTAGGGTGAGTGTCGCTTGGATACCTCCCTCCTGCACCACGAAGAGGAGGTATCAGGTAGGACTTCTGGCCAGAGCTGCTGCTCAGGGTGTGACCCGCCCTCTTCACCGCCCCCCCCCCCCGCACCCCCAAAACAAAAACAAAAGCCAACCCTCTATCAGGAAAGAGCCCAGGTGCATATAAGAAATTGCTAAGATTAAAATATTCCAGTTCTCCAGATTTTGGCCAGTTACTCTGGGTTTGTTTCCTTATCTGTAAAATGAGGATTGAAATTGTTACCCCCAGACGTGATGGTGAGAATGGAGGAAATTATTTCAAGGCATCTGAACCGTGTCTGGTACATGTTAGGCCCTCAATTAATGGTAGCTATTAATCTTAATAAGAGTTAACATATTTTGTCGTGGGCATTACTCCACATGATTTGCACGTGTTTCCTTTTTATCCTCAGACAACCTTATGAGATAGGAATTATCGTCTTTATCATCCCCATTTTATAGGGAGGAAACTGAAGCATAGAGAACTTAAATAAGTGTCCCAAGGTCACAGAACTACTAAGAAGCAGAACCAAGGTATATTAGTTTCCTATGGTTGCCGTGACAAATTGTCACCAATTCAGTGGCTTTACACAACACACATTAATTACCTTACAGTTCTGGAGGTTAAAAGCATGAAACAGGCCGGCAGGGCTGCATTGCTTCCAAAAACTTCTGTTTCTTGCCCTTTCCAGCTTCTAGGGGCTCCTGATTTCCTTGGTTTGTGGCCTGGTGTCATTTCCACCTCACCTTCTGGTATCACATCTCCTTCTGGGACTCTGACCCTCCTGTTTCCATTTTACAAGGACCCTTGTGATTATGCTGGGCTGACCCAGATAATCCACACTAATCTCTCCATCTCAATCTCTGACTTCATCACAGCTGCAAAATCGCTTTGCCACATCAGGTGACATAGTCACATGTTCCAGAGACTAGAGTGTGGACATCTTTCCGGGGGGGGGGGGGGAGGTTGTTATTCTGCCTACACACGGGTCTGAAGCCCAACACACTGACCTCAGAGCAGACCTCCGAAGCACGTCGATGCCCGGCACCTTGCTAGGCTTGAAGGGGGAGAAACATAATTGAGAAAAGCCCGTGGTGGGGGCAGGTAGCTCAGGGCTGAAGGGGCGAGGTGCTCCTGACTATCCCTGCAGCAGAAGGAGGGACCTTCAGGTGAGAACATGGAGCAGGTGGGTAAGGGCAGGTAAGCAGGGAGAGATCCTGGAGGAGGAGGCCTGGAACCCAGACCTAATCCATGGCTGGAGTTTCTGCAGGGCACGAACCGGTGGGTCAGGGGTGACTGGAGTATGGGGGAGCAGGATGACTGAGATCTTCCCCACAGGTGAGCTGAAGTGGTACAGTGCCTGGTATGTGCTCACTGGCACCCCAGACCTAGAGGACGGGATTGGCTGCCCAAGGGCGCAGTGAGAGAACCCCAGCCAGATGAGGCAGCAGCCTGGAGATTCTGATTAGAAGCGAGTCCTCAACTGATGAGGGGAGCACTGAGGGCACAGGGTGGCTCCCTCCTTCCCTCCTGCCCAGAACTGGCCAGGACCACCTTCTCTGCCTTTACTTTCCTCCAGGCTCTTTCCTCCTGTAGTCTCCCTAGCGGCCACTGGATGGCGCCTGGAGCTCTGACTTGGAGTTGGGTCTCAGAGCCCTAATAGGCACTTGGCACCTGGTGCTTGGCACCTGGCGCTTGGACTGATGAACCGGGCCTGCCCTTCCATAAGTTCCTCCTTTCCTCTGAGACCTCTTCCTCTCTCTGGAAGACCCACAACCCCAGCCTAGAAGCTGCTTCTGTTCCTCAGGCATTGGCCATAGACCGGCCCTGCTACTCACCAGCTGTGTGTCAGTGTTGACAGCTGCTGGTTCCCTTGTCAAGGCATCTCCCAACTTGCCCTCTCTCTCATTTCCCTTTCTTCTTCTCCCCTTTATCCTTTGAATAAGAACGAATGTCCCACAGATGAATAGCTAGCCCTTGCTTCTTTGCACCTGCCTCCTTCAAAGGACAGAAGATTTACAAAGGGCCCATTGGTTCAGCAAAATAAATATCCATGAACCCAAGAACAGAAAATAAGAATCCAAGTAACACTGGAGGGAGAATGACACTGCCAAGCAAGCTTAGGATGAGAGAAGTCATGGAGTCTTCTTTGATTCCAGACGAGCCGGGAGGATTTGTGGCTCTCAGAATCTGGTAGGACTGGGTGCAAAGCTATTATGTTTGGGGGGGGGGGCTCTTGATCCCAGGTGTCCTGCAGGGAACTCAGAGCCTGCAACCCTTTTGGTTCCTTCTAGATCTGAATGTTTAAAAAGGACAGTGTCTTCTGCAGAGGTTGGCCAAGAGGTCACTCATGGAGCTGTTTCTTACCCTTGGTAACACGCACTAGACATGGTCTCAGATGGGAAAACCAAGGAGGGCAGGAAAGGCTACAGCCTCAGCCAGATGCCACCTCTCTCTGCATTCTCTGCCTCTCTGGTTCCCCATGATTTTCGGCATTTCTATCCTATTCTAGCTCAAAGCTCTTCTCAGTTTCTCTGGTTGGCAAAGCTGCTCTCTTATCTACTCTTCTGGATCTTTGGACCCAAGGTAGCAAGAAGAGGGAGAGGAGAAAATTATCAATCACAAAACACCTACAACGTGCCAGGGACCATGCTATGCTTTGCACCTGCATCATTTTATTTAAACCCTTCAACCTACAGAAGCGAAAACAGGTTTGGAAGAGCCCAGTTGTCAAGGTCACAGAACTTCAGAGCGAGGGTTTGAACCCAGGTGTCGCTGATCCCAGAGCGTGCCCCACTCACATTTCTTTTTTTTTTTTTTTAAAGGTTTTATTTATTTATTTGACAGAGAGAGATTACAAGTAGACAGGTAGGCAGAGAGAGAGAGAGAGAGAGAAGCAGGCTCCCTGCTGAGCAGAGAGCCCGATGCGGGACTTGATCCCAGGACCCCGAGATCATGACCTGAGCCGAAGGCAGCGGCTTAACCCACTGAGCCACCCAGGCGCCCCCCACTCACATTTCTACCCTTCAAGCCATCAGGGACAAAGTTGCACTTTTTCAAAGAAACTTTTACTGGGAAACTTACAAGGCGGACAAAAGCAAAGCCTAGGGTGTGGAAGGGAAGAGGGGGCAGGGTTGTGGGTCTTGGTTGAAGCACATTTAAAACTTCCAGGTCCATGAGTCACTGTTCTTCCTGCTCTTTGCTCTGCTCTGGGCAGTGCCCTCTCCACCTGCCCCAGGCCCTGCTCTGCCCTTCCCAGTTCCAAGGAGTCTTTTTCCTGAATAAAACCTTCTGCGGCTCCCCTGGGACTCCCCCGCCCCCCACTAGGGAACACAAGGCAGGTGAAGTATTTTCCCTGGCAGCTGGACAGGGGTGGGGATTCGTGGAAGGGGCTGGCAGAGGAAAGTAATAATGCCACCATACAACACACAGAGGACAGTCAGGTCCATTTTCTCCCAGATGAACAAGAGAATCTCAGGGTGACCTCTGTCGCTATTCTTGGCAGGTGCTCGAAAAATACCTTCCCAGTGAGTATTTCTTCAACATCTAGTTCAGAGATACGTTAGCTATTATACCAGGCACTGGGGGTGCAGTGGTAAAAAAGAGAATTGTACTCCTCGTCTTCAATTTCTGTTTTAGGAGGGGAAGGCGGATGACAAACAAGTAAACGAATAAAGGTTCAAATAGTGATAAGTAATAAGAAGATAACAAAATAAAGGTTAGAGCAGTACTGTCCAGGAGAATTTCTGTGATGGTGGGAATATTCTATATCTGCATTGTCCAGTGCTCGCTTCGGCCGCATGAATATATCTGCGCTGTCTAATATTAGTAGCCAAACATGGGGCTACTGAGCCCTTGAAATGAGGCTTGTGTGGCTGAGGAACTGAATTTTAAATATTGTCTTAATAATTCATTCATTCATGAATTACAAGTTAAACAGCCCCACGTGGTTGTTGGCTACTGTATGGGCAGTGTAGGGAGGGAGAGAGGGGCAGGACTTCAGGAGGGTTGGGGAAGGGAGACTGCTCCAGGTCGCGATCTTTGAGCTGAGGTCCCAGTGAGGAGAAGGAGGCCAGACTTGCAGTGTTCTGGGGAGAGTGCAAATTCGAGGCTGCAGACCAGTCCGATGACCCCAGCGCCAAGGAAAGAAAGTCCCCCCCACCCCCACCGCCCCCGGCTGGAACTTGGCGGGCAGGACAGCGGGGTGGGAGTTGAAGGTGGGTGGGTGGAGAGACGCCCTGCGAAGGGAGCTGGGCTGGGCGGACTGCTGGATATGCTCCTGGAGGCCGTGCTCCTTCACACCTCTCGGCTTCTCTGGGGCCCCTCTCTTGCCTGCCCCCTTCTCCCTCAGGGCGTGGGGAGGATCCAATAGGATGAGATGATGTTTGAATGCTTCCTAAACTTAAAATGCTGTCCATGCTAGAAGACTAGAGCTCTGGTCCTGACTGTGGAGCGTCACTGGGGAGCTTGTAGGAATGCATATTCTCAGGTCCTGCCTTAGATCTACCACTTCACCCCTCTGGGCGTGCGCCCAGCAATCTGTGTTTCCACAAACCCCCCCCCCCCCAGGGGGCTGTGACATGAGCCCAAGTTTGTGAACAGCGGCCCAGGAGGGATGGCATTCACAGCCTCATTCACAGCTCCCCCCAACAGAGTCCCCCCACAGTATCCCCAGCCCCCCCCACCCCCCACAGAGCTCCTTGACGGCAGGTGTCAGTGCTCACCACCCTCCAGAGCCTCCTCCCTGCAGGACTGGCTCCATTTTTAGCTCCACATACTCAGATTTTTAAAAAACCAAAAAAAAAAAAAACACCCAAAAACAAACAAACAAAAAACAACTGGCAAATAAATGCTCTGTGTTAAAAACATTTTTTAAAATATTTTATTTATTTGACAGAGAGAAATCACAACTAGGTAGAGAGGCAGACAGAGAGAGAGGAGGAAGCAGGCTCTCCGCAGAGCAGAGAGCCCGATGTGGGGCTCCATCCCAGGACCCTGGGATCATGACCTGAGCCGAAGGCAGAGGCTTTAACCCACTGAGCCACCCAGGCGCCCCAAAACCATTTTTTGTAATTATAAAAATAATTCAGGCTCATTGCTAAAATAAAACTTGAATACCGCAGAGTATCAAGGGAAAAAAAAAATCCCCTTGCTCTCCTAATCCCATTCCCCAGAGGTAACCACAGGACAACGGTTCTTTGTGATTCTTTCCAGACGTTTCCTGTGCTCACAGAGGCAGCCAGTGCAGGGCCCTGAAGTCAGTCAGTCTGCTTGGTTTGGAATCCTAACTTTGTTTCTTGTTTGCCGAATGTGTTGGACCAGTTGTCTTAATTTCCTCATTCAGAAGATGGAGTTAATAATAGTACGACCCTCATACAGTTGTCTTGAGGATTAAATAAATTAATTCAGGTAAACTTTTCAGTGCTCGGCCTCCAGGAAGCACTGTATAAGTGATTTCAGTATGTATTTTTATAAACTTCTTTCGGTTTATTTTTGTTTTTTTTCCTAAGCCAAACTGTATGCAGCTTTATTAAAGATACTTTTCATAAGCAATCATGGTATTTCAGCCAGGACACGGGCAGACGATCATCAACAGTAGACAACAACTTTCAAACTCTCTTCTTCAATGGACGGCCACAGCCAGAACCACCGTGAAACCCAATGAAGTCTTTACGGAATGCTCTGAACAGGGAAAGTCCCGAGTGAGGGCTGACCCTTCAGATCTGGCACGTTATTTGGTAACTTTTCACAAGCCAACCCTGACCTGCAGGAAATGGCAGAATGATCCATCTGAAGATCCACAAGCCAAAAAAAAAAAAAAAAAAAGAACTTTCTAGAAGTATGATTTCCATGGTGACACTGAAACGTCCCGATTACCTGACTGGGTCAAGACTCTGTGGAAGGCAGACAGGGAGAAGAGGACATAAAAAATGAATTTAGTTTTTCCACACCACAAGGCGTTTGTGCCAAGGTGGCTTATGTGTGTCAACACCAAAGAATCCTTCCTTCTGGGAACAAAGAGGAAGTTCCTCAAAACTAAAAAAGAAAGGTGTTTTACCCCTGGTATATAATCCAGATTTGGAGACATTCTATTCATGACATATGTCCTTTCCCCAGAACAACAGTGAATTGTTCGGTGTAATAATGACATAGCTTAAAAAAAAAAGTAGAAGAAAATTCTGACTTTTTATAAAACTTGATAAAAAATGTTTTTATCACCAGAAGAGTACTCAGTTACCAATGATGCACACATACTTCACTTGGCATCGCCTATAAACTTCTTAAAAAATGGAATCCTGCTCCACACATTAGCTGAAACCGTCTTTTTCACTTCCTGCTCTATCTGGGACATTTTTCCCAAGGCTGGACACGCATATCTACGTACAGCATGCTCCCCCCCATTAGGAAGGATGGTCAGATACAGGTAGACAGAAAATGATATTTACAAGACACATACCTGACAAAAACACTTAAATCTGACAAAGGGTGCACATAAAGTATTAACATATGTAAAGACCATCTACAACTCAATCAAAGACTAAACACACACAAAACCACAAAGACCTGAACTGATATTTCACAAAAGAACATATATTAATGGCCAAAAGCACATTAAAGATATTCAATGTCATTAGCATAAAAATGCAGATTGAAACCACAATGAGATACCGTTTCATACATACTAAAATATCTAACAACAACAGCAACCAAAAAAAACCCCTGACAATAGCAAGTGTTGGTGAGGATGTGAAACAACTAGAATTTTTTTTAAAGTTCTTTTCTTAAAGATTTTATTTATTTATTTGACAGACAGAGATCACAAGCAGGCAGAGAGGCAGGCAGAGAGAGAAGGAAGCAGGCTCCCAGTGGAGCAGAGAGCCCGATGTGGGGCTTGATCCCAGGACCCTGGGATCATGACCTGAGCCGAAGGCAGAGGCTAAACCACTGAGCCACCCAGGCGCCCCGAGAATTTTTTTTTTTTTTTAAGAGAGAGTGCTCGTGGAGGGTGGGGGAGAGGAGGAAGGGGCAGAGGGAGAGGAGAGAATCTTAAGCAGCCTCCATGCTCAATGTGGAGGGCTCATAACCCTGAGATTGTGACCTGAGCTGATATCAAGAGTCCAATGCTTAATCGACTGAGCCATCCAGGCGCCCCGGAGCGATCAGAAATCTCACACTCTTCTGGAGAGACTAAAAAATGATACAAGCACTTAGGAAGCCTGGCCGTTTATAACAAAGTTCAATATACACTTATTCAATGACCAGAAATTCCATTGATATTCATATATTCAAAGAATATAAAGCAGAGGCACCTGGGTGGCTCTGTCGTTAAGCGTCTGCCTTTGGCTCAGGTCATGATCCCAGGGTCCTGAGATGGAGTCCCCACACCGGGCTCCTTGCTCAGCGGGGAGCCTGTTTCTCCCTATCCCTCTGCCCCTCCCCCTGTTTGTGTTCCCTCTCTCCCTTTCTCTGTCTATCAAATAAATAAGTAAAATCTTAAAAAAAAAAAAGAATATAAAGCAAATATCCATGGGAAGATTTGAAAAGAATGTTCACAGCAGTCTGCTTATAACAGCCTGACCCTGGAACCAATGCAAATGCCCATCCACAGGAGGACAGATATACAGATCGTGGTATATCCATACGATGGAATACTGTGTAGCAGTGAAAAGGAACAAACTGCGCACACGGGGGACAACATGGATAAATCTAGAAAACATTACATTGAGCCAAAGGAGCCGGACACAGAAGCGCAATAAATATGATTCCGTATACCTGACATGCCAGAGCAGGCAACACTGATCTATAGCGAACGAAGGCAGATTGTTGGCTTTCTAGGGCTGGAACCAGGGAGGGTGGTGAGATCGATTATAAAGGAACTCTCTGGGTGGCAGAAATATCCTGTATCTTGTTGGGACGCTGCCTCCCTGTGCACATTTATCAGAACTCATCAAACGGTCATTTGATGTTTGTGCATTTTATTGAATATAAATTTTATCTTAAAAAAACAATGAAAAATTACAGGCGCTGTTTTGCAGTTCAGGGAACCCCCTCTGGCCCAGACCTTTCTTATGGATAGTGTCCAGCTCCAGCTGACAGAATCTTAATCTTGAGTGGTCTCTTCTCAGTCTTGTCAGGGACCAAAATAATTTCCTCCAGAGATACTGCAGCTTCTTCCCTTAGCAATCTGATACGTGGGATGCCCTCTTCTGAGCCCTGGAGGGATTGCCGGAAATGCCCTGGTGCATCTCTGACATATTCACAAATCATTGCTGGACAAGGTTATTGGTGAGGAGGGCGTTCAAGCTCTCCCAGTCTGTTCCCTCTTCTACCACAGAGTTGGACCTTTGTTGCCTCTGCCCCAGAGTCTAGGTCCTGCCTTTCAACACAGACAAGGAAACTCAAAGTTAAGGGGTAGACGCATGCACTGGGTTTCCATTGGGTCTTAACCCAGAGTCCAAACCATTTTGGGATTGTGATGAGAGATATAGAGGTATGGACTCACTCCTCTGAAAAGTCAGAGGCTATCTGCATACCATTTCCTGGGGTTTATAGATCCTATTAGGGATCCTTGGGCCTCAGATAAAGAAGCCTTCCCAGAGGTGTCGAGCCTCAGGGCCGTTCTGGAGTCAGAAGTTCGCTAGCGTGTCCCCGTTTGAGGAGGATCCCTTTTCTCATCTTGCCTCTGAGAGACCTCCCTGGAGCTGGCTAAAGTAGACCCACGAGCACGAGGGCTCTCCTCTCTTGGGAGAACGACCATCCCGAGTTTAGGGCCCGGGAGGGTGCAGAGAGCATGGGAATTCCTACACTCTGAGGGGTGTCAGTGCTAGCGGGGGTCATCACATTTACCTGACCCAGTGCCCTCTTTGTGCAGGTGAGGAAGCTGTGGCTCAGAGAGACAGGCAGCGCCTAATCAAGACTGTGCAGCGGTCAGGGACAAGGTCTCAAAGATCCGGGTCTCTGAGCTGCCAGTTCTCAGAGGATGGGGCAGGAGGCGGAGGGACTCCGATCAAGGGTAAAGACGGCATGTTCTAGGCTGCGGAGAGAGAACTGTAGCCGTAGGTAGAGGACGGGACCAGATGGGGCTGATGGTCACCTGGCCTGAGTAAGGCTTCTCCAGAGACAAGATCTGAGGAGACAGAAGGGCCTGACCCCTCCTTCCGAGCTCCAGACGTGCAGGAAGGAAACTATAATAAAAATGAGAGCTCCTGTTTCGACTCCCTCCCTGCCAGACAACGAACTGGATGCCTTATGACTGTCCCGTCACTTACTTTTAACAATGGCCATAAATAAGAGATGAATGATGAACCTATTTTACGTAGGTTCCCCAAAATAAGAGCGGTCTCTCAATCTGCCGAAATCATGCAGGGAACAAGTGGCAGAGTCACGCTTGGAGTCCAGGCCATTCGGACTCACAATCTACCTCCGAGCCACTTTGCATCTACGTGTTTCTTTTTCACTGTTGCCTCCCCAGCATGCACAGCGCCAGGCACACAGGCAGCATTTTTGAGGGACTGAACGAGGAAAGAAGATCTAGAAGAGGTGTTGGAAAAGCCTCGGTTGGGTTCTAGGAACCAGAGCCGGTCAAGAGGGGTATGGTAGTATAGACCTGGCTCCAGGACTGACATCCACCTGGCAGGTGACTCGGGCAAAGCTCCTCATCTCAGAGTCTGCTTTCTTTCTCGGAGACATGGCTGGTTTGGCCTAGATGATCTTTGAGACCCCTTCCACTGGTAACGTGCTATGGCTTTAGGATGTAGAGCAACTTATAGCCAGGTCTGGGTAGCTCTGAGCCGGGGATACAAAACTTGGTTCTGGCCTGGAGGAACCTTGGGTGATAGAGGAAAGTAACCACAAAATCAGGAAGGAGAGGCACAGAGAAGGAAAACAGAAACTTTCCATTCCAGGCAAGTTCACACACTAAAACGGGAACCTATGTGAATAAAAATAATACTAGGAGGGTGCCTGGGTGGCTCAGTTGTTAGGTGTCTGCCTTTAGCTCAGGCCATAATCCTGGGGTCCTAGGATCAAGCCCCACACTGGGATCTCTGCTCAGCGGGAAACCTGCTTCTCCCTTTCCCACTCCTTCTGCTTGTATTCCCTCTCTCGCTGTCTCTATGTCAATTAAATAAAATCTTTTAAAAAAATACTAATACGAAAGCAAGTTATTTTTGGCATTGACAGAATCAACGGAGACCCTCCATTCTTGAGCTAAGGTTAATTTTGGTTAATTTAATACAATCCATGGGGCTGAAGGTTTAGGAAACCAACTTACCCAGAGACTAATCAAATAGTTTTTCTGTTCTTCCCTGAGTCTGTTCCCCAGTGTTCAGTCATCACCATAAATTTTTTTAAGGGGGAGAGAGAGCCAGAGAGCAGGGGAAGGGGAAGGGTAGAGGGAGAGGGAAAAAAGAGAGAAACTCACGCAGACTCCCTCCTGAGCCCGGAGCCCGATGCGGGGCTCAATCTCACAACTGAGAGATTGTGACCTGAGCCGAAATCAAGAGTCAGATGCTTAACCGACCAAGCCACCCAGGTGCCCCTTTATGACTTTATTTATTTATTTATTTTTAAAGATTTTATTCATTCATTTGACAGAGAGAGATCACAAGTAGGCAGAGAGGCAGGCAGAGAGAGATGCAGAGAGAGGAGGAAGCAGGCTCCCTGCGGAGCAGAGAGCCCGACGCGGGGCTCGATCCCAGGACCCCGAGATCATGACCCGAGCCGAAGGCAGCAGCCTAATCCACTGAGCCACCCAGGCGCCCCATGACTTTATTTTTAAGGAGGGAGGGGCTCTGTTCCTTTTCCTAACCTGTGGTGAGACTTGTATTCATTCCACTACTGCCTGTGAGGCAGGTTCCATGGGCACAGCCCTCTCTGTTCCTCAAGACTAACCAAATTAGCCAGCTGGCCCACTGTTTGCCCAGAGAAACTTCTCATGGATACCTTGTAATCATTTACTTATTGTAAATCACTAAGATTTATATTTCTGAAACATGAGCAAGGATCTTGGCATGATTGCTTAATTGTTATACTCTATTAATTTATTTTTAAATACTTTACTTATTTATTTGAGAGAAGAGAGAGAGAGAGAGAGAGAGAGCACAAGTGGGGGAAGGGGCAAGGGAGAGGCAGAGGGAGAAGCAGCCTCCCCACTGAGCCCAGAGCCCCATGTGGGTTCCCATCCCAGGACCCTGAGATCACGCCCTCAGCTGAAGTCAGACACTTAACTGACTGAGCCACACAGGCACCCCTCTATTAATTTATTTTTAAGCCAATAGAGAGAACAACAGTTTTATTTTCTTTATTTTAAAAAAGATTTTATTTATTTATTTGAGAGAGAGAGAGCATGAGAGGGGAGAAGGTAAGAGGGAGAAGCAGACTCCCCATGGAGCTGGGAGCCCGATGTGGGACTCGATCCTGGGACTCCAGGATCATGACCTGAGCTGAAGGCAGTCATTTAACCAACTGAGCCACTCAGATGCCCAGAAAAACAGTTTTATTGGGAGTGTTCGAAGATCTCAGACTTATACAAGGCATTTTTGATGAAGGGTTTCTTGAGAAGACAGTCAACAAATTTAACAACTAGGGGATGAATTCACAAAAGGCAAAATGCAAATAACAGTCTAGTCCTCCAAATAATTTTGAAATAAGAATTTTAGGACTCTTGAGAGATTAAAGGAGTAACATTCCCAAAAAGAGAACAAGAGATTATAAAATAAAAATTGGAGGATATGAGTCAAGAACTGATGGATATGGGAAAAAGAAAGAAAATATACGAAAAAATTCACACACAGTTCAAGTTGTAGAGAGAAAGAAAAGTCAGAAGAGATAATGCAAAGAAGCAACGGGAGAGGATTTTTCCAGAAGCAAAGGTGTGAGTGTTCACACTAAAAACACATCAAGCATGGGGCAGAATGGACCAATGAATTTCCATGCAACCAAGTACTTTTTTTTTTTTAAAGATTTTTTTTTTATTTATTTGTCAGAGAGAGAGAGAGAGAGAGAGCGAGCACTGGCAGAGGGAGAAGCAGGCTCCCTGCCGAGCAAGGAGCCCGATGTGGGACTCGATCCCAGGATGCTGGGATCATGACCTGAGCCGAAGGCAGCTGCTTAACCAACTGAGCCACCCAGGTGTCCCACAACCAGGTACTTGGCTTTGGTTACGAGTACACAGCATTGACTGGAAGCAAGTGGAGCAGAAACTGACTACAGTTGTAAAGATATATCAGCAGGGAAATTCCAACGTTGGCCAACAGGGGCATTGCTTATTCTGGAAGGCAATCCTCAGGACCTGTTGCACCTACAGCTCAGGTGGGGACCCACCCGTGATGGGGATGACCCGTGGCCTTGCTCTTTCCTGTTGGGATCAAGGAAGCCTGGAAGTACCCAGAGGTGAGCATGTGATGCTTGGACCCCCCTTCCCCTCCACAGCTGTGAAATGAAAGGCCAGTGCTACATGGGTGTGTAGGACAGACATGCGTTCCCATCGTGAAAGATCCAGAGGGGGTCGGTCTCAGGCAACCCACGTATGACCACAGCCTTTGGTGCCCTGGGCCATGGATAAGAGATCCTCTGCCCATTTACCTCTTTGGGGAGTACCTGTTTGGCATTTCTATCTTCAACACTTTCTTCCATCACCTCAACAATTTCGCACAAGGAGCTGCGGTGTAAGATGTCAAATTAAGACTCAATATTATGTGTTGCCTTGACAACGGGTAAGATTGGGGGAAATCTGGAATGTTCAAACCTCAGCCTCTCTTCACCCTGACTCTGAACCCACTGATAAAGTCTCTGAGCCAAACAACCCCTTTATCAAAGGACCAGGCACAGTTCCTGCTTACTCCTGAGTAGCCCATTTCAGTTCCCTGCAATTATGGACATGGAAACCAGGAGACACCCACCCTCTTGATACTAAAACCCATCCTCCCACAACCCTTGGTGGTTTGCTCTGTTTTCTAGTACAACCGTCGCGTGCCAGTGTGTGGTGTCCTCCCTCAAGCTGTGAGTGTGTGTAACTGGTAAGTTGCTGTTGATATCGTTTGTCCAGTGTTGGCGGTCATGTGTTTGGCCATCCTCATACCCTAGGGCAGGAGTCCCTCCCTCACCAACAGGATCTCCCCAAAAAGTGCCTCTATCCCATTCCCCTCTGATCAGGGCTCTAGAAATGAGGGCTTCTTGGGACTGGGGAGATGGAGGCCACATCCTAAAGAGCCTTGGATTTGAACCTCAGCTCTGCCTTTGACTGGCATTTGACCTCAGGCAAGCCCGGTATCGCTCTTATTGTCAGTATTGGTTAAGGGTTGGTTGCAAAACCAGGAACCACTCTAGCTAGTTTAAGCAGAGAATGATTTATTAGCAGAAACTGGTATCCTAGAAAATCTCTCAGAGGGCTGGCAGAGGCTGTAGACTGAGTTTCTGGGAAAGTTTCCTCTTCTGAGTCACGCTGCCTTGACACAGTTGGGGAAACTACCAACCGGAGAACCACACTGCCGATCACAGTCTGTGCGCAGCGCTCTGTGTCCCTCCAGACTAAGTTTTGGTTCAGTGTTTTAGAGAGTGCATCTGGTTGGTGAAACCCAAATCACAGCCAGAACCCCAGCTCTGAGGGGTCATGGAAATGTAGCTTTTTAAAAATTATTTATTTATTTATTTGTTAGAGAGAGACGCGCACAAGCAGGCAGAGTGGCAGGCAGAGGTGGAGAGAGAAGCGGGTTTCTTGTTGAGCAAGGAGCCCGATGCGGGACTCGATGCCAGGACCCTGGGATCATGACCTGAGCTGAAGACAGTGGCTTAACAGACTAAGCCACCCAGGCGTCCTGGAAATGTAGCTTTTAACTTTGCAGCCTCTGTGCTTTTGAGAGGTATGCCAGAGAGAAAGAGGTCGAAATCAGGATGCTTGGGTGGCTCCGTCGTTAAGCCTCTGCCTTTGGCTCAGGTCATGATCCCAGGGTCCTGGGATCCAGCCCTGCATTGGGAAGCAGGAAGCCTGCTTCTCCCACTCCCTCTGCTTGTGTTCCCTCTCTCACTGTGTCTTACTCTAATAAGTAAATAGAATATTAAAAAATAAAAGAAAGAGGTCCAAATGGTTGGCGAGTGTGTCTGTCCACAGATTCTTCCTTAGCCTCTCCTCTCCTCAAAACAGTGGTTTGCTGGGGTCTCTGAATGGGTTGGGAATGAGTGTGGGCTTGCTGCCTAGAGTCAAACCCAAACTTGTTTCACAGTTGGAGTCCCTCTGGAGGTAATCTAAATCAGTTTCCAACCCTATGGACCCAATGTCCCACACTCTTTTAGTAACAAATCTTTTGTTATATCCCCTTAACCTGCATGTGTGATACCAGAAACAGGTCACTATCATGTACTAACCACAATGATAGAAACGAGGTGAAAGAAGAGTAAAATTTATAGTAAAACGATAGGCGTTTCAATATTTAAATGCCCCACCAGGGCTACTCAGAGATGTGGTGAAGTTGCCAGGATCTCATGTTACATCGGGATGTGATGTCCACAAAAGCAGATGGTTTTAGTTACAACTCCAAAGATTATGGAAATGTCTGTCTCGGGGCTATCATGTTGTAAATGGTCAGCAGCTCTTGACAAAGTTCTGAACAAAAGATAAGCTTCCCTGAACTTAGATGGTGGTTGCGTTCCTGAAGAAAAACAAAACAAAACACTGATTATTAAAACTGGACAAAGAGGGGCGCCTGGGTGGCTCAGTGGATTAAGCCGCTGCCTTCGGCTCAGGTCATGATCTCAGGGTCCTGGGATCGAGCCCCGCATCGGGCTCTCTGCTCCGCAGGGAGCCTGCTTCCTCCTCTCTCTGCCTGCCTCTCTGCCTACTTGTGATCTCTTTCTCTGTCAAATAAATAAAATAAAATCTTAAAAAAAAACTGGACAAAGAATATTTTGTGTTTGTACATAATGTGAGATTAGTACTAGGCTCATATAGACAGATCTTTCACCTTCAAAACGTCCAGCAAGACTGAAAAAAAAAATACCTTTTACAATGAAAGTAAAATTCATATAATTTAAACTTACTGTTGACCATCTCAAGTGCACAATTCAGTGGCATTTCTGCAGTCACAGTGTTGTGTAACCATCACTTCTGTTTTGCCCTGAGACACCACCCCAAAAGGAAACCTGATCCCATGTTAACCAGTTGCTTCCCATCCCCACCTCCCCCAAGCCCTGGGAACAACTAGTCTGCCTTATGTCTCTCCAGATTTACTTATTCTAGCAGTTTCATACAATGGAGTCATAAAAGTAGGTGATCTTTTGTGTCTGGCTTTTCACTTAGCATAAGTGTTTTCAAGGTTCATCTACATTGTAGCAAGGATCAGGACCTCATTCCTTTTTACGGCTTAATAATATTCCATTGTATGGATGTACCAATGCTGTGGAAAAGAGTTCAGTCCTTCCTCAAACAGGTAAACATAGGATTACCATATGACCTAGCAATTTTGCCCTGGCTATAGACCCAAGAGAATTGAAAACAGTATTTAAACAAATACGTATACACAAATGTTCACAGCAGCATGACTCACAGCTCTGTGACATTTTGAAAGTCATGCAAGATGTTGAACCTTGCTAGGTGTGGAAGATCGTCTGTGCAATGTATGATGTCTGCCATCTTCAGCCCTTACGCACTAGAGGTGAGTACACCTCCACAATTATTTTGAAACCCAAAAACACCTTTACAGGTTTTCCAAAGGTCTCTGGGGTTTGCCACTACCAGTGAGATCACTGATGGGATCGCAATGTTCTGTGGGTAGAGGGACTGAGGCCCAGAGAAGTCTCTTCACACAGGGAGCCCATTGAAGACAGGGTTAGTATTTGCCCTCTCCAACCCAAGCCAATACAACTCAAAGGACAATACAGAACACTAATTTCTCTCTCACACACGGAAGAAAGAGAATAATAAAACAAATGTGGCAAACGTTAACACGTAGTGGATTTGAGTGAAAGAAACATGACGTCTGTCATTTCCTGACTTGTTAATTTTAGCCATTCTGACTGGTGTGAGGTGATATCTCATTGTGGTTTTGATTTGTATTTCCCTGATGCCGAGTGACGTGGAGCACTTTTTCATGTGTCTGTTGGCCATCTGGATGTCTTCTTTGCAGAAATGTCTGTTCATGTCCTCTGCCCATTTCTTGATTGGATTGTTTGTTCTTTGGGTGTTGAGTTTGCTAAGTTCCTTATAGATTTTGGATACTAGCCCTTTATCTGATATGTCGTTTGCAAATATCTTCTCCCATTCTGTCAGTTGTCTTTTGGTTTTGTTAACTGTTTCCTTTGCTGTGCAAAAGCTTTTGATCTGGGGGGAGGTGGGATTGGGAGAGGGGGAGCGGGCTATGGACATTGGGGAGGGGAGGCGAACCATAAGAGACTATGGACTCTGAAAAACAACCTGAGGGTTTTGAAGGGTCAGGGGTGGGAGGTTGGGGCAACCTGAGGGTTTTGAAGGGTCAAGGGTGGGAGGTGGGGGGAACAGGTGGTGGGTAATGGGGAGGGCACGTTTTGCATGGAGCACTGGGTGTTGTGCAAAAAGAATGAACACTGTTATGCTGAAAAAATAAATAAAATGGGAAAAAAAAAGAAACATGACGGTTCTTTGTTCTGTTTTTCCAGTTTTTTCTATGCATTTGAAATTATTTTGAAGTGGACAAGTGTAACTAGTGTTAGGGTATTGAGTGTGCTAAAAAGAAATCCATCATAAATAAATAGGGTACATCCTAGGAATGCAAGGGTAGTTCAAGAACAGAAAATCTATTCGTGTGATCAAGCAAATTAAAAGTTTGAAGAAGAGAAGCCAAATGAGTCTTTTACATCGATTTATAAAAATCATTCTATATGGTTCTATGTTCATTCATGATAAGAATACACAGTACACTAGGAACAAAAGTGAACATGTTTAGCCGTGGTAACGGGTATTTACCAAATACCTACAGCAAATATTATACTCAATGGTGAAACTAGAGAAGCAGCATCTTTAAAGACAGTACAAGGTCAAGATGCCCTCTATGGCTACTCTCCTTCAAAATCATATCGGTGATCTTAGACCAATGCAGTAAAATGGACATAAAAATGAAATGCTTATCTATGTTGTTGCTGGGGGGGGGGCATGGGAGATGGGCAAGATGAGCAAAGAGGAGTGGAACCACATTAAAACTTGTGAGAAAATACACTGAGTGTGTGATGACATGTCAGTATACAAAAAATTAATTGCATACTTACACACCAGAAACAATTAAATATGTGAAAAGACGAAAAGATACTATGTTCATAGCAATCATAAAATTGATAACTACCTGAAAATAAACCAAGACAAAGTTTGCAAAAATTATATGAAGATAATATAACTTTTTTTCTTTTTCAGATAATAACACTTTATTGAATAACTTGAAGAGGGCTTGGATAGACTCATGCTCATTGTTTTTATATTTGGGAAGACTTGCTGTGGTAAATATTTTGGCTGCCCCCAGTCACTTAGAGCTTTGATGCAACCGGATTGAAAATCTCAACAGATTTTTTAAGGACCTTGAAATATTGATTCTAGAATTTATGTAGTAGAGTAAAAGCACAGGAAGGGCCAAAACAATTCTGAATAAGTGAAACAGAAAAGAAATACACTGCAAAACACCAAGATATGTTAAACATATGTGTTAATTAAAAGAGGACCAAAGGACTGGTTTGGGTGTGGACAGACTGAGTGAGAACCCCTAACGGAGTGCAGAAGTACATCCATCTTTCAGTGAAAACTTGGTACAAAACAGATACGGTTTTACAAATTAACAGGAGATCAGTGCGACAGGGGGAACAATTGGCATTCCATGTTGGAACAAACTGAAGGAAGATCCGTAGTACAAATCTTTCACAAAAAATAAATTCCAGATGGGTTCATTTTTTTAAAAAAGATTGTATTTATTTATTTGAGAGAGAGCAAGCAAGAACACAAGTCGGGAGACAGGCAGACTCCTCACTAAGCAGAAAGCCCAACACGGGGCTATATCCCAGGACCTTGAGATCTTGATCTCAGCCAAGGGTAGATGGCTCAGCTGGCTGAGCCACTTAGGTGCCCCTCCAGATGGATTCATGTCGAAATGCGGAAATCAGAACTTTTAAAAAGGTTTAAAGAAAAGATAGGGGATTGGGAGAGGGGGAGCGGGCTATGGACATTGGGGAGGAGAGGCGAACCATAAGAGACTATGTACTCTGAAAAACAACCTGAGGGTTTTGAAGGGTCAGGGGTGGGAGGTTGGGGCAACCTGAGGGTTTTGAAGGGTCAGGGGTGGGAGGTTGGGGGAAC
Organism: Meles meles; assembly: GCF_922984935.1. Lineage (NCBI taxonomy): Eukaryota > Metazoa > Chordata > Mammalia > Carnivora > Mustelidae > Meles > Meles meles. The sequence goes on along the minus strand of NC_060081.1, from coordinate 67,877,748 downwards.
AGGTGGTGGGTAATGGGGAGGGCACGTTTTGCATGGGGCACTGGGTGTTGTGCAAAAAGAATGAATACTGTTACACTGAAAAAATAAATAAAATGAAAAAAAAAAAGATAGGGGATTGTTCTCAGGTGAGGATGGTCTGCTTAAAATTAGCCATAAAAAAATACAATTGATACTGGAAAGGGGGGGGTGAAATTGACTGGATAAAAATAAAAAATATATTTATCTTTTTAAAAAGATGACACCAAGGGCAAATTTATGCTACTTGATTCTTCTCTCTGGGGCTCATTCGCTGTGCACAGGGTCCGTCATCAAGGGCACAAACTACAGAGGTGACCTTTCTAGGGGTTCCCTTCTCTGACCTCCAGGTTTGGACAGATAACTTCAGTCTGGAGGCAGCCCTCCGTCAACCTCATCTGGAGTGTTCCCTCCTCCTGACATTATACGGGAGGCCAACTCTGAGCCTTATTTTTGCTGTTTGTAAAATCGAATGACTGGGGCAACTACTCAGTACAATGTCATGAGGTTTGAAAGTGATCAGTCAGTCAAAGCACTCGATGCTGGGTCTGGCATGGAACAGGTACTCAGGAACAATTACCTGTAATTATCCAAAGGAGCATAATAATTGGCACGAAGGATCAGGATTTAAAAGCAGGTCAGTCTAATTCCAAAGTCTGTGCTCTTTTAATGAAAGTCCCTGGAATCAAACAGAAGGAGTTGGAAGTTGGTCATTTGGGGGATGTTTTCCGGGAGCTTACAGATGATAGATATCAGGTCCTGTCTCTCCTCTGTGTCCACTGATCACTAATCAAGCATAAGGGTGTCTTATGAGTTCTTCTCAAAGTTCAAGAGCCATTACCAACCACTCAGTGACAGACCTCTTAAGATTGTGTGCACCAACAGAGCTACTATTCAGAAGCAAATATCAGACAATTCCAAACTCCAAACCTCATGTGTGCATAAATTTATTCGAGGATAGGGAGAGGGAAAGGGTGGCAGGTCTTCAGGAAGAGTTAGAGAGCCTCAGACCCTTTCCTCCTGGGTGGCTATGGCAAGAACTAGAAATCAAGCCAAGGTCATGGCTACCCCAACAACCTATAAAAAATGGCAGAAACTAGAATAGAGATATCAATCTGCATTTCCTGTGTGAAAACTATAAGGTACACACCAGATTAGTAAGCCATGCTGATCTCCTTCCTTTTCTACATCCACCAATCTATAAATTGCATGTCTTCTTTTTGCAAGGAATGGCTCTTGCTTAACTATCTGATTGGAGAGGATCCTATAATTAACTTCACATGAAAGCCCCACTGATCAGTAATCTGATTCTCATTCACAGAAGGAAAAATCACACCAAATATGACAGTTATTGTTAGGTACTTATTGACTGAAACTAGTTCTCTTTTGGCTTTATGTAAAATAAACAATTGTGCTGAATGTTCAGGACATGAAGATACCTAATACTGGCTCAAAATGTTGTTCTGCTTAATTTACTAACAAGGTAGCAGAAAAATATACATCATTTAGATTTCCCAGATGGAGATAGACCTCTATCTATCTATCTATCTATCTAATCTTTCTATGTAAGATATATAGGTACGTAATATAAATTTATATATAATACATTTTCCAAATAGTACTTCTGAAAATAAAACATGACTGGTGAATAAAACATGACTGGAGAATAAAAATAGAAGGTCTGGTGGTTAGCCAATGGAAGCTCCAGTAGGAGAATGGAGAGGATGGCAGAGAAGCAACATTCAAATAGATAAATGGAAGAAAAGTCTCAGAATTAATTAGACGATTAAAGACATGCATCTTCAGATTAAAAGCGCACATTTACAACTGAGCAGAACACAGAAAAGGCAAACATGATTTGATGAGATTTCTGACTATGGTTACCAACCTGTGCTCTTACTTGAAGCAAATGGACCAAGAGTCAACTAAATAAGAAACCCCACCCTCAGCAGCAATGGTCACTGATTGCTCATGCCAAAATGCATATTCTACTGTGCCCTATTTAAAAAAAAAACTTTTACTTAAATTCAATTTAATTAATATATAGTATAGTATTAGTTTCAGGGGTAGAATTTATTGATTCATTGGTTGCATATAACACCCAGTGCTTGTTACATCACGTGCCCTCCTTAAGGTCCATCACCCAGTCACACCATCCTCCCATCCTGAGTTTTGTTCCCTAGAGTTAAGAGTGTCTTATGGTTTGCCACTGTCTCTGTTTTTGCCTTATTTTATTTTCCCTTCCCCTCTATTCATCTGTTTTCTTTCTTAAATTCCACATACGAGTAAAATCATCTGGTATTTGTCTTTCTCTGATTATTTCTACTGCACCCTTATGAAGTGAATTCCCCCAAAAGGTGCAGACTCCTCCCCCAAAATGGCATTCTTTGCAATGCTTCCCTGAGTTATGGCCGTGGAAGGCACTGGGCAAGGGAGAGGCTCCCAGATTGCAGAGCTGGATCAGCCAGATTCACTGAACAAGAAAGTCACTCTGCCACCAGAAGGAAGCCCTCACATTTCTGTCTTCTGGGATACACAACATGTACTATGGGCCAGTGACCACCTGTGTGTTGCTTCCTGAGTTTCTCTTCTGCAAACGGGAGTTTTCAGGACGGTTATTCTGTTCCCATCCTACCTTTCTATGTTGGGTACATTCAAAGTGGTCACACTTGTTTAGAATTATTACACTGACTTCATCTGTAAAGTCTATAGAGGGCCTTACGTGGACTTCATTGAGAGAACAGCTTTCATCCAGATTCTGGAGCTGGAGATGAGTGGGGTACTAGAAGAGACATTTCATTGTCTTTCTCGGGAGAGAGATCGAGGACACTTTATGTGAGTATTGGTGGTTTGGGAAGTGTTTGAATGCAAATTTATGACAACGCTGATTTTAGTGGCCGTAAGGGATAGATCTTAGAGACCTTAGAGAACACTGTGGTCTTCATCACTGGGCATCCTTTCACCCTTCTGGTGTCTGTGCCCTAATCTCCGCTGGAGAATCACTCCCTCTCCCACTCCCGAAAATCACCTTGCATTATGGGTTTCACCCAGTGATGAGCACAGTGACCTTGGCCTTTATCAATCAATATATCATATCCCTCACCCCAGTTATTGGTTCAAAGTTTAATTCTAGCCAATTCTAGTTGTTTGGGTTACCCAGAAGAAGTGTTTAGGCTTTCTTCCTGGACCTGGATTTGAGAAGATGGAAGGAGGGTGACAATCATCTGACAACTACCAGGAGGGAGCCTCACAGTGAAGGGCAGTGGAGTGGAGAGAATCTTCAGGGAACTATCATTTGAGCCCTTGATCACGCTGTACCTGAAAATAACACCTGTTCGTGGTTTATTCAGTTTTTCCTGAACCAGTAAATCCTGCTTTTTCCTATGCCTGTGTGAATTAGATTTTTCTCTCAAGTGCAGCTGGCAATGAGTTCTGACACAGTGCTCCAACTCGCTCAGAACTTGGCCATGCAAGCTGGCGGTCTGCTCCTTCCAGTGAGATCCCCCATTCAAATGTTTTCCATTTCTCTCCCCCGGCCTCCCATACTGTTCTTTGAGTCCTCAGGGTCCTCCCTGGAACAAATAAGCCATTATCATTGGTCTGAACCGGAACTGTGTGTGTCTGGCTGAACTTTCTGGCTATGTAACATCAGCTCAGAAAAGTCTAGTCAATTCTGGAAGGGGAATTAAGGAAAGTAGGGGTCACTAGGCTGGGAATGGGCCATCCCAATGACTGCATCTGCCCCCATGATGAAACTCTTGTAGCGATTCCCATTCTTGAAATTCTGGCGCCCAAGTCTGTGGAAGTTGCCAATAATGGTTGCAAAGTCATGGAAGAGACTCTGGCTAGAGGACAGGTGGCCCATTCCCCGTGGCCCCAAAGACCCTGCAGGTGCAGTGGACCACCTGCTTCTACTGGTGGCGTTCCAGAGCTTCCAGAAGTTTCTGTTACTTCTCCCACTCTGTGGCTCTTCTTATCTGCCTATGTCTTACTGCCTTGAAATCCGTCTGTCTCTTTTGCATCATCTCTTCACCCTGTCCCTGATTCCAATCTATCTCCTTGTCAGTCTGGATCATTCACTGGTTTGCTCTTCCTTTTTCTTTCACGATCATTGTCTGACTCGTTGTCTTTGCCGCTGACTCTTGGTCTGTGTTGTTCTGTTCTTGCACCATAACACTGTTCTCTGACTTTCTCCCATCTCTGTTACTCTCTGCTGCTCTCTGTTTCTCCAGTTCTGTGAGTCTCTGAAGTTCCCTGGATGGAAACCCCCAGCTGTGAGCTCTGAACTTGTCCTCTGACACTGTTTCTCTTTTAGCTCACTGGCTGATCTTCCCTCCTCCTCCTTCCTCAGCGTCCTGAGTGCCCCATGGTTCGTCCTTTCCTTGACTTTGAGGTCGGCTGTCATCTCCCTCTCATTCTGGGAAGTATGTCCTAATGTTCAGGGTCAAGAACAGTGATTTAGCCTCAACGATCCCCTGAATCCTGGGTCTGCCTTTTCAGAACTGGCTTCGTCTTCCCCCAATGCCATGGCCTCAACTTCCAGAGTGACTAGAACTGCTGGAGAGACAGGTACGTCAACCACATATTTGTGACCGTAAGTGTGAGGATCCTCTGACACTCAAGGCTTAGGTGATTCGATTCTGACTGAACAAAGAGGGACCAGGAAGGCCAGAACCTGAGGTCATAGACTCTTAGAGCATGCATGACAGACTGGGGGGTAGGGAAGGAGCTGCACTTTCTTTCCTGGCTTTGCAAACCTCAGTTTGTCATCCCGTGGTCAGTTGGTCATCAGCAAACCCAATACCCAGCCACCTAGTCCCCAGCGTTCCAGGCAACCTGACGGCCAAATGTGCTCTAGTGCTGACTGGTGGCCCATCCTGCTTCCAAGAGTGCATAGCTCCCACCCTGGGACTATGGTGGGTGGCGGCTATGATGTCCACCACTCCAGGCAGGAACCGGAGTGCTTGGTGGGTGTTAGGGCTTCTGGTTTCTAGCCTGTGGCTTTGTTCTCTCTGGTTGAGGTGAAGCCTGGAGAGTTTTCAGTGGTGCCTTTCCAGGAAGGGAGCTCATCGTCCCAAACTTCGAGGCAAGGGCGGTCAGGGCCAACAATATTCAGGTGCCACAAGGAACTTGCAGGAAAGCAATATACTCCGTGTCTGCGTCAGGAAGAATACTGTGAAGAGGAGATATGGTTTAGGTCATCAAACTTCTTTTAATCGATGCCCCCGTGGTCTCAGGATCCTGGTACCCCAGGACCATGGCCAGGAGGCTGCCCAAACCCTCAGTCTGGGAGTTAAGAGACCAGAAGCCTCCAGCTGCAGTGCCCCCAGGACCCTGCCACCACCTGGCAGCTGCAGGGAGAACTTCCCGGAGACTCCTTGTCCTCATCTGTAAAATGGGATGGCATCCGTACCTACTCCAGACCATGGGAAAATTAAAAGTGATAAAGCATGCAAAACACTTAACACTGGGAAATGTTTCCCAGCAAAGGTTTGGGATGGTGACTGGCAATAGCCCAGAGCGATACAGATGCTCTTAAGTGGGGAAGCCACGATCATTCCTGCTCTGACTGATTTCGGAGTCTGAAACATTTGCCGGAGACCATACTATGCTCCACATGTGAGGAGTTTGAGTCTAGTGATGTGGGGAAATGTTTTCCCAGGCTGCTTCTAGCTCTGCTCCAGAGTTGAAAAATTCAGTGTTTCTTTCCCTCCGTACCTTCCACAGGTAATCCTGCTCGCCGTTACTTCATGTCCGACACCTGTTTTCTTTTCTGTCTTCCCAGATCCGGAAGTATTTCCTCAGGGCAAACCATAGCCTCTGATTCATTGACCTCACAGAAAATGGTGTCTTCTCTTGGGGAGACATTCAGCCTCTCGAGGAATAAGTTGTAGAGCCCTGATCTACACGGCCACTTCCTCTTCCATGGCTGGTTAGGAAGACCCTTGAGATCTATTCTTGTTGGTGGTTTCCATCCATATTGATGGATGGCCATTTTCCAACTTTGCCTGGATTCTGCCTAACCTGGGAGCCCTCCACCCATTCATATCCAAGCCTAAAAGAAGAGTTCATTTCCCCTAGCTGTGTCAGGAATCCAACGAGTGGCTGGGGAAGGAAATTCAAACCTTGTAAAACTCAAATGTTCTTGGGTGGAGAAATGCTGTGAAGGAAGCAGCCATCTTTTCCTCTCTGAGGTGTGGGGAGATCTGGCTCCCAGCTCCATCACCCATGGATCTCCAGAGGTGATTGAAATGACCAGCTCTGCCCTCGTTCTAATTCCTTCTCAGTCTGCTCTTTCTGTCCCAGTTTCGTGGTATTCTTCCCCAATACTCTCACCACCCTGTCTGGCTGCTTCTCCAGCCCTCCTGGCTTCTGCCTCTCCATTCCCCTTCAGTCACCACTGCCTACGGTGTGTGTTTTGTTTGAAGGAGTATTTCAAGTTAAGTTATAAAGGCAACTGCAAAGGTCAGAACATGGGCTGAGACCCCTGGGGTGCGTTTATGACCTGGAAGGAAGCAGGGTGACATTGCTTCTTACAGAGTCACCGGATCAGCTTGGGACAGAGGGAGGAATGGAGGCACAGAGAGGGCCAGTGGCTGCCTCATCCATATAGGAATGAGCCATGACAATCCCCTCTCCTGACTTCTGGATTCTGAAATGGTTTTGGTTTTTGGTTTTGAGACCAAGAAAGAATGAATTTTAGCGTAAGGCAAAGATGCTGTTTGGATCGGTATGGGGAGCTCAGAAATGTAGCTCTCTTAGACACAGGTAACGAGGGCCTCCTGCTCGGGGCCTTACACCTCCTGGGCCCTGTGCTTTAGAGCATCTCCCTCAGAATTGTCCGTGTTCCCTCCACTGCCTGGGGCCAGCCAGGGCCGGCAGTGCCATGGGAGGGGGGGTGGTGCGGAGGCACCTCCAGCCTGCCCTGAGACCGGCATGGGTTCTGGTTCTCCTTTCTCCCCTTTGGTCTTTCCCACTCTCTATGCCTGCCCTCATCGCTGGCATCCATGGCAGCCACCCTGCCAGACCACAGCTCTAGAGGCCTTCTGGTGGATGGGGTGGGGGTTTTGTTGTTGTTGTTTTTACTTCCAATTGACCTGTGCTTCCCCCGCCCGACCCGCATCAGACTTGAGCCATGTGGGGTGAGGAACAGACATGTCCTGTGCAAATGGACCGCTCCTCTCACTTCCCGGGTGAGCCCCTGCACGGTTGGCTGCTTAAGCTGTAGGACCCAGGGCAGAGGAAGCATATGGGCCCTTTGTTTAAAAGTGGGGAGAAAAGTGCCATTAAAAGGCATTAAAATACCCCTAACAGACCAGAACACCCTCCATTTCCCTTTCTCCTGTGATTGGTCATCGTGGGTTTTTATTTGTTCTGTCATCTTGTTCCCCCTCGGGGACCTGAACAGGAAGGGTGCAGAGCCTCACAGGTGCCCCGGGTCCCTGCTGCACTAACGTGTCCGTGGGCTCGACCCACCAGTCACAAGGCCCCCTTCCCACTGGCTGCCCTGGTGGTAACATCAAAGACCAACAACCCTCAAAGCACAAGCTGGAAGCCAGTAGTGAGCAGTGGCAGAATGGATGACGGGGTCTGAGGACAGTGGTGCAACTGGCATTGAATGGCATTGGAGAAATGATGTTGGGAATGCAGAGGGAAGAGGCTGGGACTGGTCAGGCCTCAGTGGTGAGACGGAAGCAATATAATTTATGCATATATTAGCATATATAATATTACATAGTCTACACATAATATACATGTTACTATTATATGATGGATGAGAGATAGACAGACGGAGGAAGAGAGAAAGAAAGAGAGAGAATGAGACATTTTATTTCAAGGAATGGGCTATGCAATCTTGAGACTGGGCAAGTATGAAACCCCCAGGGCAGGCTCTCAAGAGCTCGGGCTGCCCTCTCGCCCCTGAACTCCACAGAGCAGCAGTCTGGGAAGTCAGGCAGGCTTTCTGGGTTTCACTCTTAAGGAGCCTTCTTTTCTTCCGGAAACCAGTTTTTGCTTTTAAGGCCTTCAACTGATTGGATGAAGCCCACTCGCACTATGAAGGGGAATCTGCTGGGCTCAAAGTCTACTGATTGTAAGGTCTAATCACACTTAAAAAAAATGCTTTCAGAGCAATACCTAGACTGGTGTTCGACCAGATAACAGGGCAAATTAATCATCACAAAGGTCTACATTGTTTTAATACGGGATATAAAGCCTGGTGCTCTGAGTCACAACAGGGCTGCCATTTTTCTTGTGTGGGAGAGCTGAAGCTAGTCACCTCTGACCATAAGGAACATGAAGAGCTGTTTTCTGGACCTGTGGAGGAAGGAATGATGCCTGGACCCTGAGAGGAAACTTCTCGTGTTCTCCCTGGACAACAGGCAAATACACTGGCGTCCTCTCTCCTTATTCTAAATCTTCCTGGATAAATCACTGTGCCTGTCATGGTCACAGTGAATTTTGTAATATATATTATATTATATTTTGTAATATATATGTTATATTTTGAAATATGTATATATTACAAAATAAATTATATTTATATAATTTTATAGCATATATCATATCATATATAAAACAAATTATATAATATAATTATATGTATATGAAAAAATATAATTAAATATATTTAAAATTAAATTTTAATTTATTACTAATTATATTAAAATATAAATATATTACAAATACTTTATAAATACATATATCACAAATATATATTTTATTAATATTACACATTAGATATATAATCGATTAATATTACAAATATATATAGATGTTTAAGCTTTTAAAAAATTTTCAAGTAATCTCTACACCCAACATGGGGCTTGAACTCACAACCGCGAGATTGAGAGTCATGTGCTTTACCAACTGAGCCAGCCAGGTGCCCTTATAATATATTTTTAAATCACATTGTTTATATAGACAGAGGGCCCTTGAGAAATATTTGCCCAGTCCCCCAGGTGTCCTAGAAGCAGCCTTGTCCTGAAGGCTCAGTTGGGCATTTAATGGGGCAGAGTAGGCAGTGTCCCGGCCCCAGGTGAGGGGCTGTCGTTCAAACCCACCAGCTCCCTGTGGGCCCGGTGTACGGACCATAATGAGAACCAGGTCTGCCCTTTCGAGTGGACTGGACACTGTGCTGAGTGCTTGCCAAGTACCCCCACAGCAGCCATGTGATGTAGAAGAAACCAGTACTACCCTGAGGAAGCAGGCTCAGAGAGGTTCAGTGACTTTCTTCCAGTCCAAGACTCTGACTCTGTTTAAGTTCTTTTTTATTTTTTAAAGATTTTATTTATTTATTTGACAGAGAGAGAGAGAGATCGATCAGAGCAGGCAAGCAGAGAGAGAGGGGGAAACAGGCTCCCTGGCTAGCAGAGAGCCCAATGCGGGGCTCGCTCCCAGGACCCTGAGATCATGACCCTGAGAAAGCAGAGGCTTTAACCCTCTGAGCCACCCAGGCACCCCTCTGTTTAGGTTCTTAATGACCGTGCGGTATGGAGTCCGTGTGTCTTCTTCACTGTGGCCTCAGGGCCTAGCACAGCACCTGGTGTGCAGAAAAAATGGGTTAAACAATTCTTGTTCTCGTGTGAATGAATTTAATGAATGAACCAATCTGTAGTATTTAGGAGAAGGCAACAGAAGGTGTGTGATGCAGGTTTAGTGAATCAGTGCCAGGTTGAGATCGGGCTAGGACGGAAGTGTTCGCCACCAAACAGGTTCTGGGGATCAGCAAGGGAGTAACCGGCTTCAGTAAATCTTGGTCTGGTGCTGTGTGACTAAGTCCTTATGCAACTCTGGACTTGTACCTGCTCCTGAGGGCCTCTGACCCTTGCTGCAACCTGGAGGTTTGGTCTAGATCAGGGCACAGCAAACATTTTCTGTGAAGGATCAGAGAGCAGATATTTTAGGCTTTGTAGTAAGTGTAGGTCTCTGCTGTAACTATTCAACTCTGCCATTTGTAGTGGGGCAGTAGCCACAGAAATACATAAATGAATGAATGTACGGCTGTGTTCCAATAAAACTTTATTGAGAAAAACAGGCAGCTGCCTGGATTTGTTCTGGGGGCTGCTGTTGCTGACTCCTGGTTTAGAGGAGCTCTGAGATCCCTTTTCATCTTAACAGTCTATGATTTAAAGACTAAGAACCAATGGTATGAAGGACAGAAATGATCACAGAATGTCTTTCTACTTTTACGGCGCCCGTGGCAGACATTGCTAATGGATCACAGGACTCCTTTCTGACCGGAAAGGAGTTGGCTTTTATGATCAATCACAGATGGAGAATTCCAGCCGGAGCATTCCCCCTTCACCCTTTAAGACACAAATACTTAGAAGACTCCAGACGCTTTCTTGAGTGTGGCATTGAGGAAGAGAGGAAGCAACAGAGAGTGAGAAGTGTGACAATTTCTCCCACTCCCATATCCCCGTGTGAGAGGAATCAAATTCTCCCCTGGGGGGCGGAAGTGAGAGCCCAGATCCTGAACCTAAGCCAGGATGTCTGAGCTGACATTGGTATTAAAGTGGGTGGAAGTCAGACCCTCCATCTCACTCTTACTTGCTCTACCAGACTCGTGCTAGGAGTGGACACCTGGCGTTGACTAGTTACCCAGTGCACACTAATTTTCTTCTTTTCCTCTCCCCATCAGAATGTAAACCATTGAGGGACTTTCGTCCAGCCAGATCTGCTGACAGTTGACTGCTGGAGAATACTTTATAAATCAGTTCCTCTAGAGCCGTTGGTGCATGGTAATGCCAGAATCTTTCATGTCTATTTGAATTTCCACAAACCTTCACTTTGAGGAATGAATGGGGAAATCCCAAGCATCTAGAAGTCACACGATATAAGCGCTTGGCCTATGCGGTTACACAAGTGTCGGTTGAATTTGACAGTCGGTCGTCGCTCTCTTGATCATTAGAAGCAATCTCCGCAGATGGAGTAACACACAGAGTAAACTTATAATAAGCCGCATGTGAACTTAACGTTAATTTTTTTTTTAAGCGCGGGAGTTCCATAGGGGATTTTGGGGTAGGAAGCATCCGTCTGACCTCTCCAGTTCCACACTGCAAACACGTGTTGATTCTGGTGGCCAGGGAGCTCTTTGTACCTTTCTCTCAGATTTGTTTCAATGTCCTTCAGTTGTAAGGGATATAATTCAATTGTCCTTTTTCCAGCTCTTCCACACCCTTAGTCTCACAGCTCTTTGAGAGGGCCTGATTTGTAAGTATCCTCCCATTACGCAGTTGGGAAAACTGAGCTCCAAAGAGGTTTGCTGTGGGCAGAGTTCTTCTGCCCCTTTTTATTTGATAACTGTTTTTTAAAAATTTAATTTAACTTTAATTTTTTTTAAGATTTTATTTATTTATTTGACAGATAGAGATCACAAGCAGGCAGAGAGGCAGGCAGAGAGAGAGAGAGGGGGAAGCAGGCTCCCCGCTGAGCAGGGAGCCCGATGCGGGGCTCGATCCCAGGACCCCGGGATCATGACCTGAGCCGAAGGCAGAGGCTTTAACCCACTGAGCCACCCAGGTGCCCTAACTTTTAATTTTTTTAAAGTAACTTCTACACCCATCATGGGGCTTGAACTCACGACCCCGAGATCAGGAATCTCATGCTCCACCGACTGAGCTGGCCAGGTGCTTCTGTTTGACAGTTGGCTAGTGAGCACTTTCCATGCGTCAGGTATGGACTAGGCACTGGGGATAGGATGGTGTCAATGTTTCAGGGAAATGACTATCTGCTGGTTGACTGATATGTCAATATGTCATCTGCGCTTTTGAGAAGGAAATTGCCTTGAGCAATCAGTAGTGAGTTTCACAATCCCCGAGAGTCCAGGAATGTGAGAATTAGGGGGGCCTTGCACAAGGTCTTAGCTGAGAGTTCACATCTGTGATTTCAGCTCTGCATCTAAAGAGCTTCTGCGCAACTGGCCTCTTCTTGCCCTCTCATCCCACCAGGCTAATGGGCTTGGGGCCTCCATGACATTCACAGTTCACATGGACACATGAGATGGCCTTCTTTTTAAAAAAAAATTTAAATTCAATTTAATTAACATATACTGTATCATTAGTTTCAGAAGTAGAATTTAGTGATTCAACAGTTGCTTAAAACACCCAGTGCTCATTCCGTCACGAGCCCTCCTTAATGCCCATCACCCAGTTACCCCATCTCCCCACCTCTCCACTCCAGGAACTCTCAGTTTGTTTCCTAGAGTTGAGTCTCTTACAGTTTGCCTTTCTCTGTTTTCATCTTATTTTTCCTTCCATTCCCTTATGCTCATCTGTTTTGTTTCTTAAATTCCACATATGAGTGAAATCGTCTGATAATTTGTCTTTCTCTGACTGACTTATTTCACTTAGCATAATACCCTCTAATTCTACCCACATGGTTGCAAATGGCAAGACTTCATTCTTTTTGATGGCCAAGTAATATTCCACCCCCCCACTCTCTCTCTCTCTCTCTCTCTCTCCACATATTCTTTATCCATTCACCTGTCAATGGACATCTGGGCTCTTTCCATAGTTTGGCTATTGTGGACATTGCTTCTATAAACATTGGGGTGCATATGCTCCTTTGAATCACTATATTTGTATCCTCTGAATAAATACCTAGTATTACAATTGCTGGGTTGTAGGGTAATTCTATTCCTGAGGAACCTCCACACTGTTTTCCAGAGTGGCTGCATCAGCTTGCGTTCCTACCAACAGTGTAGGAGTGTTCCCCTTTCTCGGCATCCTCACCAACATCTGTAGTTTCCTGACTTGTTAATTTTAACCATTCTGTCTAGTGTGAGGTGGTATCTCATTGTGGCTTTGATTTGTGTTTCCTGATGCCAAGTGATGTTGAGCACTTTTTCATGTGTCTGTTGGCCATTTGGATGTCTTCCTTGGAGAAATGTCTGTTCATATCTTCTGCCCATTTCTTGACTGGATTTTTTTGGTTTTTGGGTGCTGACTTTGTTAAGGTCTTTATAGATTTTTGGATACTAGCCCATTACAGAGATGGCCTCCTTATTAGCCTGGTGACATCTTCCAGGACAGCCTCTTCCATTTCTCCCCTGGCAGTTACTGTCAAGCCTCCCAGTCTTGCCTGGGACAGGAAAGAGCCACTGTCTCCCTGATATTAGCATTGCTGGTCTCACCTAGCTTCCTGTGTGTGCAATGACAGCTGGGAGGGGCCAAGGAAATTCTGTTGGGGCCACACCCATTAGTGAAAGTATAAATAATGAGGTTTGGCGCTGACCTTCAGGGCCACACCTCCTCTCATCATGCAGTCCAACAGCCTCTTCCTTCTCGTGCTTCTTGTCCTGGGAACCCTGGCACCTTGGCCTGCAGAAGGTGTTGGAACAGGTGAGTTAAAGCCCTTCTGCAGGGCAGAAGTGGGGGCTCCTGGTGGAGGGAAGTGTCTCCTTCTAGAGGCTCTGATCTCTCAGCTTAGTTTCAAGAGACCTCCCTGAGGGTGGGTTCATGTCCATCTGGGCTCCAAGGTCTCTGTGTGGGCTTCTGAGCATTGGGATGTGCTCTTTTACCAGAATCCGGTCAGCCCAAGCCCCACTCCCTCTGGTCTTACTGCTCTCTCTCTCCCTTCACCCTGTGAATCTGCAGTCATCTGTCTCTGTCCTCGTCTCTCTGTTTCCATCCTTCTGTCTCTGTGTCTCTGCCTCTGGCTCTAGTTCTGTTCTGTCCTGTTGGTTCTATTTACCTTTGTTTGTCTCTCTCCATCTCCCTCACTCCCGGACTGTCTCTTTGACTTTGTGGAGCCTTGTTTTCCCTGAGTTGGGAAAGCTTGACTGGGAGCCTTCTGCCCTTTTCCAGGATCTGCCCATGTGTGTGTGGTTTACTCAAGCCCGTCACTCTTTGTAGAGGTCAGACAGGCATTTCCCTCTGGGCTTTTTGGGCTGTCATCTGGGTGAGGGTCTCCCCTGGGGAGTGGTGCTTTGTTCCAGGAGTCACGATGGCTACTTAGCACCCAGCTCCTTCCTTAACTTGTGGCATTCTCTTCAACAGCATTGAAAGCTGGAAGCTGCCCTTTTATACCATCTTCTCGGTGCCTTTCTGGATATGAGGAACCTGAGTGCCAGAGTGACTGGCAGTGTCCAGAGAAGCAGATATGCTGCTCTGATATTTGTGGATTCAGATGCATAGACCCTGTTAACATCTTCAACCCAAGTGAGGACGGGGAAGAGCTGATGGGGAGGGAGCGAGCCTGGGAATGCAGCACGTGGGGGGGCAGGACAGGGCGCTGGCCCTGCCAGGTCTCCTCCTTTCTAGGAATTGTCGAGTCAAGTTTGTCATGTGGCCAGGGAGTCACACTGACCCAGACAGGAATTTACTCACCAGGTTGGTGAAGCAGCCAGTGTGTCCGGAGGTCAGTTTTTTAGGCAGTAGTCACCTGGCCATTCAGATAAGCAGGCAGATGGCAGCCCTCTGTCCGGTCAGTACTAGACAAGTCAGTAGACTTGTCTACTAGACTGGTCAGTACCAATCACCTATGTGGAAGGGGTGCCTAATGTGAGAGGAGACCTGGATCCTGCCTTGAGCAGATACAGAGGCCTTGGGAAGGAAGACAAGATCATGGGGATAGAGAAGAGATGATTCTCCCTGTGTGGGCTGGGCTGGGGCTGGGTTCAGGAAGTAGGGGTGGTATGGAAGGCACAAAGTTTGACCTGTGACTCTACTCTTGCCAGTTAGGGTGAAGCCTGGCAGGTGTCCTGTGGTCACTGGCCAGTGTCTGATGCTCAACCCACCCAACTACTGTGAGATAGACCGCCAGTGCGCGAGTGACTTCAAGTGTTGTAGGGGCGTGTGCGGGAAAGTCTGCGTGTCCCCTGTGTAAGGTAAGGAGGGACCTGGGTCCACCCATCTCCCTCCCACCAGTCCTCTCTGTCCTAAGCCTCTGGCAGCTGTGCCATATGAGCAGGGGGACTCCTGATCCCTCCCCCGACACAGCCTCTGCCTGGCCCCCTTGTGGTTCAAGGGCACTGTTCCCCAGGCCCCAGGGCCAGAATTTCTGTAGGATCACTCATGGCTTTGGTTTTCTTCCAACCCCTCTGGTAAGGGCCCTGAGCATATGGCTCTCTGAGTCTCAGTTTCCTTACCTATAAAATGGACATAATGAAATTTGAAGTGCTTTGTAAAGTACCACGTGCACTAAGTATGTCTTATTAAGATCATCTCCAGCAGGTTGTCTCGGGTCAAAGCCCATACGATCCACGGATTTCGAGGATAATCTAGCTCAATGTTCTGAGTTTAGAGTCCTACAGTAAAATTGAGACTTGAACTCAGTCTCCTGAGACCAAGACTTTTTCAATTAAACCACTACCTTGCTATTTTCTCTGTGTTGGGGGGTTCCTTGGGGGAAGAATTGGGAGATAATTTGGTTGGTTCCTGTATTGAAGCCCTGACCTGATTTTCTCTCGTAGCCTGATTCCTGCCATTTAGAAGAGGTTCTGGATTCCTACTCTGTGGTCTGGGAATTCTGCTTTCTGCTCCCGGACTTGGAGCAATGGGGCAGCCCTCCGTGGTCAAGACTTGGTTCTACCACAGTGTCTCCACTGGGGAAAGGCTTGACACACAGTAGGCTTTCAGGAAGTACCTGTTGATTAGTGAAAAAATAAATGTGCACATTTCTTTTTGTCCATCTGCTTCTGTGGTTTGCTGGTGCTGTGAATTGGGTGGAGGTAATGAGAGAATGTGTGGCTATGAGGCCCCCCTCCTACTGATACGGAGTGGAAGGAAGAGGCTTTGGGGCTGGACAGACATGAATCTCCATCATGAGTCTGAACATACGGACTCTGCAATTTTGGGCAAATGACTCTATCTCATGCATCTCCGTTTCTTAACCCACAAAGTGGCCCAGTGTTTGGAGCACTGGGATATACAATGTGTACGAAATGAGTAGCAATGTTGCTAGGCCACAGCAGGCTTGAAAAATGGTGGATGCTGGCTTTCTGTGGGGATTTGGAGCTTCTTACTTCTCTTCTTTCTCCCAAGACAAGGTTTCTTCTATCTTAAAGTAGGTGTTGAGCTGAACCACATGCACTGATTATTAGTCCTGAGAGAGGACTCCAAACATGTCTGCCCATGGCATCTTGGTATCGGCGTCCCCAGGGAAAGCGCAGTGCAGTCAAGCACTGGGTAAAACAATGCTTGATTCCTTTTTAAGATTTTATTTATTTATTTGATAGACAGAGATCCCAAGTAGGCAGAGAGGAAGGCAAGAGAGAGAGGAGGGGAAGCAGGCTCCCTGCTGAGCAGAGAGCCCGACGCAGGGCTCGGTCCCAGGACCCTGAGATCATGACCTGAGCTGAAGGCAGAGGCTTTAATCCACTGAGCCACCCAGGCACCCCAAAACAAGCTTTATTACATACAAAAAAACCAGAAAGATCAGCTTCTACCTTGGGCCTCCATTTCCCATGGCCCGCAAGTCTCTCCCAGGAGCTAATGCAGGGCAATTTGCCAACCCCCCACCACATCCTTCTCAGGCTACAGTAGGAGGTCCTATTCCCACCTCGAGGAGAACAGAGCAAGCTGTGGGCTTGCTCAGATGCCATTGGGTACACACATCTACACAGAACAGAGGAGCATACAGTGAAGCTTGAAAGGGGGAAAGACACTCCCACACAGGCCTGTGAGCTCTTTATCTCTTGGTAAGGGAGTATTCCAGGTCCAAGGCCAATCTTAGGCGGCCGAGTGGGGGGTGCATGCACACGGCTGCCCTTCCCCACGATGAGGGGATTGCCAGGGTGGGTTGCGTCATGACATGCTGCTGGCCAGTAATCACACGAGGGTGATGCTGGTCTTGAGTCAATGGGGCAGACAGAGTAGTACGAGCTGTGCTCCCAGAGCTCAGAGCGAGCAGGGAACCGGGCTCCCCGTTTCTCTGTGCTCTTTAGACTTCCAAGGAATCAGAGAACTTGATTGGATAGTGGCACAGAAAAAGGACAAAACACAACCGTAATTCAATCCCTTCCTGGAAAATATCACTGATCTAAAGAAAACATTCCACACCCTATATTCAACCCATGTTCCAAGAGCAGCACCAGGATGGATTAAATGAACTGTTTGAGGGAAGAGGGAAATGAGGGCGCGCCATTTTATTTATTTGGTGAGTAGGGCAGCCATCCTCTGAGCTGCCTCCCGGTGACCCTCACCGGTTGGGATTTCTGCCCTTGTGTGGCCCCCCTGACGGTTTTGTGCAGTGGGTCTATGTGAGCAAGAAACTATCGCAGAGTGACAGGTAGCTATGTCCTGATGAGATGAGAAGAGTCAAGGATGGCACCCTCCACCTGGGGAGCACAGGCTCTCTCTTGGATCACCTGCTCTGGCAGAACTCAGCTGCCCTGTCAGGAGGACCCTCAACTATCTGCAGAGTGGCCCGTCGGGTGAGGAGATTACAGGGCCGCCAACAGCCTGTGAGGAACTGAACGCCACCAACAAACACGAGAAAGACTTTGGAGGCAGAATTCCAGGCCCAGCCTAGTCTTGAAAGGACAACAGCCCCAGCACACAACTTGATTATAACCTGGTGACAGACTGTGATGCAGAACCATCCAGTGAAGCCACTCCTGGCTTCCTGACCCTCGAGCTGGGAGATGATGTTTATGATTTTAAAGTGCTAAGTTTGGGGGCAATTTGTATGCAGCCACTGACACCTATTACAGTGAGGCCAGCAAAGTCTGCCTCTGGCACCAAATAATGGACAGGACGAGAAAAGATCGTTGGAAGGAATGTCGTCTCTGAACAAAGCTGCCAACACCCTAAGTAAAATGTTAAAATTAGAATTCATGAAGGCTTCACGAGCTTTCATAGAAGTTCAATGTGAAATTTTTAAAAGATTTAATGTATTTTTTTGAGAGAGAGAGAGAACATGAGCAAGGGAAAGGCAGACAGAGAGGGAGAAGCAGGATCCCCGCTGAGCAAGGAGCCCTACACCAGAAGGCTTGATCTCAGGACCCTGGGATCATGATCTGAATCAAAGGTAGACCCTTAACCGACTGAGCCACCCAGGTGCTCCCAACACGAATTTTTTATTAAAATTAAGGATAGAAACTAAAAACAAACAAACAAACAAACAAACAAACAAACAAACAGAAAATCTACCTGAAAGTGTAGCAAAACCTGCATCAAGTTGAATTGTCAGAGATATGATCACTGAAGTCAGAAATAGACTAAGAATCACTGCTATTTTTCAAGGGTGTATGAGACAGCGAGATGAGATCAGGGGATAAGGTGTGTAAGAGTGGAAAGAAAGATACCAAACTGTCATTATTTGCAGATAGTATCATTTCCTACATAACAAGTGAACACGTTCAATAAAGTTGATGAAGTTAAGTTTCATCAGAGTTGCTGGGTATACAGAATTTTACAGCATTTTTACACATTATTCATAATGAATCAGAGATAAGAGAAGGTAGAGATAATCAGAGAAACAAATCCTACAATACACCCAGGAAGGAACCCTAAAAATTATGCCAGACCTTTGTGGATTAAAGAAGAAATTTGTTGAAGGTCTAAAATAAGAATTGAATAAACAAAGAAACAATGTTTATGTTTGAGAAGACTCAAAAAGGTCAAGATTACAGCTCATTAAAAAAACCATTTATAAATTCAATGTAACCGTAATAAAATCCCCAACATGATTTTTTAAAAACAACTTGAAAAACTGTTCCTCTAATTATTATCAGTAGAAAGTTTGCAGAAGAACCAAGAACATTTTTTTAAAGTGTAATAATAAGAGTTATCCAGACTAGGTCTCAAACTGTTTTTGGTTATATTAGTTATTAATTATAATAATTAATGGAATATGATGTTGGTACAAAAATAAACAAAGAATCTAATGGAACAGAACAGAATGTCTGAAAGGAAATCTGTGCATTTATGGAAATTTGTCATATAACAAGGAGGAATTTTTTTTTAAGATTTCGTTTATTTGAGACAGACACAAAGAGTATGAGGGGTGGGGAGGGGCAGACGGGGAGGGAGAAGCAGACTCCCCTGTCAGCAGGGAGCTCAAAGTGGGGCTTGATCCCAGGCCCCTGAGATCATGACCTGAGCTGAAGTCAGAAGCTAAATCAACTGAGCCACCCAGGTACCCCAATAAGGAGGAATTTTTATAATTGTTAAAGGCAAAACTCAAACTAATACTGAAATTGGCTTTTTTTTTTAAAGTTCACAGTAACAACTTTTACTGAATTTTTTTTTTTAAAGATTTTATTTATTTATTTGACAGAGAGAGATCACAAGTACACAGAGAGGCAGGCAGAGAGAGAGAGAGAGGGAAGCAGGCTCCCTGCTGAGCAGAGAGCCCGATGTGGGACTCGATCCCAGGACCCTGAGATCATGACCTGAGCCGAAGGCAGCGGCTCAACCCACTGAGCCACCCAGGCGCCCCACAACTTTTACTGAATTTAATAGAAATTGTTAACATACGGTTCTGATTCACTCTCTCTCTCTCCTTCTTTCTTTTCTTCTGCCTACCTTCCTTCCTTCCTTCCTTCCTTTCTCTCTCTCTTTTTACCTCTCTCTCTCTCTCTCTTTCTTTTCTTTCATTCCTTTATGATGAGGAATTGGCTTGCGCCATTATGGAGACTAAGTCCCATAATCTTCTGTCTGTGAACTGGAGACTCAGAAAAGTCTGTGGCGTAATACAGTTCCCGTCTCAAGGCTTAAGAACCAGGGGAGCTGATGGTGTAAATTCCAATCCACGGACAGGAGAAAATGAGGTGAGATGTTCCAACTCAAACAATGAAGCATGAAAAAGGTGTGGGCTCCTTCTTCCCCGACCTTTTGTTCCATTTAGGCAGTCAGTGCTTTGGATGAGGACTCCTCACCCTGGGGAGGGGATTCCACTCCACTGAGTCCACAGACTCAAGTGCTAATCTCATCTGGAAACTTCCTCACAGACACACCCAGAGATAAATGTTTAACGTGGGCATTCTGTGGCCTGTCCACTTGACACAGAAATTACCCACTACAGGCCCAGCCTATGTCAACTTGACAGCCATTTGCATCTCCTTAAACCATATTTACGTTCCAAAGAAAGAGAATAACAAGGTCATAATTCTGCCCAAGGTGACAGTTATTTTTCGTACAACCCAAACCACACTAAGTCTTTCCAAGAGAGGAGGTAAAATCCTTGAGTAATGTTTGACCTCCTCCTTGATATCCAGTAACTATAATGTAAAATTAACAAATACTATGATATAAAGTCTCTACAGCTTATGTTGCATGATAAGGCAATAAGAGAGATGGAGGAAAGAACACACACACACACGTATTCAGAGCAACATAAGGAGGAAATGTCATAATAATTCCAGTCCTCATTTCTGTAACTGGTCATGTGGTTGTGGCTGGTATTTATAATTACCCTCTTCTACCACCCATTGTATATTCCTTTCCCTTCCACAAGCACCTCAGCGGACTGTAGTTCTCCGTCACCTGATAGGGGGACCCAAACCTTCATTTCTGAAGGGCCTGGGCCATTAACAGCGTTGCTTGTGTTGGGTTGTTGTACTTTTCTAATGACCTTACTTACACAACAAGGCAATACTAAGAAGTGTCCTAAGGGATCTCCCGTATTCCCGACATACTCTTCCTTACTTCCCGTGTGGTAGAGTTCTCCAATTTCCTCTTGCAAGTCACGATCGGTCATCCTGGCCAACACCATAACTCCCTTCTTTGTTGATTTAGAAGCACAAGGAGCCCGAAGTGGCCAGGTGGCCGTCGTAACTTCCAGTTCAATGGAATCATTGTTGGGTCTCCTCTTGGAAACGTTTCTCCCTCTGGAATTAACACTGTGCCAACAGTGTTAATTGCCAACAGTGCACAGAGTCATGGGAACAGGAAGCAAAAATTTTGCTAATGGGTGACTCGGGGTGATCGTGAGTAGTACCACTCCCATTTCTACCTCTCAATTCCTGAACCCATGAATCTTGCTTGGGGAGAAGCAACATTACATATTAGGAAATGACTGAGAGCCTATACAGCCTTCTGGGTAACCCTGTCCCAGCCCTGCAAAGTGCTGCTACCTAGCAGACGCTGTAACTGAGTCTTCGAAAGGCCATTCCGCTGTTCTACGAAGCCAGCAGCTTCAGGATGGGACACATGGTAAGACCCGCAAATTCCATGAGCCCATAGTGTCCATGGCAACACTTCTTTTGCTATGAATCGAGGTCCTTGATCAGAAGCAATGTTGTGTGGAGTACCATGGTGGTGGAGAAGGCACCCTCTTAGTATGAGGGTGGTCATTTGGGCAGAAGCATCACATGCAGGCCAATCAAATCCATATCCAAAGTACCTATTCCAGTAAAAACAAAATGCTGCTCTTCCCATGATGAAAGTGGTCCAATGTCATCATCCTGCCACCAGGCAATGGATTGATGACACCGGTGAATGGCTCTGTATCAGGGATCAGTGTTGGTCTCTGTGGCTGGCCAATGGGCACCCTGCAGTGGCCATAGCCGGGTTGGCCTTGATGAGTGGAGTCCCAGCTACTGAGCCTGTGCTTAACGTCCATCCCTGCCCTGTGGCCACTTTGTTCATGAGCCCACAGGGCTATGGCAGGAAAGAAGCTGATTAATATCCACAGAACAGATCATGCTATTCACTTGATGTGAAATTGCCGGCCCTCAGAGATGCTAGCAACTGTCAGATAAGGTGGCTACCTGACCATCGAGATTTCTGCTCAGCCAAATGACCAGCTCTTTCAGGACATCTGTAGCCGGAAGACTGGGACGTTCCTCCCTGCCGACCACCATCTGCCTCTGTAGGGCAAGTCTCCCACCTGGGCTAGTCCTCCAGGGGGATGGTGGTGGGAGTTCCACGGTGGGTCTGTGGAATAGTAAGTGAGGCAACTGCCCACATGCCACAAGGTGGGGACCCCAAGCAGGTGTTATCAGATTCTTAAAAGCAGAGGTAAAACAAACAAACGAAAATGCACAGCAAATGGTCAACAGGAATCATGAATCTTCTTTCTTCTCACCATCTGCTCAGACTGGTGGCAGCTTAACGTTACATGGGTCTGACCTCATGAGAGGGACTTGTCCAGACATGTCCCTTACGTCTGTTGGATGTAGGTACTGACAAACATTAGAAAGTTACATCCTACCAAGGTTTGGTGAGAATGTGGGGCAATAGAGATGGTTATGCATGACGTATGGGGACATAGATCGTGCAGCCATTTTGGAAACAGCCTGGCCATCCGCAGTCAAACTAATTTTATTCAGTCACGTCAGATTTTTGAGAATGAAAATCATTTGGGATACGTTCTCTGATGAAAACACAATTGTGATAGAAATAAACAACAAAAAGATAGCCAGAAGGCCTATATGTTTGGAAATTTAAAGAATGCCCTCAACAGGGGCACCTGGGTGGCTCAGCGGGTTGAGCCTCAGCTTTCGGCTCATGGCCATGATCCCAGAATCCTGGGATCCAGTCCAGCATCGGGCTCTCTGCTCAGCAGGGACCCTGCTTCTTCTTCTCTCTCTCTGCCTGCTTCTCTGCCTACTTGTGATCTCTCTCTCTATCAAATAAATAAATTTAAAAATCTTTTAAAAAATGCACTCAATACAACTTGTGGGTCAAAGAAGAAATGAAAATGAAATTGAGATAATATTTTGACCTAAATGATGATGACGACACTTTGTATCAAGGCCAGTGGGATGCACCTAAAGCAGAAATTAAATGGAAATGGATCGTTTTACATGCATAGATTAGTAAAGAAGAAAAGGTAAAATTCAGATAGCAAAGCAGCCATCTCAAGCATTTCCAAAAATAACAACAGAAGAAACCATAAAACATAAGGTAAGAAATGATGAAGAGCAGAAAACAATGAAATAAAGAACAAGGAAGATCAATTGAGAGATAATCTGAGCCAGAAGTTGGTTCTTTTTTTTTTAAATTTTGTTTATTTGAGAGAGAGAGAGAGCGAGCATATGTGAGAGAGAGAGAGAGAGAAAGTCCTAGTGGGTGGAGGGGCAGAGAGAGAGGCAGACACCTCCGGTCACAGGGCTAGCCATCGGGTTCCAAGCAGGGTTTGATCCCCGGAGCCTGAGTCATGACCTGAGTCAAAGTCAGATGCTTAACTGACTGAGCCACCCAGGCACCCCAGAAGTTGGTTCTTTAAAAGGTTTTCATAATAAATTAACCTCTTGAAACACCGGTTGAATAAATAATAGAAAAGGTAAGTAATCAGGGGCGCCTGGGTGGCTCAGTGGGTTAAAGCCTCTGCTTTCGGCTCAGGTTGGTCTCACGGTCCTGGGATGGAGCCCCGCATCGGGCTCTCTGCTCAGCAGGGAGCCTGCTTCCTCCTCTCTCTCTGCCTGCCTCTCTGCCTACTTGTGATCTCTGTCTGTCAAATAAATAAATAAAATCTTAAAAAAAAAAAAGAAAAAAGAAAAGGTAAGTAATCATTATCAGAAATAAAAGTGGAGATCACTACAGATACCAGAGATGGCACATAAGGCAAATGAACAGCGTCATGTCAATAATTTAAAAATTGAGATGAAATGGAAAAATTCCTAGTACTTCACACAACCAACCCAAGATGGGCAAGGGCAAACTCATGTCCTCATAAAGACAGGTTCATTGCAATTAGGGGACCAGGCACTGAGGGACAACACAGCTTCTCAGCAAAGGAGAAGAGGGAGCTGTCGTACGATTGAATAGAAGGTAAGGATTGGGCAAAATTCAAGTGAATAAGGGATTTCTTAGCACATTTCACATTTATCTTAACTTTGTCGTTTCCAAGGAAACAAGAAATCCCTTATCTGAAGCGCTGTACCCAGACTGGATTGGAAATCAAGGCTGCCTCTCTAATGTCAAAGTAACTTAGATCCCTCATGTAAGAAAGGGATGTTTTACTCTTACAGAAACAATTTCAGGTATAGTTTCCGATAGTCTGTGGTTTTTAGAACACATGTTTTCCTGGGGACTAAGGAAACGATTGTCTTTATTTTTTTTAAAGATTTTATTTATTTATTTGACACAGAGAGAGAGAGAGAGAGATCACAAGTAGGCAGAGATGCAGGCAGAGAGAGAGGGAAGTGGGCTCCCTGCTGAGCAGAGAGCCGGAGGCGGGTCTCCATCCCAGGACCCTGAGATCACGACCTGAGCCAAAGGCAGAGGCTCAACCCACTGAGCTACCCAGGTGCCCAGAAACGATTGTCTTAAAAAAAAAAAAGAAAGAAAGAAAGAAAAGAAAGAAAACAATTGTCTTATATGTGAATAAAAACAAATAAATACATTAAAGTGTTAAAAAAAAAAGAAAACGATTGTTCTAAGAGTGGGTCCTTCATGACACATGATAGCTACAGAATGTCATAGGGAGAAACAGCCTTTGTTAACTCTGCAGCAAGATTTCTCTCTGTCGCTGCTTCCAGCCTGATGAATGGCTGAGCAGATTTTTACTTCTGAGTTACTTTTACTTTCTCATTAGAAAAACTCAGCTTACTCAAACAAACACAAAATAGAAACATGAATATTACTATCGATATTAAAGACATTAAATTTGTGAAAAAGAAAAATTTGGACCCAGCTGTGCTGACAAGTTTCACCAAGTATTAAAGGAAGAAATAATGTTAATTCTTACAAAAACTTACAGAAAAGTCAAAGGAAAAGCTACACTTCTCAACTCATTTAATGAGGCTAGTGTGACCTTAGTACCAACGTGCAGCAAGAACGTTATGAAAAGGAAAGTACAGGCCACTTCCACTCCTGAACACGGAAAAAAAAGATCTTAAGACATTAGCAAACAGAATGAAACAATTTACAAAAAACGATAATGATCAAGTTGTGTTTATCCAAGAGATAGAAGGTGGTTTTTGCATTAGAAAAGCAATCACTATAACTTTTCACTCTAACATAATAGAGGAGGAAATCATGTGATCATCTCAATAGTTGCAGAAAATGCCCTTAATAAAAATTCAGTGGCCCAATGTCCAAACTGTGGGAAGAGCCAAGATGCCCTTCAGCGGACGAATGGATAAGGAAGATGTGGTCCATATACACAATGGAGTATTATGCCTCCATCAGAAAGGATGAATACCCAACTTTTGTATCAACATGGATGGGACTGGAGGAGATTATGCTGAATGAAATAAGTCAAGCAGAGGGAGTCAGTTATCATATGGTTTCACTTACTTGTGGAGCATAAGGAATAACACAGAGGACATTAGGAGAAGGAAAGGAAAAGTGAATTGGGGGAAATCGGAGGGGGAGACGAACCATGAGAGACTGTGGACTCTGAGAAACAAACTGAGGGTTTTGGAGGGGAGGGCAGTGGGGAGTTAGGTGAGCCTGATGGTGGGTATTAAGGAGGGCACGGATTGCATGGAGCACTGGGTGTGGTGCATAAACAATGAATCTTGGAACACTGAAAAAATAAAATAAAATAATTCAGTGGCCATCCAACTCAAAACTCTTAGCAAACCAGAGGTTCCTGGGTGGAACCCAGTAGGTTAAATGTCCCACTCTTGGTTTCCACTCAGGTCGCGACCTTATGGGTGGTAGGATCTAGCGAGCCCCCGATCAGCCTCTGTGCTCATCAGGGAGTCAGTCAGTTTGAAGATTCTCTTTCCTTCTGCCCCTTCCCCCACTAGCATTCTCTCTCCCCCTCCCTCTCTCAAAGGTAAATAAATCAATCTAAAAGGAAAAAAAAAAAAAAAAACAAAACCTCAGCAAACCAGGAACAGATGGAAACTTAAGCTGATAAAAAATATCTGTTAGAAACCTGACAGCCATCATACTTAAAGGCAAAATGTTGAAGAGTTGGTTTTCTTCTTTTGAAAGCAAAAACACAACAGAGTTTCCTGTTATCACCAATTCTTTCAACACTGTGTCCCAAATTCAGCCAGTGCATTAGGACCAGTAAACAAAACTAGAGTTTTAAGAACTGGGAAGGAAAAAAGAAATAAAGCTGTCATATCCAAAATGATAATAAAAAAAAACACAAAAATACCTACAGATAAATTATTAAAATTAACCGGGAAGTTTATTAAGGTCCCTGAGTACAAAATCAGTATTTTTAAAAAAATAAGTATTGAAAAAATTCATTATATTTCTATATTCCAGCAAGAAAAAATTGAAGATGAAACTTCTTACAGTAACAGAAAAAAAATCAAATGAATAGAGAATAAAACTAAGAAGTTCACGATCTCTATGTAGAAAGTGGTGAAACTTTATTGAGAGAAATTAAAGAAGATCTAAGTAGAAAGAGAGCTATACTATATTCATAGGTTGGAAACCCTAATAATGTAAAGTTGTACTTTCTCCCCACATTTATTAGTAGAGTCAATGCAATCCCAATCCAAATCCCAACAGTTTGTTGACTTGTTTGCGTGCCAGTGTACACATCTTGTAGAATCTGTTTTAAAAATTCATTTGGGGGCACTGGGGTGGCTCAGTGGGTTAAAGCCTCTGCCTTCGGTTCAGGTCATGATCCCAGGGTCCTGGGATCAAGCCCCGCATCAGGCTCTCTGCTCAGCAGGGAGCCTGCTTCCCCCTTTCTCTTCCTGCCTGTCTCTCTGCCTACTTGTGATCTCTGCCTGTCAAATAAATGAATAAAATCCTTTTTAAAAGTTCACTTGGAAAACCAAGGGACAAAAATAGCAAAGATATATCCTTGAAGAAGAATATAAGAAT
Organism: Meles meles; assembly: GCF_922984935.1. Classification (NCBI taxonomy): domain Eukaryota; kingdom Metazoa; phylum Chordata; class Mammalia; order Carnivora; family Mustelidae; genus Meles; species Meles meles. The sequence continues at coordinate 67,851,100 of NC_060081.1, read as the reverse complement.
AAGGCAGAAATACTTACTCTACAAGCTATTAAGATTTTTATAAAATTAGAGTAAGTAAAATATTGTGATATTGGCCATGATTGGACTCAGACCAATAGTACATTAGCATCCAGTGAGAAGATGGAAAGAACACAGTGATGTGAACAGGACACACTGAATATGACTATTATTAATAGTTATAGGGAATTGACTAAAAGGGAAAGAAAGAGTAGGCTAAAGAAAACCCTAGAGCTAAGGAAGGGTAGTCAAGGAAGGAACACGTTTTCCGGAGAGTGATTCCTCTCCAAGGTTAGGATTCAGACTCACTGGAGAGGGTGTGGTTGGCAGACAGGTTGGCTGGCTTGTCCCAGACCAGAGCTGGTGCACAGTCCTGGGCAGACGCTTGCTGGGGAGCTGGAGAAATGCTCTGAGAAGCAGCCTGCTGGGGGTTTTCTTAGACTAAACTGGGAAGCGGCAACCAGCAAGTCACCAGGAAGCTCGGGCACCTGCAGGACTCATGCTTAGGAAGTCTGCAGGGTTATCCTGGGAAGTCTTCTAGCGGCTGCCTGTGTGGGGTTCCACTGAATGCACCTGCTGGAGGAACTCCCTGGGCGGTGCTGTAACAACACTCCAAGGGGTCTAAAGGGTCAACTTGCTTCAAGTTTATCACGTGCCTGCTGCTTCAGCTAAATCCCTCTTTCTGTAGCAAAACTAACTTTCCTTGAGATTTGCAGGCCACTGGCTTTGAGGAGTGAAGGACCGGACTTCCCCAGAAGATAAGACCTGACCACATTCAAAAGCGGCTGCCGCCAATGCCAGCAAGTCTGCACAAGGTCCCATCGACATAGGACTAACCGCTGGGCACCTGCGTTTCCTCCCTTTCCACACCTTGCCCTTTACAACCCTCCGGCTTCCCCTGGATAGGGAGGATGGTCTTTGAGATGTTAGTCCACCATCTACCCAGGTTGCCAGCTTCCTGAATAAAGCGATCTTTCCTTTCTCACCATCACTCATCTCTCAAGTATTGATTTTTGAGTCGCAGGCAGCCGAACCTGAGTTCAGAATCGGTTCTCTGTCCAGTAACACCACACACACACACACACACACACACACACACACACACACCAGGCAGCAGTGTAGAAGCAAGACAAAGGAAAACACATCTGTAGCAGAAGAGAAGCTCTTTCTTCCTCCGATGCCTGTCCTGCACCCGACACTGACAAAGATGAACCGTGCACTAGCTGGCAAGGCAGATACGTTCCCATATTCCAAGCCAGCAATGAAGGATGGATTTGCAACTGAGAGTCAGTACGTTGGAAAGCAGCAAAAACAGAATAGGATAAACAGCCCCTAAATAGTGCCCTATGTTTATGCAGGAAGTCGGTTTATGTCACAGGTTGTTTTGCAAACAGTAGGGGGAAGGAGAGACTTTTCAATAAATACCACTGGGACAAATATCCATATTCCATATTTAAATTTTTAAATTTTTATTTTTTTTAAGTAGGCTCCCTACCCATTATGGAACCCAACTCGGGGCTTGAACTCATGACCGTGAGAACAAGATCTGAGCTGAGATCAAGAGTCAGATGCTTAGCTGACGGAGCCACCCAGGTGCCCCATATCTGTATTTTTAAAAAAGAAAAAGAAGAGAAACCTGATCACTAGTCCTCATCACATGCAAAATCAGTTCCAACTGGTTGTAGACTTAATATAAAAAGCAAAACCATAAAGATTTTAGAATGTAACAGAGGATAATATTCTCATGACTTCAGTCTAGAGAAAGATTTTTTTTTTAAAATTTCAAGTTTCTATTTAAATTCTAGGTAGTTAACATATATGGTAAAATTGGCTTCAGGTGTAGAATTTGGTGATGCATTACTTAGAGGTAACACCCAGGTCTCATTACAACAAGTCACCCAGCCAGCCCATCCTGCACCCACCGCCCTCCATCAACCCTCAGTTTGTTCTCTGTCGTTGAGAGTCTCTTAGGGGTTGCTTCCCTCTCTCTCTCTTTTCCCCCCTTCCCCTATTCCTCTGTTTTGTTTCCTAAATTCCACACACGAGTGACATCGTATGGTATTTATCTTTCTCTGACTTATTTTGCTTAGCACAATACACTCTAGTTTCATCCACATTGTGCAAATGGCAAGATTTCATTCTTTTGATGGCTGAGTAACATTTCATTGTACATATACACCACCTCTTCTTTATCCATTCATCAGCTGACAGACATTTGGGCTCTGTCCATAGTTTAGTTATTGTTGATAATGCTGCCATGAACATTAGGGTGCGTGTGTCCCTTCGAATCTGTATTTTTGTATCCTTTGGATAAATACCTAGCAGTGCAATTGCTGGGAGGTAGGGCACTTCTATTTTTAAATTTTTGGGGAATCTCCACTTTGTTTTCCAGAGTGACTGCACCAGTTTGCACTTCCACCAACAGTGTAAGAGAGTTCCCCTTTACAAAAAGATTATTTAAAGAGGACAGGAAAATAGAAAAGATAAGTTTAACTACAATCAATTAAAATTTCTGTTTGACAAAAGATACTGTTAAGAAAATGAAAAGGCAAACCTCAGGTTGGGGAAGATATTTGCAAGCAGAATATATAGAAAGAATTCCTACAAATAAATGTCAAGAATGATTGGTCTAGTAAAAAGATCTACCAAATACACTAATAGCCTCCTCACGCACAAAAATGAAATGCAAACGTCCAATAAACATCCTAGAAGCATGCAGCCTCATTTACTGCTCAGGGAAGTGCAAATTAGAACCAAAAATGAGACACTACTATGTATCCACCAAATGGGCCAGCACTGAATTGTTTGGTAACATTGAGATGTTTTTTACAAGGATGAGGAACAACAGGAAGAGCCCTCCACGGCTGGTGAGAGAGTGAGCTGGGGCATTTCTTTGGAAAGCAACTAGTCTTGATCTCATAAATTTGAGAAAGCTCATCGTTTCCAATGCAACAAACCCCAATATAAATGCATTTACATGTGAGCAAGAGACAGGTACGGAAATGTTCACAGTAGCATCATCAAAATAGCCCAAATCTGCAAACAACCCCGTTGTCCATCAGTATGCTCTAGAATGTTGGAAAAAGTGTGGTGTATTCCTACAATTGGTTGTAAATGTAAATGGACAGTGCACAGCCGCGCTCAACAACCTGAATGAACTTCACAGCATGATGATGAGTGAAAGTGTACAGCTGCCTTGAAAACATTTATATAAAGTTCAATGTATAACTAAAAGCAAACAAGTGATTACCCCAGAAATCAGCTTTGCCCCAGAAAGGGGGTTATGGCTGAGAACAGGCACACAGGGGCTTCTAAGTCACAGCAAACATTTTTTTCGTCTTGATCTCTGTGGTGTTTACATGGGATTTGCTTTACAACCATTCATTATATTTGCACATTTTATGTTTTAGGCACTTTTCTCCCTGTGCCGTATTTTACAACAGGTTAGTTAAATATACCTAGGTGTTATGAGTATATTGGCAAATTATATACCAAGTCTGTACATTGGAAGTATTGGAAATAGAAGCTACTCAGTGAAGGGGCGCCTGGGTGGCTCAGCGGGTTAAAGCCTCTGCCTTCAGCTCAGGTCATGATCCCAGGGTCCTGGGATCGAGCCCCGCATCGGGCTCTCTGCTTGGCTGGGAGCCTGCTTCCTCCTCTCTCTCTCTCTGCCTGCCTCTCTGCCTACTTGTAATCTCTATCTGTCAAATAAATAAATCTTTAAAAAAAAAAAAAAGAAGCTACTCAGTGAAAAAACTGGCGGGAAAAATATGGTAAAATCTCAGAAGCAGGCAGACACACCCCCTCCAAGAGAACACATTCTCTCAAGAGCCTGAATGTGTTTTGCTGCGTGAGAAGTTGTCTCAGGGTTGTAAAAAGGAGTTGATCTGGAGCTGGCTTCTTCGTTAGACAAACTCACGTTAGGGGAACTCACCGGCTGGGGCTACAAGTTCAACTGAGAGAAAGGACGCAGGTTCCAAAAGTGGGGACTGGCGCTTTCTCCTTTAAGGTCCTCAGTTTCCCTGTGAATACACTGCGGAGACTGGATTAAGTGATCCCTGGGCTCTCAACTGAATGAAACACAAAGGTGCAGAGTGTCTGAGTTGGGGGTGAGAGAAAGGAAGTAAGAAATGGATAAGGAGAGGTGCCTGGGTGGCTCAGTGGGTTAAGCCTCTGCCTTTGCTCAGGTCATGATCCCAGGGTCCTGGGATCAAGCCCTACATGGGCTCTCTGCTCAGCAGGGAGCCTGCTTCCTCCTCTCTCTCTGCCTGCCTCTCTGCTTATTTGTGATCTCTGTCTGTCAAATAAATAAATAAAATCTAAAAAAAAAAAAGAAATGGATAAGAGATGGTGATGAGTCTCACCCTGGTGCAGAGGTGGACAGACCAGGGTTCAGAAAAGGGCAAGGTCCTGCCCACATGTTCACAGGACATCATGAGTGGGACAGAACCAGAGCTACAGTGCCAAGAGCCCCTTCTGACACCGCCAGCCTTTCTGACTTGGGGGCAGCTAGTGAGCTTGTTGTCGTTTCAGGCATGGTACTGAGGAAGGGAAGGCTGCCAGGTTCCAAAGAGGTTGGATCTGGCATTTCAGGAGCAATCCAAGCCCCATTTGTGGGAATAGCACCTACTTCAGGAGGAGAATGTCCCGATTGTCCTGTCCTTCTTTGTCCCACCCCACTCTGGCACTACTGAACACTGGCCATCGCTTTATCTGTTCCCTCCTCTCTTGGCAAGGACCAGTGGGATTTCAGTGCAGTCCTAATGAGCTCACAGAGCATAGCTTTTCTTGGGTTCTAGGTAGATGCTAACAGATTGTTTCCATCAAGCGTGGATCCCTGCCCTTGGAAGTCCGAGTCCTGTTTCCTAGTGCATTTCTGAGACATTTTAAATTCATGCCCATATGGGGGTTTTTATTTATGTCTATGTGTGTGTTTCTCTGTGCCTGTTGTGTCTTTGTTCTATACCTGCTTGCCACCTAAGCGGTGGTCCCCAGGCTGGCAGCATCGGGATACCTGAGAGCTTGAGACATATGGCAGCTCGGGCCCCATCCACGACCCACTGCCTCCAAATCTGCATTTAAGGTTCTTGTGCACCTTAGTATTTAACAGCCTATCATGCCTGTTCATTGATGTCCAGGAGAGCACGTACTTAATGTAGGCAAGAAGGTCTGTACCAAGAAAATGGGGGCATGTGTATTACAGTTCTGGATGTTTATAGGCATGTTTGTGCGTCTCTGTATGTAAGTGTGATATGGCTCTTGTTCAAAGGTGGGCAACATTTCTGAGGGCTGACTCTCTCCAGGCACCTCCATAAGCACCTAACACGATCATTTATATCCTCTGCCTCATTTGATTTTCATAAAGGCTTTGCAGGGAGAGGACAGAGAGAATGATTTGTGTTGACAGCCTTAAAAATATCTAAACCCTTTGACCCAGTACATTCCACTTCTAGACATCGGTCCTAGCAGAAAAATCTGAAATAAAGACAAAAATGATTCACGTACCAAGACTGACATAGGCATGTAATCTACAATAGAAATCAAGGACTGGGAACAAAGTGTTTGTCCTGTGGAGTTACAGAAATGATGACATAGCCTGGAAATGAGCAATAATGTGGCCATTAGCTGAGTTCAGCTGAACCGTACTTTTCCTGTCCATCCAAGCGTGTGCTGTGCAAACATTCATAGAGCAGATGGACTTGTTCTGTTCTGTCATGAAGATCAAGACATTTATGAAGTTTGTGTGACACTGGGAGATTGTGTTATAATGTAAACCAAAAAATAAAAATCTAAAATTGTATATCAAGGGCACTTGGGTGGCTCAGTTCATTAAGCATCCAGTTTTTGGTTTTGGCTCAGGTCATGATCTCAGGGTCATGAGATCAAGCCCTGCTTGGACTCATGGGCTCGGTGTGGAGCCTGCTTGAGACTCTCTCTCTCTCTCTTTCTCTCCCTCTGCCCCTCCCTCCTCTAAAAAATTAAAGAAATATTTGAAATTGAATATCAGGTTCAATCACAATCAAGGAAAAAATGCACTTGAATCGGAAAGAACAAGGCACACCCTCCCCCCAGAGAGGGATGCATGAGGTCCCATCGCTCCACATCCTCACCAGCACTTGCTGTGGTCAGTGTCCCAGATTTCAGCCATGCTAACAGGTGTCTAGAGTATCCCATTTTTGTTTGCATTCCCCTGACGCCACATGGAGCATTTTTTTCTTGTGCTTATTTGCCATCTGTATATGGTCTTTGGTCTTTGGTGACATGTCTGTTCAGGTCTTTGTCCTATTTTTTAATTGAGTTGTTTTCTTGTTGATTTTTAAAGAGTTCTTTGTATATTTTGGGTAAACGTCTTTATTGGATGGTCTTTTTTACTATCTTCTTTAGGTCAGATGCTCTGGGAAATGGGTCC